>NW_026525876.1:570544-904525 GCF_943734725.1 Anopheles marshallii | reverse complement strand
ATCGATCTTGAAATGCACTTTTCATTATTTTGGGGGCTTAAAAATGATGTTTTGGTGAGTTTAAGACAAAATGATTTGTCAAAGTCAAGTTTTATTACGCAGCTCCATACAAGTTTGACTAGTTACATTGAAATTTTGGTTTGCAGAAAAGTGTCAGAAATCGATCTTGAAATGCACTTTTCATTATTTTGGGGGCTTAAAAATTATGTTTTGGTGAGTTTAAGACAAAATGATTTGTCAAAGTCAAGTTTTATTACGCAGCTCCATACAAGTTTGACTAGTTACATTGAAATTTTGGTTTGCAGAAAAGTTTCAGAAATCGATCTTGAAATGCACTTTTCATTATTTTGGGGGCTTAAAAATTATGTTTTGGTGAGTTTAAGACAAAATGATTTGTCAAAGTCAAGTTTTAATAGGCAGTTCCATACCAGTTTGACTAGTTACTTAGAAATTTTGGTTTGCAGAAAAGTGTCAGAAATCGATCTTGAAATGCACTTTTCATTATTTTGGGGGCTTAAAAATTATGTTTTGGTGAGTTTAAGACAAAATGATTTGTCAAAGTCAAGTTTTAATAGGCAGTTCCATACCAGTTTGACTAGTTACTTAGAAATTTTGGTTTGCAGAAAAGTGTCAGAAATCGATCTTGAAATGCACTTTTCATTATTTTGGGGGCTTAAATATGATGTTTTGGTGAGTTTAAGACAAAATGATTTGTCAAAGTCAAGTTTTATTACGCAGCTCCATACAAGTTTGACTAGTTACATTGAAATTTTGGTTTGCAGAAAAGTTTCAGAAATCGATCTTGAAATGCACTTTTCATTATTTTGGGGGCTTAAAAATTATGTTTTGGTGAGTTTAAGACAAAATGATTTGTCAAAGTCAAGTTTTATTACGCAGCTCCATACAAGTTTGACTAGTTACATTGAAATTTTGGTTTGCAGAAAAGTGTCAGAAATCGATCTTGAAATGCACTTTTCATTATTTTGGGGGCTTAAAAATTATGTTTTGGTGAGTTTAAGACAAAATGATTTGTCAAAGTCAAGTTTTATTACGCAGCTCCATACAAGTTTGACTAGTTACATTGAAATTTTGGTTTGCAGAAAAGTTTCAGAAATCGATCTTGAAATGCACTTTTCATTATTTTGGGGGCTTAAAAATTATGTTTTGGTGAGTTTAAGACAAAATGATTTGTCAAAGTCAAGTTTTAATAGGCAGTTCCACACAAGTTTGCCTAGTAACATTGAAATTTTGGTTTGCAGAAAAGTGTCAGAAATCGATCTTGAAATGCACTTTTCATTATTTTGGGGGCTTAAAAATGATGTTTTGGTGAGTTTAAGACAAAATGATTTGTCAAAGTCAAGTTTTATTACGCAGCTCCATACAAGTTTGACTAGTTACATTGAAATTTTGGTTTGCAGAAAAGTGTCAGAAATCGATCTTGAAATGCACTTTTCATTATTTTGGGGGCTTAAAAATTATGTTTTGGTGAGTTTAAGACAAAATGATTTGTCAAAGTCAAGTTTTAATAGGCAGTTCCATACCAGTTTGACTAGTTACTTAGAAATTTTGGTTTGCAGAAAAGTGTCAGAAATCGATCTTGAAATGCACTTTTCATTATTTTGGGGGCTTAAAAATTATGTTTTGGTGAGTTTAAGACAAAATGATTTGTCAAAGTCAAGTTTTAATAGGCAGTTCCATACCAGTTTGACTAGTTACTTAGAAATTTTGGTTTGCAGAAAAGTGTCAGAAATCGATCTTGAAATGCACTTTTCATTATTTTGGGGGCTTAAATATGATGTTTTGGTGAGTTTAAGACAAAATGATTTGTCAAAGTCAAGTTTTATTACGCAGCTCCATACAAGTTTGACTAGTTACATTGAAATTTTGGTTTGCAGAAAAGTTTCAGAAATCGATCTTGAAATGCACTTTTCATTATTTTGGGGGCTTAAAAATTATGTTTTGGTGAGTTTAAGACAAAATGATTTGTCAAAGTCAAGTTTTATTACGCAGCTCCATACAAGTTTGACTAGTTACATTGAAATTTTGGTTTGCAGAAAAGTGTCAGAAATCGATCTTGAAATGCACTTTTCATTATTTTGGGGGCTTAAAAATTATGTTTTGGTGAGTTTAAGACAAAATGATTTGTCAAAGTCAAGTTTTATTACGCAGCTCCATACAAGTTTGACTAGTTACATTGAAATTTTGGTTTGCAGAAAAGTTTCAGAAATCGATCTTGAAATGCACTTTTCATTATTTTGGGGGCTTAAAAATTATGTTTTGGTGAGTTTAAGACAAAATGATTTGTCAAAGTCAAGTTTTAATAGGCAGTTCCACACAAGTTTGCCTAGTAACATTGAAATTTTGGTTTGCAGAAAAGTGTCAGAAATCGATCTTGAAATGCACTTTTCATTATTTTGGGGGCTTAAAAATGATGTTTTGGTGAGTTTAAGACAAAATGATTTGTCAAAGTCAAGTTTTATTACGCAGCTCCATACAAGTTTGACTAGTTACATTGAAATTTTGGCTTGCAGAAAAGTTTCAGAAATCGATCTTGAAATGCACTTTTCATTATTTTGGGGGCTTAAAAATGATGTTTTGGTGAGTTTAAGACAAAATGATTTGTCAAAGTCAAGTTTTATTACGCAGCTCCATACAAGTTTGACTAGTTACATTGAAATTTTGGTTTGCAGAAAAGTGTCAGAAATCGATCTTGAAATGCACTTTTCATTATTTTGGGGGCTTAAAAATTATGTTTTGGTGAGTTTAAGACAAAATGATTTGTCAAAGTCAAGTTTTATTACGCAGCTCCATACAAGTTTGACTAGTTACATTGAAATTTTGGTTTGCAGAAAAGTGTCAGAAATCGATCTTGAAATGCACTTTTCATTATTTTGGGGGCTTATAAATGATGTTTTGGTGAGTTTAAGACAAAATGATTTGTCAAAGTCAAGTTTTATTACGCAGCTCCATACAAGTTTGACTAGTTACATTGAAATTTTGGTTTGCAGAAAAGTGTCAGAAATCGATCTTGAAATGCACTTTTCATTATTTTGGGGGCTTAAAAATTATGTTTTGGTGAGTTTAAGACAAAATGATTTGTCAAAGTCAAGTTTTATTACGCAGCTCCATACAAGTTTGACTAGTTACATTGAAATTTTGGTTTGCAGAAAAGTGTCAGAAATCGATCTTGAAATGCACTTTTCATTATTTTGGGGGCTTAAAAATGATGTTTTGGTGAGTTTAAGACAAAATGATTTGTCAAAGTCAAGTTTTAATAGGCAGTTCCATACCAGTTTGACTAGTTACTTAGAAATTTTGGTTTGCAGAAAAGTGTCAGAAATCGATCTTGAAATGCACTTTTCATTATTTTGGGGGCTTAAAAATGATGTTTTGGTGAGTTTAAGACAAAATGATTTGTCAAAGTCAAGTTTTATTACGCAGCTCCATACAAGTTTGACTAGTTACATTGAAATTTTGGTTTGCAGAAAAGTTTCAGAAATCGATCTTGAAATGCACTTTTCATTATTTTGGGGGCTTAAAAATGATGTTTTGGTGAGTTTAAGACAAAATGATTTGTCAAAGTCAAGTTTTATTACGCAGCTCCATACAAGTTTGACTAGTTACATTGAAATTTTGGTTTGCAGAAAAGTGTCAGAAATCGATCTTGAAATGCACTTTTCATTATTTTGGGGGCTTATAAATGATGTTTTGGTGAGTTTAAGACAAAATGATTTGTCAAAGTCAAGTTTTATTACGCAGCTCCATACAAGTTTGACTAGTTACATTGAAATTTTGGTTTGCAGAAAAGTGTCAGAAATCGATCTTGAAATGCACTTTTCATTATTTTGGGGGCTTATAAATTATGTTTTGGTGAGTTTAAGACAAAATGATTTGTCAAAGTCAAGTTTTATTACGCAGCTCCATACAAGTTTGACTAGTTACATTGAAATTTTGGTTTGCAGAAAAGTGTCAGAAATCGATCTTGAAATGCACTTTTCATTATTTTGGGGGCTTAAAAATTATGTTTTGGTGAGTTTAAGACAAAATGATTTGTCAAAGTCAAGTTTCAATAGGCAGTTCCACACAAGTTTGTCTAGTTACATTGAAATTTTGGTTTGCAGAAAAGTTTCAGAAATCGATCTTGAAATGCACTTTTCATTATTTTGGGGGCTTAAAAATGATGTTTTGGTGAGTTTATGATAAACTGATTTGTCAAAGTCAAGTTTTAATAGGCAGTTCCATACCAGTTTGACTAGTTACTTAGAAATTTTGGTGTGCAGAAAAGTTTCAGAAATCGATCTTGAAATGCACTTTTCATTATTTTGGGGGCTTAAAAATGATGTTTTGGTGAGTTTATGACAAAATGATTTGTCAAAGTCAAGTTTTATTACGCAGCTCCATACAAGTTTGACTAGTTACATTGAAATTTTGGTTTGCAGAAAAGTTTCAGAAATCGATCTTGAAATGCACTTTTCATTATTTTGGGGGCTTAAAAATTATGTTTTGGTGAGTTTAAGACAAAATGATTTGTCAAAGTCAAGTTTTATTACGCAGCTCCATACAAGTTTGACTAGTTACATTGAAATTTTGGTTTGCAGAAAAGTTTCAGAAATCGATCTTGAAATGCACTTTTCATTATTTTGGGGGCTTAAAAATTATGTTTTGGTGAGTTTAAGACAAAATGATTTGTCAAAGTCAAGTTTTAATAGGCAGTTCCACACAAGTTTGCCTAGTAACATTGAAATTTTGGTTTGCAGAAAAGTGTCAGAAATCGATCTTGAAATGCACTTTTCATTATTTTGGGGGCTTAAAAATGATGTTTTGGTGAGTTTAAGACAAAATGATTTGTCAAAGTCAAGTTTTATTACGCAGCTCCATACAAGTTTGACTAGTTACATTGAAATTTTGGCTTGCAGAAAAGTTTCAGAAATCGATCTTGAAATGCACTTTTCATTATTTTGGGGGCTTAAAAATGATGTTTTGGTGAGTTTAAGACAAAATGATTTGTCAAAGTCAAGTTTTATTACGCAGCTCCATACAAGTTTGACTAGTTACATTGAAATTTTGGTTTGCAGAAAAGTGTCAGAAATCGATCTTGAAATGCACTTTTCATTATTTTGGGGGCTTAAAAATTATGTTTTGGTGAGTTTAAGACAAAATGATTTGTCAAAGTCAAGTTTTATTACGCAGCTCCATACAAGTTTGACTAGTTACATTGAAATTTTGGTTTGCAGAAAAGTGTCAGAAATCGATCTTGAAATGCACTTTTCATTATTTTGGGGGCTTAAAAATGATGTTTTGGTGAGTTTAAGACAAAATGATTTGTCAAAGTCAAGTTTTAATAGGCAGTTCCATACCAGTTTGACTAGTTACTTAGAAATTTTGGTTTGCAGAAAAGTGTCAGAAATCGATCTTGAAATGCACTTTTCATTATTTTGGGGGCTTAAAAATGATGTTTTGGTGAGTTTAAGACAAAATGATTTGTCAAAGTCAAGTTTTATTACGCAGCTCCATACAAGTTTGACTAGTTACATTGAAATTTTGGTTTGCAGAAAAGTGTCAGAAATCGATCTTGAAATGCACTTTTCATTATTTTGGGGGCTTAAAAATTATGTTTTGGTGAGTTTAAGACAAAATGATTTGTCAAAGTCAAGTTTTATTACGCAGCTCCATACAAGTTTGACTAGTTACATTGAAATTTTGGTTTGCAGAAAAGTGTCAGAAATCGATCTTGAAATGCACTTTTCATTATTTTGGGGGCTTAAAAATGATGTTTTGGTGAGTTTAAGACAAAATGATTTGTCAAAGTCAAGTTTTATTACGCAGCTCCATACAAGTTTGACTAGTTACATTGAAATTTTGGTTTGCAGAAAAGTGTCAGAAATCGATCTTGAAATGCACTTTTCATTATTTTGGGGGCTTAAAAATGATGTTTTGGTGAGTTTAAGACAAAATGATTTGTCAAAGTCAAGTTTTATTACGCAGCTCCATACAAGTTTGACTAGTTACATTGAAATTTTGGTTTGCAGAAAAGTGTCAGAAATCGATCTTGAAATGCACTTTTCATTATTTTGGGGGCTTAAAAATGATGTTTTGGTGAGTTTAAGACAAAATGATTTGTCAAAGTCAAGTTTTAATAGGCAGTTCCATACCAGTTTGACTAGTTACTTAGAAATTTTGGTTTGCAGAAAAGTGTCAGAAATCGATCTTGAAATGCACTTTTCATTATTTTGGGGGCTTAAAAATGATGTTTTGGTGAGTTTAAGACTAAATGATTTGTCAAAGTCAAGTTTTATTACGCAGCTCCATACAAGTTTGACTAGTTACATTGAAATTTTGGTTTGCAGAAAAGTGTCAGAAATCGATCTTGAAATGCACTTTTCATTATTTTGGGGGCTTAAAAATGATGTTTTGGTGAGTTTAAGACAAAATGATTTGTCAAAGCCAAGTTTTAATAGGCAGTTCCATACCAGTTTGACTAGTTACTTAGAAATTTTGGTTTGCAGAAAAGTGTCAGAAATCGATCTTGAAATGCACTTTTCATTATTTTGGGGGCTTAAAAATGATGTTTTGGTGAGTTTAAGACAAAATGATTTGTCAAAGTCAAGTTTTATTACGCAGCTCCATACAAGTTTGACTAGTTACATTGAAATTTTGGTTTGCAGAAAAGTGTCAGAAATCGATCTTGAAATGCACTTTTCATTATTTTGGGGGCTTAAAAATTATGTTTTGGTGAGTTTAAGACAAAATGATTTGTCAAAGTCAAGTTTTATTACGCAGCTCCATACAAGTTTGACTAGTTACATTGAAATTTTGGTTTGCAGAAAAGTGTCAGAAATCGATCTTGAAATGCACTTTTCATTATTTTGGGGGCTTAAAAATGATGTTTTGGTGAGTTTAAGACAAAATGATTTGTCAAAGTCAAGTTTTAATAGGCAGTTCCATACCAGTTTGACTAGTTACTTAGAAATTTTGGTTTGCAGAAAAGTGTCAGAAATCGATCTTGAAATGCACTTTTCATTATTTTGGGGGCTTAAAAATGATGTTTTGGTGAGTTTAAGACAAAATGATTTGTCAAAGTCAAGTTTTATTACGCAGCTCCATACAAGTTTGACTAGTTACATTGAAATTTTGGTTTGCAGAAAAGTGTCAGAAATCGATCTTGAAATGCACTTTTCATTATTTTGGGGGCTTAAAAATTATGTTTTGGTGAGTTTAAGACAAAATGATTTGTCAAAGTCAAGTTTTATTACGCAGCTCCATACAAGTTTGACTAGTTACATTGAAATTTTGGTTTGCAGAAAAGTGTCAGAAATCGATCTTGAAATGCACTTTTCATTATTTTGGGGGCTTAAAAATGATGTTTTGGTGAGTTTAAGACAAAATGATTTGTCAAAGTCAAGTTTTATTACGCAGCTCCATACAAGTTTGACTAGTTACATTGAAATTTTGGTTTGCAGAAAAGTGTCAGAAATCGATCTTGAAATGCACTTTTCATTATTTTGGGGGCTTATAAATTATGTTTAGGTGAGTTTAAGACAAAATGATTTGTCAAAGTCAAGTTTTATTACGCAGCTCCATACAAGTTTGACTAGTTACATTGAAATTTTGGTTTGCAGAAAAGTGTCAGAAATCGATCTTGAAATGCACTTTTCATTATTTTGGGGGCTTAAAAATTATGTTTTGGTGAGTTTAAGACAAAATGATTTGTCAAAGTCAAGTTTCAATAGGCAGTTCCACACAAGTTTGTCTAGTTACATTGAAATTTTGGTTTGCAGAAAAGTTTCAGAAATCGATCTTGAAATGCACTTTTCATTATTTTGGGGGCTTAAAAATGATGTTTTGGTGAGTTTATGATAAACTGATTTGTCAAAGTCAAGTTTTATTACGCAGCTCCATACCAGTTTGACTAGTTGCTTAGAAATTTTGGTGTGCAGAAAAGTTTCAGAAATCGATCTTGAAATGCACTTTTCATTATTTTGGGGGCTTAAAAATGATGTTTTGGTGAGTTTATGACAAAATGATTTGTCAAAGTCAAGTTTTATTACGCAGCTCCATACAAGTTTGACTAGTTACATTGAAATTTTGGCTTGCAGAAAAGTTTCAGAAATCGATCTTGAAATGCACTTTTCATTATTTTGGGGGCTTAAAAATGATGTTTTGGTGAGTTTAAGACAAAATGATTTGTCAAAGTCAAGTTTTATTACGCAGCTCCATACAAGTTTGACTAGTTACATTGAAATTTTGGTTTGCAGAAAAGTTTCAGAAATCGATCTTGAAATGCACTTTTCATTATTTTGGGGGCTTAAAAATTATGTTTTGGTGAGTTTAAGACAAAATGATTTGTCAAAGTCAAGTTTTAATAGGCAGTTCCACACAAGTTTGCCTAGTAACATTGAAATTTTGGTTTGCAGAAAAGTGTCAGAAATCGATCTTGAAATGCACTTTTCATTATTTTGGGGGCTTAAAAATGATGTTTTGGTGAGTTTAAGACAAAATGATTTGTCAAAGTCAAGTTTTATTACGCAGCTCCATACAAGTTTGACTAGTTACATTGAAATTTTGGCTTGCAGAAAAGTTTCAGAAATCGATCTTGAAATGCACTTTTCATTATTTTGGGGGCTTAAAAATGATGTTTTGGTGAGTTTAAACCAAAATGATTTGCCAAAGTCAAGTTTTATTACGCAGCTCCATACAAGTTTGACTAGTTACATTGAAATTTTGGATTGCAGAAAAGTGTCAGAAATCGATCTTGAAATGCACTTTTCATTATTTTGGGGGCTTAAAAATTATGTTTTGGTGAGTTTAAGACAAAATGATTTGTCAAAGTCAAGTTTTATTACGCAGCTCCATACAAGTTTGACTAGTTACATTGAAATTTTGGCTTGCAGAAAAGTTTCAGAAATCGATCTTGAAATGCACTTTTCATTATTTTGGGGGCTTAAAAATGATGTTTTGGTGAGTTTAAACCAAAATGATTTGCCAAAGTCAAGTTTTATTACGCAGCTCCATACAAGTTTGACTAGTTACATTGAAATTTTGGTTTGCAGAAAAGTGTCAGAAATCGATCTTGAAATGCACTTTTCATTATTTTGGGGGCTTAAAAATGATGTTTTGGTGAGTTTATGATAAACTGATTTGTCAAAGTCAAGTTTTATTACGCAGCTCCATACAAGTTTGACTAGTTACATTGAAATTTTGGTTTGTAGAAAAGTTTCAGAAATCGATCTTGAAATGCACTTTTCATTATTTTGGGGGCTTAAAAATGATGTTTTGGTGAGTTTAAACCAAAATGATTTGCCAAAGTCAAGTTTTATTACGCAGCTCCATACAAGTTTGACTAGTTACATTGAAATTTTGGTTTGCAGAAAAGTGTCAGAAATCGATCTTGAAATGCACTTTTCATTATTTTGGGGGCTTAAAAATGATGTTTTGGTGAGTTTATGATAAACTGATTTGTCAAAGTCAAGTTTTATTACGCAGCTCCATACAAGTTTGACTAGTTACATTGAAATTTTGGTTTGTAGAAAAGTGTCAGAAATCGATCTTGAAATGCACTTTTCATTATTTTGGGGGCTTAAAAATTATGTTTTGGTGAGTTTATGATAAATTGATTTGTCAAAGTCAAGTTTTATTACGCAGCTCCATACAAGTTTGACTAGTTACATTGAAATTTTGGTTTGCAGAAAAGTTTCAGAAATCGATCTTGAAATGCACTTTTCATTATTTTGGGGGCTTAAAAATGATGTTTTGGTGAGTTTAAGACAAAATGATTTGTCAAAGTCAAGTTTTATTACGCAGCTCCATACAAGTTTGACTAGCTACATTGAAATTTTGGTTTGTAGAAAAGTGTCAGAAATCGATCTTGAAATGCACTTTTCATTATTTTGGGGGCTTAAAAATGATGTTTTGGTGAGTTTATGATAAACTGATTTGTCAAAGTCAAGTTTTATTACGCAGCTCCATACAAGTTTGACTAGTTACATTGAAATTTTGGTTTGTAGAAAAGTGTCAGAAATCGATCTTGAAATGCACTTTTCATTATTTTGGGGGCTTAAAAATTATGTTTTGGTGAGTTTATGATAAATTGATTTGTCAAAGTCAAGTTTTATTACGCAGCTCCATACAAGTTTGACTAGTTACATTGAAATTTTGGTTTGCAGAAAAGTTTCAGAAATCGATCTTGAAATGCACTTTTCATTATTTTGGGGGCTTAAAAATGGTGTTTTGGTGAGTTTAAGACAAAATGATTTGTCAAAGTCAAGTTTTATTACGCAGCTCCATACAAGTTTGACTAGCTACATTGAAATTTTGGTTTGCAGAAAATTGTCAGAAATCGATCTTGAAATGCACTTTTCATTATTTTGGGGGCTTAAAAATTATATTTTGGTAAGTCTATGATAAACTGATTTGTCAAAGTCAAGTTTTATTACGCAGCTCCATACAAGTTTGACTAGTTACATTGAAATTTTGGCTTGCAGAAAAGTTTCAGAAATCGATCTTGAAATGCACTTTTCATTATTTTGGGGGCTTAAAAATGATGTTTTGGTGAGTTTAAGACAAAATGATTTGTCAAAGTCAAGTTTTATTACGCAGCTCCATACAAGTTTGACTAGCTACATTGAAATTTTGGTTTGTAGAAAAGTGTCAGAAATCGATCTTGAAATGCACTTTTCATTATTTTGGGGGCTTAAAAATGATGTTTTGGTGAGTTTATGATAAATTGATTTGTCAAAGTCAAGTTTTATTACGCAGCTCCATACAAGTTTGACTAGTTACATTGAAATTTTGGTTTGCAGAAAAGTTTCAGAAATCGATCTTGAAATGCACTTTTCATTATTTTGGGGGCTTAAAAATGATGTTTTGGTGAGTTTAAACCAAAATGATTTGCCAAAGTCAAGTTTTATTACGCAGCTCCATACAAGTTTGACTAGTTACATTGAAATTTTGGTTTGTAGAAAAGTGTCAGAAATCGATCTTGAAATGCACTTTTCATTATTTTGGGGGCTTAAAAATGATGTTTTGGTGAGTTTATGATAAACTGATTTGTCAAAGTCAAGTTTTATTACGCAGCTCCATACAAGTTTGACTAGTTACATTGAAATTTTGGTTTGTAGAAAAGTGTCAGAAATCGATCTTGAAATGCACTTTTCATTATTTTGGGGGCTTAAAAATTATGTTTTGGTGAGTTTATGATAAATTGATTTGTCAAAGTCAAGTTTTATTACGCAGCTCCATACAAGTTTGACTAGTTACATTGAAATTTTGGTTTGCAGAAAAGTTTCAGAAATCGATCTTGAAATGCACTTTTCATTATTTTGGGGGCTTAAAAATGATGTTTTGGTGAGTTTAAGACAAAATGATTTGTCAAAGTCAAGTTTTATTACGCAGCTCCATACAAGTTTGACTAGCTACATTGAAATTTTGGTTTGCAGAAAATTGTCAGAAATCGATCTTGAAATGCACTTTTCATTATTTTGGGGGCTTAAAAATTATATTTTGGTAAGTCTATGATAAACTGATTTGTCAAAGTCAAGTTTTATTACGCAGCTCCATACAAGTTTGACTAGTTACATTGAAATTTTGGCTTGCAGAAAAGTTTCAGAAATCGATCTTGAAATGCACTTTTCATTATTTTGGGGGCTTAAAAATGATGTTTTGGTGAGTTTAAACCAAAATGATTTGCCAAAGTCAAGTTTTATTACGCAGCTCCATACAAGTTTGACTAGTTACATTGAAATTTTGGAATGCAGAAAAGTGTCAGAAATCGATCTTGAAATGCACTTTTCATTATTTTGGGGGCTTAAAAATTATGTTTTGGTGAGTTTAAGACAAAATGATTTGTCAAAGTCAAGTTTTATTACGCAGCTCCATACAAGTTTGACTAGTTACATTGAAATTTTGGCTTGCAGAAAAGTTTCAGAAATCGATCTTGAAATGCACTTTTCATTATTTTGGGGGCTTAAAAATGATGTTTTGGTGAGTTTAAACCAAAATGATTTGCCAAAGTCAAGTTTTATTACGCAGCTCCATACAAGTTTGACTAGTTACATTGAAATTTTGGTTTGCAGAAAAGTGTCAGAAATCGATCTTGAAATGCACTTTTCATTATTTTGGGGGCTTAAAAATGATGTTTTGGTGAGTTTATGATAAACTGATTTGTCAAAGTCAAGTTTTATTACGCAGCTCCATACAAGTTTGACTAGTTACATTGAAATTTTGGTTTGTAGAAAAGTTTCAGAAATCGATCTTGAAATGCACTTTTCATTATTTTGGGGGCTTAAAAATGATGTTTTGGTGAGTTTAAACCAAAATGATTTGCCAAAGTCAAGTTTTATTACGCAGCTCCATACAAGTTTGACTAGTTACATTGAAATTTTGGTTTGCAGAAAAGTGTCAGAAATCGATCTTGAAATGCACTTTTCATTATTTTGGGGGCTTAAAAATGATGTTTTGGTGAGTTTATGATAAACTGATTTGACAAAGTCAAGTTTTATTACGCAGCTCCATACAAGTTTGACTAGTTACATTGAAATTTTGGTTTGTAGAAAAGTGTCAGAAATCGATCTTGAAATGCACTTTTCATTATTTTGGGGGCTTAAAAATTATGTTTTGGTGAGTTTATGATAAATTGATTTGTCAAAGTCAAGTTTTATTACGCAGCTCCATACAAGTTTGACTAGTTACATTGAAATTTTGGTTTGCAGAAAAGTTTCAGAAATCGATCTTGAAATGCACTTTTCATTATTTTGGGGGCTTAAAAATGATGTTTTGGTGAGTTTAAGACAAAATGATTTGTCAAAGTCAAGTTTTATTACGCAGCTCCATACAAGTTTGACTAGCTACATTGAAATTTTGGTTTGCAGAAAATTGTCAGAAATCGATCTTGAAATGCACTTTTCATTATTTTGGGGGCTTAAAAATTATATTTTGGTAAGTCTATGATAAACTGATTTGTCAAAGTCAAGTTTTATTACGCAGCTCCATACAAGTTTGACTAGTTACATTGAAATTTTGGTTTGTAGAAAAGTGTCAGAAATCGATCTTGAAATGCACTTTTCATTATTTTGGGGGCTTAAAAATGATGTTTTGGTGAGTTTATGATAAACTGATTTGTCAAAGTCAAGTTTTATTACGCAGCTCCATGCAAGTTTGACTAGTTACATTGAAATTTTGGTTTGCAGAAAAGTTTCAGAAATCGATCTTGAAATGCACTTTTCATTATTTTGGGGGCTTAAAAATGATGTTTTGGTGAGTTTAAGACAAAATGATTTGTCAAAGTCAAGTTTTATTATGCAGCTCCATACAAGTTTGACTAGTTACATTGAAATTTTGGTTTGCAGAAAAGTTTCAGAAATCGATCTTGAAATGCACTTTTCATTATTTTGGGGGGTTAAAAATGATGTTTTGGTGAGTTTATGATAAACTGATTTGTCAAAGTCAAGTTTTAATAGGCAGTTGCATGCAAGTTTTATTAGTAACAATGAAATTATGGTTTGCAGAAAAGTATCAGAAATCGATCTTGAAATGCACTTTTCATTATTTTGGGGGCTTAAAAATTATGTTTTGGTGAGTTTATGATAAACTGATTTGTCAAAGTCAAGTTTTATTACGCAGCTCCATACAAGTTTGACTAGTTACATTGAAATTTTGGTTTGCAGAAAAGTTTCAGAAATCGATCTTGAAATGCACTTTTCATTATTTTGGGGGCTTAAAAATGATGTTTTGGTGAGTTTGAAAATTATTTGTCAAAGTCAAGTTTTAATAGGCAGTTCCACAAAAGTTTGACTAGTTACATTGAAATTTTGGATTGCAGAAAAGTGTCAGAAATTGATCTTGAAATGCACTTTTCATTATTTTGGGGGCTTAAAAATGATGTTTTGGTGTGTTTAAGACAAAATGATTTGTCAAAGTCAAGTTTTATTACGCAGCTCCATACAAGTTTGACTAGTTACATTGAAATTTTGTATTGCAGAAAAGTGTCAGAAATTGATCTTGAAATGCACTTTTCATTATTTTGGGGGCTTAAAAATGATGTTTTGGTGAGTTTAAGACAAAATGATTTGTCAAAGTCAAGTTTTATTACGCAGCTCCATACAAGTTTGACTAGCTACATTGAAATTTTGGTTTGCAGAAAATTGTCAGAAATCGATCTTGAAATGCACTTTTCATTATTTTGGGGGCTTAAAAATTATATTTTGGTAAGTCTATGATAAACTGATTTGTCAAAGTCAAGTTTTATTACGCAGCTCCATACAAGTTTGACTAGTTACATTGAAATTTTGGTTTGCAGAAAAGTGTCAGAAATCGATCTTGAAATGCACTTTTCATTATTTTGGGGGCTTAAAAATGATGTTTTGGTGAGTTTATGATAAACTGATTTGTCAAAGTCAAGTTTTATTACGCAGCTCCATACAAGTTTGACTAGTTACATTGAAATTTTGGATTGCAGAAAAGTGTCAGAAATTGATCTTGAAATGCACTTTTCATTATTTTGGGGGCTTAAAAATGATGTTTTGGTGAGTTTAAGACAAAATGATTTGTCAAAGTCAAGTTTTATTACGCAGCTCCATACAAGTTTGACTAGTTACATTGAAATTTTGGTTTGTAGAAAAGTGTCAGAAATCGATCTTGAAATGCACTTTTCATTATTTTGGGGGCTTAAAAATGATGTTTTGGTGAGTTTATGATAAACTGATTTGTCAAAGTCAAGTTTTATTACGCAGCTCCATACAAGTTTGACTAGTTACATTGAAATTTTGGTTTGCAGAAAAGTTTCAGAAATCGATCTTGAAATGCACTTTTCATTATTTTGGGGGCTTAAAAAAGATGTTTTGGTGAGTTTAAGACAAAATGATTTGTCAAAGTCAAGTTTTATTACGCAGCTCCATACAAGTTTGACTAGTTACATTGAAATTTTGGTTTGCAGAAAAGTGTCAGAAATCGATCTTGAAATGCACTTATCATTATTTTGGGGGCTTAAAAATTATGTTTTGGTGAGTTTAAGACAAAATGATTTGTCAAAGTCAAGTTTTATTACGCAGCTCCATACAAGTTTGACTAGTTACATTGAAATTTTGGTTTGCAGAAAAGTTTCAGAAATCGATCTTGAAATGCACTTTTCATTATTTTGGGGGCTTAAAAATGATGTTTTGGTGAGTTTAAGACAAAATGATTTGTCAAAGCCAAGTTTTATTACGCAGCTCCATACAAGTTTGACTAGTTACATTGAAATTTTGGTTTGCAGAAAAGTTTCAGAAATCGATCTTGAAATGCACTTTTCATTATTTTGGGGGCTTAAAAAAGATGTTTTAGTGAGTTTAAGACAAAATGATTTGTCAAAGTCAAGTTTTATTACGCAGCTCCATACAAGTTTGACTAGTTACATTGAAATTTTGGTTTGCAGAAAAGTTTCAGAAATCGATCTTGAAATGCACTTTTCATTATTTTGGGGGCTTAAAAATGATGTTTTGGTGAGTTTAAGACAAAATGATTTGTCAAAGTCAAGTTTTATTACGCAGCTCCATACAAGTTTGACTAGTTACATTGAAATTTTGGTTTGCAGAAAAGTTTCAGAAATCGATCTTGAAATGCACTTTTCATTATTTTGGGGGCTTAAAAATTATGTTTTGGTGAGTTTAAGACAAAATGATTTGTCAAAGTCAAGTTTTATTACGCAGCTCCATACAAGTTTGACTAGTTACATTGAAATTTTGGTTTGCAGAAAAGTGTCAGAAATCGATCTTGAAATGCACTTTTCATTATTTTGGGGGATTAAAAATGATGTTTTGGTGAGTTTAAGACAAAATGATTTGTCAAAGTCAAGTTTTATTACGCAGCTCCATACAAGTTTGACTAGTTACATTGAAATTTTGGTTTGCAGAAAAGTGTCAGAAATCGATCTTGAAATGCACTTTTCATTATTTTGGGGGCTTAAAAAAGATGTTTTGGTGAGTTTAAGACAAAATGATTTGTCAAAGTCAAGTTTTATTACGCAGCTCCATACAAGTTTGACTAGTTACATTGAAATTTTGGTTTGCAGAAAAGTGTCAGAAATCGATCTTGAAATGCACTTTTCATTATTTTGGGGGCTTAAAAATTATGTTTTGGTGAGTTTAAGACAAAATGATTTGTCAAAGTCAAGTTTTATTACGCAGCTCCATACAAGTTTGACTAGTTACATTGAAATTTTGGTTTGCAGAAAAGTGTCAGAAATCGATCTTGAAATGCACTTTTCATTATTTTGGGGGCTTAAAAATGATGTTTTGGTGAGTTTAAGACAAAATGATTTGTCAAAGTCAAGTTTTATTACGCAGCTCCATACAAGTTTGACTAGTTACATTGAAATTTTGGTTTGCAGAAAAGTTTCAGAAATCGATCTTGAAATGCACTTTTCATTATTTTGGGGGCTTAAAAAAGATGTTTTGGTGAGTTTAAGACAAAATGATTTGTCAAAGTCAAGTTTTATTACGCAGCTCCATACAAGTTTGACTAGTTACATTGAAATTTTGGTTTGCAGAAAAGTGTCAGAAATCGATCTTGAAATGCACTTTTCATTATTTTCGGGGCTTAAAAATTATGTTTTGGTGAGTTTAAGACAAAATGATTTGTCAAAGTCAAGTTTTATTACGCAGCTCCATACAAGTTTGACTAGTTACATTGAAATTTTGGTTTGCAGAAAAGTTTCAGAAATCGATCTTGAAATGCACTTTTCATTATTTTGGGGGCTTAAAAATGATGTTTTGGTGAGTTTAAGACAAAATGATTTGTCAAAGCCAAGTTTTATTACGCAGCTCCATACAAGTTTGACTAGTTACATTGAAATTTTGGTTTGCAGAAAAGTTTCAGAAATCGATCTTGAAATGCACTTTTCATTATTTTGGGGGCTTAAAAATGATGTTTTGGTGAGTTTAAGACAAAATGATTTGTCAAAGCCAAGTTTTATTACGCAGCTCCATACAAGTTTGACTAGTTACATTGAAATTTTGGTTTGCAGAAAAGTTTCAGAAATCGATCTCGAAATGCACTTTTCATTATTTTGGGGGCTTAAAAAAGATGTTTTGGTGAGTTTAAGACAAAATGATTTGTCAAAGTCAAGTTTTATTACGCAGCTCCATACAAGTTTGACTAGTTACATTGAAATTTTGGTTTGCAGAAAAGTGTCAGAAATCGATCTTGAAATGCACTTTTCATTATTTTGGGGGCTTAAAAAAGATGTTTTGGTGAGTTTAAGACAAAATGATTTGTCAAAGTCAAGTTTTATTACGCAGCTCCATACAAGTTTGACTAGTTACATTGAAATTTTGGTTTGCAGAAAAGTGTCAGAAATCGATCTTGAAATGCACTTTTCATTATTTTGGGGGCTTAAAAATTATGTTTTGGTGAGTTTATGACAAAATGATTTGTCAAAGTCAAGTTTCAATAGGCAGTTCCACACAAGTTTGTCTAGTTACATTAAAATTTTGGTTTGCAGAAAAGTTTCAGAAATCGATCTTGAAATGCACTTTTCATTATTTTGGGGGCTTAAAAATTATGTTTTGGTGAGTTTAAGACAAAATGATTTGTCAAAGTCAAGTTTTATTACGCAGCTCCATACAAGTTTGACTAGTTACATTGAAATTTTGGTTTGCAGAAAAGTGTCAGAAATCGATCTTGAAATGCACTTTTCATTATTTTGGGGGCTTAAAAATGATGTTTTGGTGAGTTTAAGACAAAATGATTTGTCAAAGTCAAGTTTTATTACGCAGCTCCATACAAGTTTGACTAGTTACATTGAAATTTTGGTTTGCAGAAAAGTGTCAGAAATCGATCTTGAAATGCACTTTTCATTATTTTGGGGGCTTAAAAATTATGTTTTGGTGAGTTTATGATAAACTGATTTGTCAAAGTCAAGTTTTATTACGCAGCTCCATACAAGTTTGACTAGTTACATTGAAATTTTGGTTTGCAGAAAAGTGTCAGAAATCGATCTTGAAATGCACTTTTCATTATTTTGGGGGCTTAAAAATTATGTTTTGGTGAGTTTAAGACAAAATGATTTGTCAAAGTCAAGTTTTATTACGCAGCTCCATACAAGTTTGACTAGTTACATTGAAATTTTGGTTTGCAGAAAAGTTTCAGAAATCGATCTTGAAATGCACTTTTCATTATTTTGGGGGCTTAAAAATGATGTTTTGGTGAGTTTAAGACAAAATGATTTGTCAAAGCCAAGTTTTATTACGCAGCTCCATACAAGTTTGACTAGTTACATTGAAATTTTGGTTTGCAGAAAAGTTTCAGAAATCGATCTTGAAATGCACTTTTCATTATTTTGGGGGCTTAAAAATTATGTTTTGGTGAGTTTATGATAAACTGATTTGTCAAAGTCAAGTTTTATTACGCAGCTCCATACAAGTTTGACTAGTTACATTGAAATTTTGGTTTGCAGAAAAGTGTCAGAAATCGATCTTGAAATGCACTTTTCATTATTTTGGGGGCTTAAAAATTATGTTTTGGTGAGTTTATGACAAAATGATTTGTCAAAGTCAAGTTTCAATAGGCAGTTCCACACAAGTTTGTCTAGTTACATTGAAATTTTGGTTTGCAGAAAAGTTTCAGAAATCGATCTTGAAATGCACTTTTCATTATTTTGGGGGCTTAAAAATGATGTTTTGGTGAGTTTAAGACAAAATGATTTGTCAAAGCCAAGTTTTATTACGCAGCTCCATACAAGTTTGACTAGTTACATTGAAATTTTGGTTTGCAGAAAAGTTTCAGAAATCGATCTTGAAATGCACTTTTCATTATTTTGGGGGCTTAAAAAAGATGTTTTGGTGAGTTTAAGACAAAATGATTTGTCAAAGTCAAGTTTTATTACGCAGCTCCATACAAGTTTGACTAGTTACATTGAAATTTTGGTTTGCAGAAAAGTGTCAGAAATCGATCTTGAAATGCACTTTTCATTATTTTGGGGGCTTAAAAATTATGTTTTGGTGAGTTTATGACAAAATGATTTGTCAAAGTCAAGTTTCAATAGGCAGTTCCACACAAGTTTGTCTAGTTACATTGAAATTTTGGTTTGCAGAAAAGTTTCAGAAATCGATCTTGAAATGCACTTTTCATTATTTTGGGGGCTTAAAAATTATGTTTTGGTGAGTTTAAGACAAAATGATTTGTCAAAGTCAAGTTTTATTACGCAGCTCCATACAAGTTTGACTAGTTACATTGAAATTTTGGTTTGCAGAAAAGTGTCAGAAATCGATCTTGAAATGCACTTTTCATTATTTTGGGGGCTTAAAAATGATGTTTTGGTGAGTTTAAGACAAAATGATTTGTCAAAGTCAAGTTTTATTACGCAGCTCCATACAAGTTTGACTAGTTACATTGAAATTTTGGTTTGCAGAAAAGTTTCAGAAATCGATCTTGAAATGCACTTTTCATTATTTTGGGGGCTTAAAAATGATGTTTTGGTGAGTTTAAGACAAAATGATTTGTCAAAGTCAAGTTTTATTACGCAGCTCCATACAAGTTTGACTAGTTACATTGAAATTTTGGTTTGCAGAAAAGTTTCAGAAATCGATCTTGAAATGCACTTTTCATTATTTTGGGGGCTTAAAAAAGATGTTTTGGTGAGTTTAAGACAAAATGATTTGTCAAAGTCAAGTTTTATTACGCAGCTCCATACAAGTTTGACTAGTTACATTGAAATTTTGGTTTGCAGAAAAGTGTCAGAAATCGATCTTGAAATGCACTTTTCATTATTTTCGGGGCTTAAAAATTATGTTTTGGTGAGTTTAAGACAAAATGATTTGTCAAAGTCAAGTTTTATTACGCAGCTCCATACAAGTTTGACTAGTTACATTGAAATTTTGGTTTGCAGAAAAGTTTCAGAAATCGATCTTGAAATGCACTTTTCATTATTTTGGGGGCTTAAAAATGATGTTTTGGTGAGTTTAAGACAAAATGATTTGTCAAAGCCAAGTTTTATTACGCAGCTCCATACAAGTTTGACTAGTGACAATGAAATTTTGGTTTGCCAAAAAGTTTCCGAAATCGATCTTGAAATGCACTTTTCATTATTTTGGGGGCTTAAAAAAGATGTTTTGGTGAGTTTAAGACAAAATGATTTGTCAAAGTCAAGTTTTATTACGCAGCTCCATACAAGTTTGACTAGTTACATTGAAATTTTGGTTTGCAGAAAAGTTTCAGAAATCGATCTTGAAATGCACTTTTCATTATTTTGGGGGCTTAAAAAAGATGTTTTGGTGAGTTTAAGACAAAATGATTTGTCAAAGTCAAGTTTTATTACGCAGCTCCATACAAGTTTGACTAGTTACATTGAAATTTTGGTTTGCAGAAAAGTGTCAGAAATCGATCTTGAAATGCACTTTTCATTATTTTGGGGGCTTAAAAATGATGTTTTGGTGAGTTTCAGACAAAATGATTTGTCAAAGTCAAGTTTTATTACGCAGCTCCATACAAGTTTGACTAGTTACATTGAAATTTTGGTTTGCAGAAAAGTGTCAGAAATCGATCTTGAAATGCACTTTTCATTATTTTGGGGGCTTAAAAAAGATGTTTTGGTGAGTTTAAGACAAAATGATTTGTCAAAGTCAAGTTTTATTACGCAGCTCCATACAAGTTTGACTAGTTACATTGAAATTTTGGTTTGCCAAAAAGTTTCCGAAATCGATCTTGAAATGCACTTTTCATTATTTTGGGGGCTTAAAAATTATGTTTTGGTGAGTTTAAGACAAAATGACTTGTCAAAGTCAAGTTTTAATAGGCAGTTCCACACAAGTTTGACTAGTTACATTGAAATTTTGATTTGCAGAAAAGTTTCAGAAATCGATCTTGAAATGCACTTTTCATTATTTTGGGGGCTTAAAAATGATGTTTTGGTGAGTTTAAGACAAAATGATTTGTCAAAGCCAAGTTTTATTACGCAGCTCCATACAAGTTTGACTAGTTACATTGAAATTTTGGTTTGCAGAAAAGTTTCAGAAATCGATCTTGAAATGCACTTTTCATTATTTTGGGGGCTTAAAAAAGATGTTTTGGTGAGTTTCAGACAAAATGATTTGTCAAAGTCAAGTTTTATTACGCAGCTCCATACAAGTTTGGCTAGTTACATTGAAATTTTGGTTTGCAGAAAAGTGTCAGAAATCGATCTTGAAATGCACTTTTCATTATTTTGGGGGCTTAAAAATGATGTTTTGGTGAGTTTAAGACAAAATGATTTGTCAAAGTCAAGTTTTATTACGCAGCTCCATACAAGTTTGACTAGTTACATTGAAATTTTGGTTTGCAGAAAAGTTTCAGAAATCGATCTTGAAATGCACTTTTCATTATTTTGGGGGCTTAAAAAAGATGTTTTGGTGAGTTTAAGACAAAATGATTTGTCAAAGTCAAGTTTTATTACGCAGCTCCATACAAGTTTGACTAGTTACATTGAAATTTTGGTTTGCAGAAAAGTTTCAGAAATCGATCTTGAAATGCACTTTTCATTATTTTGGGGGCTTAAAAAAGATGTTTTGGTGAGTTTAAGACAAAATGATTTGTCAAAGTCAAGTTTTATTACGCAGCTCCATACAAGTTTGACTAGTTACATTGAAATTTTGGTTTGCAGAAAAGTGTCAGAAATCGATCTTGAAATGCACTTTTCATTATTTTGGGGGCTTAAAAATGATGTTTTGGTGAGTTTCAGACAAAATGATTTGTCAAAGTCAAGTTTTATTACGCAGCTCCATACAAGTTTGACTAGTTACATTGAAATTTTGGTTTGCAGAAAAGTGTCAGAAATCGATCTTGAAATGCACTTTTCATTATTTTGGGGGCTTAAAAAAGATGTTTTGGTGAGTTTAAGACAAAATGATTTGTCAAAGTCAAGTTTTATTACGCAGCTCCATACAAGTTTGACTAGTTACATTGAAATTTTGGTTTGCCAAAAAGTTTCCGAAATCGATCTTGAAATGCACTTTTCATTATTTTGGGGGCTTAAAAATTATGTTTTGGTGAGTTTAAGACAAAATGACTTGTCAAAGTCAAGTTTTAATAGGCAGTTCCACACAAGTTTGACTAGTTACATTGAAATTTTGATTTGCAGAAAAGTTTCAGAAATCGATCTTGAAATGCACTTTTCATTATTTTGGGGGCTTAAAAATGATGTTTTGGTGAGTTTAAGACAAAATGATTTGTCAAAGCCAAGTTTTATTACGCAGCTCCATACAAGTTTGACTAGTTACATTGAAATTTTGGTTTGCAGAAAAGTTTCAGAAATCGATCTTGAAATGCACTTTTCATTATTTTGGGGGCTTAAAAATGATGTTTTGGTGAGTTTAAGACAAAATGATTTGTCAAAGTCAAGTTTTATTACGCAGCTCCATACAAGTTTGACTAGTTACATTGAAATTTTGGTTTGCAGAAAAGTTTCAGAAATCGATCTTGAAATGCACTTTTCATTATTTTGGGGGCTTAAAAAAGATGTTTTGGTGAGTTTAAGACAAAATGATTTGTCAAAGTCAAGTTTTATTACGCAGCTCCATACAAGTTTGACTAGTTACATTGAAATTTTGGTTTGCAGAAAAGTGTCAGAAATCGATCTTGAAATGCACTTATCATTATTTTGGGGGCTTAAAAATGATGTTTTGGTGAGTTTATGATAAACTGATTTGTCAAAGTCAAGTTTTATTACGCAGCTCCATACAAGTTTGACTAGTTACATTGAAATTTTGGTTTGCAGAAAAGTTTCAGAAATCGATCTTGAAATGCACTTTTCATTATTTTGGGGGCTTAAAAATGATGTTTTGGTGAGTTTAAGACAAAATGATTTGTCAAAGTCAAGTTTTATTACGCAGCTCCATACAAGTTTGACTAGTTACATTGAAATTTTGGTTTGCAGAAAAGTTTCAGAAATCGATCTTGAAATGCACTTTTCATTATTTTGGGGGCTTAAAAATGATGTTTTGGTGAGTTTAAGACAAAATGATTTGTCAAAGCCAAGTTTTATTACGCAGCTCCATACAAGTTTGACTAGTTACATTGAAATTTTGGTTTGCAGAAAAGTTTCAGAAATCGATCTTGAAATGCACTTTTCATTATTTTGGGGGCTTAAAAATGATGTTTTGGTGAGTTTAAGACAAAATGATTTGTCAAAGCCAAGTTTTATTACGCAGCTCCATACAAGTTTGACTAGTTACATTGAAATTTTGGTTTGCAGAAAAGTTTCAGAAATCGATCTTGAAATGCACTTTTCATTATTTTGGGGGCTTAAAAAAGATGTTTTGGTGAGTTTAAGACAAAATGATTTGTCAAAGTCAAGTTTTATTACGCAGCTCCATACAAGTTTGGCTAGTTACATTGAAATTTTGGTTTGCAGAAAAGTGTCAGAAATCGATCTTGAAATGCACTTTTCATTATTTTGGGGGCTTAAAAATGATGTTTTGGTGAGTTTAAGACAAAATGATTTGTCAAAGTCAAGTTTTATTACGCAGCTCCATACAAGTTTGACTAGTTACATTGAAATTTTGGTTTGCAGAAAAGTGTCAGAAATCGATCTTGAAATGCACTTTTCATTATTTTGGGGGCTTAAAAATGATGTTTTGGTGAGTTTATGATAAACTGATTTGTCAAAGTCAAGTTTTATTACGCAGCTCCATACAAGTTTGACTAGTTACATTGAAATTTTGGTTTGCAGAAAAGTGTCAGAAATCGATCTTGAAATGCACTTTTCATTATTTTGGGGGCTTAAAAATGATGGTTTGGTGAGTTTAAGACAAAATGATTTGTCAAAGTCAAGTTTTATTACGCAGCTCCATACAAGTTTGACTAGTTACATTGAAATTTTGGTTTGCAGAAAAGTGTCAGAAATCGATCTTGAAATGCACTTTTCATTATTTTGGGGGCTTAAAAATTATGTTTTGGTGAGTTTATGACAAAATGATTTGTCAAAGTCAAGTTTCAATAGGCAGTTCCACACAAGTTTGTCTAGTTACATTGAAATTTTGGTTTGCAGAAAAGTGTCAGAAATCGATCTTGAAATGCACTTTTCATTATTTTGGGGGCTTAAAAATGATGTTTTGGTGAGTTTAAGACAAAATGATTTGTCAAAGTCAAGTTTTATTACGCAGCTCCATACAAGTTTGACTAGTTACATTGAAATTTTGGTTTGCAGAAAAGTGTCAGAAATCGATCTTGAAATGCACTTTTCATTATTTTGGGGGCTTAAAAATGATGTTTTGGTGAGTTTAAGACAAAATGATTTGTCAAAGTCAAGTTTTATTACGCAGCTCCATACAAGTTTGACTAGTTACATTGAAATTTTGGTTTGCAGAAAAGTTTCAGAAATCGATCTTGAAATGCACTTTTCATTATTTTGGGGGCTTAAAAAAGATGTTTTGGTGAGTTTAAGACAAAATGATTTGTCAAAGTCAAGTTTTATTACGCAGCTCCATACAAGTTTGACTAGTTACATTGAAATTTTGGTTTGCAGAAAAGTGTCAGAAATCGATCTTGAAATGCACTTTTCATTATTTTCGGGGCTTAAAAATTATGTTTTGGTGAGTTTAAGACAAAATGATTTGTCAAAGTCAAGTTTTATTACGCAGCTCCATACAAGTTTGACTAGTTACATTGAAATTTTGGTTTGCAGAAAAGTTTCAGAAATCGATCTTGAAATGCACTTTTCATTATTTTGGGGGCTTAAAAATGATGTTTTGGTGAGTTTAAGACAAAATGATTTGTCAAAGCCAAGTTTTATTACGCAGCTCCATACAAGTTTGACTAGTTACATTGAAATTTTGGTTTGCAGAAAAGTTTCAGAAATCGATCTTGAAATGCACTTTTCATTATTTTGGGGGCTTAAAAATGATGTTTTGGTGAGTTTAAGACAAAATGATTTGTCAAAGTCAAGTTTCAATAGGCAGTTCCACACAAGTTTGTCTAGTTACATTGAAATTTTGGTTTGCAGAAAAGTTTCAGAAATCGATCTTGAAATGCACTTTTCATTATTTTGGGGGCTTAAAAAAGATGTTTTGGTGAGTTTAAGACAAAATGATTTGTCAAAGTCAAGTTTTATTACGCAGCTCCATACAAGTTTGACTAGTTACATTGAAATTTTGGTTTGCAGAAAAGTGTCAGAAATCGATCTTGAAATGCACTTTTCATTATTTTGGGGGCTTAAAAAAGATGTTTTGGTGAGTTTAAGACAAAATGATTTGTCAAAGTCAAGTTTTATTACGCAGCTCCATACAAGTTTGACTAGTTACATTGAAATTTTGGTTTGCAGAAAAGTGTCAGAAATCGATCTTGAAATGCACTTTTCATTATTTTGGGGGCTTAAAAATTATGTTTTGGTGAGTTTATGACAAAATGATTTGTCAAAGTCAAGTTTCAATAGGCAGTTCCACACAAGTTTGTCTAGTTACATTGAAATTTTGGTTTGCAGAAAAGTTTCAGAAATCGATCTTGAAATGCACTTTTCATTATTTTGGGGGCTTAAAAATGATGTTTTGGTGAGTTTAAGACAAAATGATTTGTCAAAGTCAAGTTTTATTACGCAGCTCCATACAAGTTTGACTAGTTACATTGAAATTTTGGTTTGCAGAAAAGTGTCAGAAATCGATCTTGAAATGCACTTTTCATTATTTTGGGGGCTTAAAAATGATGTTTTGGTGAGTTTAAGACAAAATGATTTGTCAAAGTCAAGTTTTATTACGCAGCTCCATACAAGTTTGACTAGTTACATTGAAATTTTGGTTTGCAGAAAAGTGTCAGAAATCGATCTTGAAATGCACTTTTCATTATTTTGGGGGCTTAAAAAAGATGTTTTGGTGAGTTTAAGACAAAATGATTTGTCAAAGTCAAGTTTTATTACGCAGCTCCATACAAGTTTGACTAGTTACATTGAAATTTTGGTTTGCAGAAAAGTGTCAGAAATCGATCTTGAAATGCACTTTTCATTATTTTGGGGGCTTAAAAATTATGTTTTGGTGAGTTTATGACAAAATGATTTGTCAAAGTCAAGTTTCAATAGGCAGTTCCACACAAGTTTGTCTAGTTACATTGAAATTTTGGTTTGCAGAAAAGTTTCAGAAATCGATCTTGAAATGCACTTTTCATTATTTTCGGGGCTTAAAAAAGATGTTTTGGTGAGTTTAAGACAAAATGATTTGTCAAAGTCAAGTTTTATTACGCAGCTCCATACAAGTTTGACTAGTTACATTGAAATTTTGGTTTGCAGAAAAGTGTCAGAAATCGATCTTGAAATGCACTTTTCATTATTTTGGGGGCTTAAAAATTATGTTTTGGTGAGTTTATGACAAAATGATTTGTCAAAGTCAAGTTTTATTACGCAGCTCCATACAAGTTTGACTAGTTACATTGAAATTTTGGTTTGCAGAAAAGTGTCAGAAATCGATCTTGAAATGCACTTTTCATTATTTTGGGGGCTTAAAAATGATGTTTTGGTGAGTTTAAGACAAAATGATTTGTCAAAGTCAAGTTTTATTACGCAGCTCCATACAAGTTTGACTAGTTACATTGAAATTTTGGCTTGCAGAAAAGTTTCAGAAATCGATCTTGAAATGCACTTTTCATTATTTTGGGGGCTTAAAAAAGATGTTTTGGTGAGTTTAAGACAAAATGATTTGTCAAAGTCAAGTTTTATTACGCAGCTCCATACAAGTTTGACTAGTTACATTGAAATTTTGGTTTGCAGAAAAGTGTCAGAAATCGATCTTGAAATGCACTTTTCATTATTTTCGGGGCTTAAAAATTATGTTTTGGTGAGTTTAAGACAAAATGATTTGTCAAAGTCAAGTTTTATTACGCAGCTCCATACAAGTTTGACTAGTTACATTGAAATTTTGGTTTGCAGAAAAGTTTCAGAAATCGATCTTGAAATGCACTTTTCATTATTTTGGGGGCTTAAAAATGATGTTTTGGTGAGTTTAAGACAAAATGATTTGTCAAAGCCAAGTTTTATTACGCAGCTCCATACAAGTTTGACTAGTTACATTGAAATTTTGGTTTGCAGAAAAGTTTCAGAAATCGATCTTGAAATGCACTTTTCATTATTTTGGGGGCTTAAAAATGATGTTTTGGTGAGTTTAAGACAAAATGATTTGTCAAAGCCAAGTTTTATTACGCAGCTCCATACAAGTTTGACTAGTTACATTGAAATTTTGGTTTGCAGAAAAGTTTCAGAAATCGATCTTGAAATGCACTTTTCATTATTTTGGGGGCTTTAAAAAGATGTTTTGGTGAGTTTAAGACAAAATGATTTGTCAAAGTCAAGTTTTATTACGCAGCTCCATACAAGTTTGACTAGTTACATTGAAATTTTGGTTTGCAGAAAAGTGTCAGAAATCGATCTTGAAATGCACTTTTCATTATTTTGGGGGCTTAAAAAAGATGTTTTGGTGAGTTTAAGACAAAATGATTTGTCAAAGTCAAGTTTTATTACGCAGCTCCATACAAGTTTGACTAGTTACATTGAAATTTTGGTTTGCAGAAAAGTGTCAGAAATCGATCTTGAAATGCACTTTTCATTATTTTGGGGGCTTAAAAATTATGTTTTGGTGAGTTTATGACAAAATGATTTGTCAAAGTCAAGTTTCAATAGGCAGTTCCACACAAGTTTGTCTAGTTACATTGAAATTTTGGTTTGCAGAAAAGTTTCAGAAATCGATCTTGAAATGCACTTTTCATTATTTTGGGGGCTTAAAAATTATGTTTTGGTGAGTTTAAGACAAAATGATTTGTCAAAGTCAAGTTTTATTACGCAGCTCCATACAAGTTTGACTAGTTACATTGAAATTTTGGTTTGCAGAAAAGTGTCAGAAATCGATCTTGAAATGCACTTTTCATTATTTTGGGGGCTTAAAAATTATGTTTTGGTGAGTTTATGACAAAATGATTTGTCAAAGTCAAGTTTCAATAGGCAGTTCCACACAAGTTTGTCTAGTTACATTGAAATTTTGGTTTGCAGAAAAGTTTCAGAAATCGATCTTGAAATGCACTTTTCATTATTTTGGGGGCTTAAAAATGATGTTTTGGTGAGTTTAGGACAAAATGATTTGTCAAAGTCAAGTTTTATTACGCAGCTCCATACAAGTTTGACTAGTTACATTGAAATTTTGGTTTGCAGAAAAGTTTCAGAAATCGATCTTGAAATGCACTTTTCATTATTTTGGGGGCTTAAAAATGATGTTTTGGTGAGTTTAAGACAAAATGATTTGTCAAAGCCAAGTTTTATTACGCAGCTCCATACAAGTTTGACTAGTTACATTGAAATTTTGGTTTGCAGAAAAGTTTCAGAAATCGATCTTGAAATGCACTTTTCATTATTTTGGGGGCTTAAAAATGATGTTTTGGTGAGTTTAAGACAAAATGATTTGTCAAAGCCAAGTTTTATTACGCAGCTCCATACAAGTTTGACTAGTTACATTGAAATTTTGGTTTGCAGAAAAGTGTCAGAAATCGATCTTGAAATGCACTTTTCATTATTTTGGGGGCTTAAAAATGATGTTTTGGTGAGTTTATGACAAAATGATTTGTCAAAGTCAAGTTTCAATAGGCAGTTCCACACAAGTTTGTCTAGTTACATTGAAATTTTGGTTTGCAGAAAAGTTTCAGAAATCGATCTTGAAATGCACTTTTCATTATTTTCGGGGCTTAAAAATTATGTTTTGGTGAGTTTAAGACAAAATGATTTGTCAAAGTCAAGTTTTATTACGCAGCTCCATACAAGTTTGACTAGTTACATTGAAATTTTGGTTTGCAGAAAAGTTTCAGAAATCGATCTTGAAATGCACTTTTCATTATTTTGGGGGCTTAAAAATGATGTTTTGGTGAGTTTAAGACAAAATGATTTGTCAAAGCCAAGTTTTATTACGCAGCTCCATACAAGTTTGACTAGTTACATTGAAATTTTGGTTTGCAGAAAAGTTTCAGAAATCGATCTTGAAATGCACTTTTCATTATTTTGGGGGCTTAAAAATGATGTTTTGGTGAGTTTAAGACAAAATGATTTGTCAAAGCCAAGTTTTATTACGCAGCTCCATACAAGTTTGACTAGTTACATTGAAATTTTGGTTTGCAGAAAAGTTTCAGAAATCGATCTTGAAATGCACTTTTCATTATTTTGGGGGCTTAAAAATGATGTTTTGGTGAGTTTAAGACAAAATGATTTGTCAAAGCCAAGTTTTATTACGCAGCTCCATACAAGTTTGACTAGTTACATTGAAATTTTGGTTTGCAGAAAAGTGTCAGAAATCGATCTTGAAATGCACTTTTCATTATTTTGGGGGCTTAAAAATGATGTTTTGGTGAGTTTATGACAAAATGATTTGTCAAAGTCAAGTTTCAATAGGCAGTTCCACACAAGTTTGTCTAGTTACATTGAAATTTTGGTTTGCAGAAAAGTTTCAGAAATCGATCTTGAAATGCACTTTTCATTATTTTCGGGGCTTAAAAATTATGTTTTGGTGAGTTTAAGACAAAATGATTTGTCAAAGTCAAGTTTTATTACGCAGCTCCATACAAGTTTGACTAGTTACATTGAAATTTTGGTTTGCAGAAAAGTTTCAGAAATCGATCTTGAAATGCACTTTTCATTATTTTGGGGGCTTAAAAATGATGTTTTGGTGAGTTTAAGACAAAATGATTTGTCAAAGCCAAGTTTTATTACGCAGCTCCATACAAGTTTGACTAGTTACATTGAAATTTTGGTTTGCAGAAAAGTTTCAGAAATCGATCTTGAAATGCACTTTTCATTATTTTGGGGGCTTAAAAATGATGTTTTGGTGAGTTTAAGACAAAATGATTTGTCAAAGCCAAGTTTTATTACGCAGCTCCATACAAGTTTGACTAGTTACATTGAAATTTTGGTTTGCAGAAAAGTTTCAGAAATCGATCTTGAAATGCACTTTTCATTATTTTGGGGGCTTAAAAAAGATGTTTTGGTGAGTTTAAGACAAAATGATTTGTCAAAGTCAAGTTTTATTACGCAGCTCCATACAAGTTTGACTAGTTACATTGAAATTTTGGTTTGCAGAAAAGTGTCAGAAATCGATCTTGAAATGCACTTTTCATTATTTTGGGGGCTTAAAAAAGATGTTTTGGTGAGTTTAAGACAAAATGATTTGTCAAAGTCAAGTTTTATTACGCAGCTCCATACAAGTTTGACTAGTTACATTGAAATTTTGGTTTGCAGAAAAGTGTCAGAAATCGATCTTGAAATGCACTTTTCATTATTTTGGGGGCTTAAAAATTATGTTTTGGTGAGTTTATGACAAAATGATTTGTCAAAGTCAAGTTTCAATAGGCAGTTCCACACAAGTTTGTCTAGTTACATTGAAATTTTGGTTTGCAGAAAAGTTTCAGAAATCGATCTTGAAATGCACTTTTCATTATTTTGGGGGCTTAAAAATTATGTTTTGGTGAGTTTAAGACAAAATGATTTGTCAAAGTCAAGTTTTATTACGCAGCTCCATACAAGTTTGACTAGTTACATTGAAATTTTGGTTTGCAGAAAAGTGTCAGAAATCGATCTTGAAATGCACTTTTCATTATTTTGGGGGCTTAAAAATGATGTTTTGGTGAGTTTAAGACAAAATGATTTGTCAAAGCCAAGTTTTATTACGCAGCTCCATACAAGTTTGACTAGTTACATTGAAATTTTGGTTTGCAGAAAAGTTTCAGAAATCGATCTTGAAATGCACTTTTCATTATTTTGGGGGCTTAAAAATGATGTTTTGGTGAGTTTAAGACAAAATGATTTGTCAAAGCCAAGTTTTATTAGGCAGCTCCATACAAGTTTGACTAGTTACATTGAAATTTTGGTTTGCAGAAAAGTTTCAGAAATCGATCTTGAAATGCACTTTTCATTATTTTGGGGGCTTAAAAATGATGTTTTGGTGAGTTTAAGACAAAATGATTTGTCAAAGCCAAGTTTTATTACGCAGCTCCATACAAGTTTGACTAGTTACATTGAAATTTTGGTTTGCAGAAAAGTTTCAGAAATCGATCTTGAAATGCACTTTTCATTATTTTGGGGGCTTAAAAAAGATGTTTTGGTGAGTTTAAGACAAAATGATTTGTCAAAGTCAAGTTTTATTACGCAGCTCCATACAAGTTTGGCTAGTTACATTGAAATTTTGGTTTGCAGAAAAGTGTCAGAAATCGATCTTGAAATGCACTTTTCATTATTTTGGGGGCTTAAAAATTATGTTTTGGTGAGTTTAAGACAAAATGATTTGTCAAAGTCAAGTTTTATTACGCAGCTCCATACAAGTTTGACTAGTTACATTGAAATTTTGGTTTGCAGAAAAGTGTCAGAAATCGATCTTGAAATGCACTTTTCATTATTTTGGGGGCTTAAAAATGATGTTTTGGTGAGTTTAAGACAAAATGATTTGTCAAAGTCAAGTTTTATTACGCAGCTCCATACAAGTTTGACTAGTTACATTGAAATTTTGGTTTGCAGAAAAGTGTCAGAAATCGATCTTGAAATGCACTTTTCATTATTTTGGGGGCTTAAAAATTATGTTTTGGTGAGTTTATGATAAACTGATTTGTCAAAGTCAAGTTTTATTACGCAGCTCCATACAAGTTTGACTAGTTACATTGAAATTTTGGTTTGCAGAAAAGTGTCAGAAATCGATCTTGAAATGCACTTTTCATTATTTTGGGGGCTTAAAAATGATGTTTTGGTGAGTTTAAGACAAAATGATTTGTCAAAGTCAAGTTTTATTACGCAGCTCCATACAAGTTTGACTAGTTACATTGAAATTTTGGTTTGCAGAAAAGTGTCAGAAATCGATCTTGAAATGCACTTTTCATTATTTTGGGGGCTTAAAAATGATGTTTTGGTGAGTTTAAGACAAAATGATTTGTCAAAGCCAAGTTTTATTACGCAGCTCCATACAAGTTTGACTAGTTACATTGAAATTTTGGTTTGCAGAAAAGTTTCAGAAATCGATCTTGAAATGCACTTTTCATTATTTTGGGGGCTTAAAAAAGATGTTTTGGTGAGTTTAAGACAAAATGATTTGTCAAAGTCAAGTTTTATTACGCAGCTCCATACAAGTTTGGCTAGTTACATTGAAATTTTGGTTTGCAGAAAAGTGTCAGAAATCGATCTTGAAATGCACTTTTCATTATTTTGGGGGCTTAAAAATTATGTTTTGGTGAGTTTAAGACAAAATGATTTGTCAAAGTCAAGTTTTATTACGCAGCTCCATACAAGTTTGACTAGTTACATTGAAATTTTGGTTTGCAGAAAAGTGTCAGAAATCGATCTTGAAATGCACTTTTCATTATTTTGGGGGCTTAAAAATGATGTTTTGGTGAGTTTAAGACAAAATGATTTGTCAAAGTCAAGTTTTATTACGCAGCTCCATACAAGTTTGACTAGTTACATTGAAATTTTGGTTTGCAGAAAAGTGTCAGAAATCGATCTTGAAATGCACTTTTCATTATTTTGGGGGCTTAAAAATGATGTTTTGGTGAGTTTAAGACAAAATGATTTGTCAAAGTCAAGTTTTATTACGCAGCTCCATACAAGTTTGACTAGTTACATTGAAATTTTGGTTTGCAGAAAAGTGTCAGAAATCGATCTTGAAATGCACTTTTCATTATTTTGGGGGCTTAAAAATGATGTTTTGGTGAGTTTAAGACAAAATGATTTGTCAAAGTCAAGTTTTATTACGCAGCTCCATACAAGTTTGACTAGTTACATTGAAATTTTGGTTTGCAGAAAAGTGTCAGAAATCGATCTTGAAATGCACTTTTCATTATTTTGGGGGCTTAAAAATGATGTTTTGGTGAGTTTAAGACAAAATGATTTGTCAAAGTCAAGTTTTATTACGCAGCTCCATACAAGTTTGACTAGTTACATTGAAATTTTGGTTTGCAGAAAAGTGTCAGAAATCGATCTTGAAATGCACTTTTCATTATTTTGGGGGCTTAAAAATGATGTTTTGGTGAGTTTAAGACAAAATGATTTGTCAAAGCCAAGTTTTATTACGCAGCTCCATACAAGTTTGACTAGTTACATTGAAATTTTGGTTTGCAGAAAAGTGTCAGAAATCGATCTTGAAATGCACTTTTCATTATTTTGGGGGCTTAAAAATGATGTTTTGGTGAGTTTAAGACAAAATGATTTGTCAAAGTCAAGTTTTATTACGCAGCTCCATACAAGTTTGACTAGTTACATTGAAATTTTGGTTTGCAGAAAAGTGTCAGAAATCGATCTTGAAATGCACTTTTCATTATTTTGGGGGCTTAAAAATGATGTTTTGGTGAGTTTATGATAAACTGATTTGTCAAAGTCAAGTTTTAATAGGCAGTTCCATACAAGCTTGACTAGTTACATTGAAATTTTGGTTTGCAGAAAAGTGTCAGAAATCGATCTTGAAATGCACTTTTCATTATTTTGGGGGCTTAAAAATTATGTTTTGGTGAGTTTAAGACAAAATGATTTGTCAAAGTCAAGTTTTATTACGCAGCTCCATACAAGTTTGACTAGTTACATTGAAATTTTGGTTTGCAGAAAAGTGTCAGAAATCGATCTTGAAATGCACTTTTCATTATTTTGGGGGCTTAAAAATTATGTTTTGGTGAGTTTATGATAAACTGATTTGTAAAAGTCAAGTTTTATTACGCAGCTCCATACAAGTTTGACTAGTTACATTGAAATTTTGGTTTGCAGAAAAGTGTCAGAAATCGATCTTGAAATGCACTTTTCATTATTTTGGGGGCTTAAAAATGATGTTTTGGTGAGTTTAAGACAAAATGATTTGTCAAAGCCAAGTTTTATTACGCAGCTCCATACAAGTTTGACTAGTTACATTGAAATTTTGGTTTGCAGAAAAGTTTCAGAAATCGATCTTGAAATGCACTTTTCATTCTTTTGGGGGCTTAAAAATGATGTTTTGGTGAGTTTATGAAAAACTGATTTGTCAAAGTCAAGTTTTAATAGGCAGCTTGCATACAAGTTTGACTAGTTACTTAGAAATTTTGGTGTGCAGAAAAGTTTCAGAAATCAATCTTGAAATGCACTTTTCATTATTTCGGTGGCTAAAAAATGATGTTTTGGTGAGTTTTTGAAAAAATGACTTGTCAAAGTCAAGTTTTAATAGGCAGTTCCACACAAGTTTGACTAGTTACAATGAAATTTTGGTTTGGAGAAAAGTTTCAGAAATCGATCTTGAAATGCACTTTTCATTCTTTTGGGGGCTTAAAAATGATGCTTTGGTGAGTTTATGAAAAACTGATTTGTCAAAGTCAAGTTTTATTACGCAGCTCCATACAAGTTTGACTAGTTACATTGAAATTTTGGTTTGCAGAAAAGTGTCAGAAATCGATCTTGAAATGCACTTTTCATTATTTTGGGGGCTTAAAAATGATGTTTTGGTGAGTTTATGATAAACTGATTTGTCAAAGTCAAGTTTTAATAGGCAGTTCCATACAAGCTTGACTAGTTACATTGAAATTTTGGTTTGCAGAAAAGTGTCAGAAATCGATCTTGAAATGCACTTTTCATTATTTTGGGGGCTTAAAAATTATGTTTTGGTGAGTTTAAGACAAAATGATTTGTCAAAGTCAAGTTTTATTACGCAGCTCCATACAAGTTTGACTAGTTACATTGAAATTTTGGTTTGCAGAAAAGTTTCAGAAATCGATCTTGAAATGCACTTTTCATTCTTTTGGGGGCTTAAAAATGATGTTTTGGTGAGTTTATGAAAAACTGATTTGTCAAAGTCAAGTTTTAATAGGCAGCTTGCATACAAGTTTGACTAGTTACTTAGAAATTTTGGTGTGCAGAAAAGTTTCAGAAATCAATCTTGAAATGCACTTTTCATTATTTCGGTGGCTAAAAAATGATGTTTTGGTGAGTTTTTGAAAAAATGACTTGTCAAAGTCAAGTTTTAATAGGCAGTTCCACACAAGTTTGACTAGTTACAATGAAATTTTGGTTTGGAGAAAAGTTTCAGAAATCGATCTTGAAATGCACTTTTCATTCTTTTGGGGGCTTAAAAATGATGCTTTGGTGAGTTTATGAAAAACTGATTTGTCAAAGTCAAGTTTTAATAGGCAGTTCCACACAAGTTTGACTAGTTACATTGAAATTTTGGTTTGCAGAAAAGTTTCAGAAATCGATCTTGAAATGCACTTTTCATTCTTTTGGGGGCTTAAAAATGATGTTTTGGTGAGTTTATGAAAAACTGATTTGTCAAAGTCAAGTTTTAATAGGCAGCTTGCATACAAGTTTGACTAGTTACTTAGAAATTTTGGTGTGCAGAAAAGTTTCAGAAATCAATCTTGAAATGCACTTTTCATTATTTTGGGGGCTAAAAAATGATGTTTTGGTGAGTTTTTGAAAAAATGATTTGTCAAAGTCAAGTTTTATTAGGCAGTTCCACACAAGTTTGACTAGTTACAATGAAATTTTGGTTTGCAGAAAAGTTTCAGAAATCAATCTTGAAATGCACTTTTCATTATTTTGGGGGCTAAAAAATGATGTTTTGGTGAGTTTTTGAAAAAATGATTTGTCAAAGTCAAGTTTTATTAGGCAGTTCCACACAAGTTTGACTAGTTACAATGAAATTTTGGTTTGCAGAAAAGTTTCAGAAATCGATCTTGAAATGCACTTTTCATTCTTTTGGGGGCTTAAAAATGATGTTTTGGTGAGTTTATGAAAAACTGATTTGTCAAAGTCAAGTTTTAATAGGCAGTTCCACACAAGTTTGACTAGTTACAATGAAATTTTGGTTTGGAGAAAAGTTTCAGAAATCAATCTTGAAATGCACTTTTCATTATTTCGGTGGCTAAAAAATGATGTTTTGGTGAGTTTTTGAAAAAATGACTTGTCAAAGTCAAGTTTTAATAGGCAGTTCCACACAAGTTTGACTAGTTACAATGAAATTTTGGTTTGGAGAAAAGTTTCAGAAATCGATCTTGAAATGCACTTTTCATTCTTTTGGGGGCTTAAAAATGATGCTTTGGTGAGTTTATGAAAAACTGATTTGTCAAAGTCAAGTTTTAATAGGCAGTTCCACACAAGTTTGACTAGTTACAATGAAATTTTGGTTTGCAGAAAAGTTTCAGAAATCGATCTTGAAATGCACTTTTCATTCTTTTGGGGGCTTAAAAATGATGTTTTGGTGAGTTTATGAAAAACTGATTTGTCAAAGTCAAGTTTTAATAGGCAGCTTGCATACAAGTTTGACTAGTTACTTAGAAATTTTGGTGTGCAGAAAAGTTTCAGAAATCAATCTTGAAATGCACTTTTCATTATTTCGGTGGCTAAAAAATGATGTTTTGGTGAGTTTTTGAAAAAATGACTTGTCAAAGTCAAGTTTTAATAGGCAGTTCCACACAAGTTTGACTAGTTACAATGAAATTTTGGTTTGGAGAAAAGTTTCAGAAATCGATCTTGAAATGCACTTTTCATTCTTTTGGGGGCTTAAAAATGATGCTTTGGTGAGTTTATGAAAAACTGATTTGTCAAAGTCAAGTTTTAATAGGCAGTTCCACACAAGTTTGACTAGTTACAATGAAATTTTGGTTTGCAGAAAAGTTTCAGAAATCGATCTTGAAATGCACTTTTCATTCTTTTGGGGGCTTAAAAATGATGTTTTGGTGAGTTTATGAAAAACTGATTTGTCAAAGTCAAGTTTTAATAGGCAGCTTGCATACAAGTTTGACTAGTTACTTAGAAATTTTGGTGTGCAGAAAAGTTTCAGAAATCAATCTTGAAATGCACTTTTCATTATTTCGGTGGCTAAAAAATGATGTTTTGGTGAGTTTTTGAAAAAATGACTTGTCAAAGTCAAGTTTTAATAGGCAGTTCCACACAAGTTTGACTAGTTACAATGAAATTTTGGTTTGGAGAAAAGTTTCAGAAATCGATCTTGAAATGCACTTTTCATTCTTTTGGGGGCTTAAAAATGATGCTTTGGTGAGTTTATGAAAAACTGATTTGTCAAAGTCAAGTTTTAATAGGCAGTTCCACACAAGTTTGACTAGTTGCAATGAAATTTTGGTTTGCAGAAAAGTTTCAGAAATCGATCTTGAAATGCACTTTTCATTCTTTTGGGGGCTTAAAAATGATGTTTTGGTGAGTTTATGAAAAACTGATTTGTCAAAGTCAAGTTTTAATAGGCAGCTTGCATACAAGTTTGACTAGTTACTTAGAAATTTTGGTGTGCAGAAAAGTTTCAGAAATCAATCTTGAAATGCACTTTTCATTATTTCGGTGGCTAAAAAATGATGTTTTGGTGAGTTTTTGAAAAAATGACTTGTCAAAGTCAAGTTTTAATAGGCAGTTCCACACAAGTTTGACTAGTTACAATGAAATTTTGGTTTGGAGAAAAGTTTCAGAAATCGATCTTGAAATGCACTTTTCATTCTTTTGGGGGCTTAAAAATGATGCTTTGGTGAGTTTATGAAAAACTGATTTGTCAAAGTCAAGTTTTAATAGGCAGTTCCACACAAGTTTGACTAGTTACAATGAAATTTTGGTTTGCAGAAAAGTTTCAGAAATCGATCTTGAAATGCACTTTTCATTCTTTTGGGGGCTTAAAAATGATGTTTTGGTGAGTTTATGAAAAACTGATTTGTCAAAGTCAAGTTTTAATAGGCAGCTTGCATACAAGTTTGACTAGTTACTTAGAAATTTTGGTGTGCAGAAAAGTTTCAGAAATCAATCTTGAAATGCACTTTTCATTATTTCGGTGGCTAAAAAATGATGTTTTGGTGAGTTTTTGAAAAAATGACTTGTCAAAGTCAAGTTTTAATAGGCAGTTCCACACAAGTTTGACTAGTTACAATGAAATTTTGGTTTGGAGAAAAGTTTCAGAAATCGATCTTGAAATGCACTTTTCATTCTTTTGGGGGCTTAAAAATGATGCTTTGGTGAGTTTATGAAAAACTGATTTGTCAAAGTCAAGTTTTAATAGGCAGTTCCACACAAGTTTGACTAGTTACAATGAAATTTTGGTTTGCAGAAAAGTTTCAGAAATCGATCTTGAAATGCACTTTTCATTCTTTTGGGGGCTTAAAAATGATGTTTTGGTGAGTTTATGAAAAACTGATTTGTCAAAGTCAAGTTTTAATAGGCAGCTTGCATACAAGTTTGACTAGTTACTTAGAAATTTTGGTGTGCAGAAAAGTTTCAGAAATCAATCTTGAAATGCACTTTTCATTATTTCGGTGGCTAAAAAATGATGTTTTGGTGAGTTTTTGAAAAAATGACTTGTCAAAGTCAAGTTTTAATAGGCAGTTCCACACAAGTTTGACTAGTTACAATGAAATTTTGGTTTGGAGAAAAGTTTCAGAAATCGATCTTGAAATGCACTTTTCATTCTTTTGGGGGCTTAAAAATGATGCTTTGGTGAGTTTATGAAAAACTGATTTGTCAAAGTCAAGTTTTAATAGGCAGTTCCACACAAGTTTGACTAGTTACAATGAAATTTTGGTTTGCAGAAAAGTTTCAGAAATCGATCTTGAAATGCACTTTTCATTCTTTTGGGGGCTTAAAAATGATGTTTTGGTGAGTTTATGAAAAACTGATTTGTCAAAGTCAAGTTTTAATAGGCAGCTTGCATACAAGTTTGACTAGTTACTTAGAAATTTTGGTGTGCAGAAAAGTTTCAGAAATCAATCTTGAAATGCACTTTTCATTATTTCGGTGGCTAAAAAATGATGTTTTGGTGAGTTTTTGAAAAAATGACTTGTCAAAGTCAAGTTTTAATAGGCAGTTCCACACAAGTTTGACTAGTTACAATGAAATTTTGGTTTGGAGAAAAGTTTCAGAAATCGATCTTGAAATGCACTTTTCATTCTTTTGGGGGCTTAAAAATGATGCTTTGGTGAGTTTATGAAAAACTGATTTGTCAAAGTCAAGTTTTAATAGGCAGTTCCACACAAGTTTGACTAGTTACAATGAAATTTTGGTTTGCAGAAAAGTTTCAGAAATCGATCTTGAAATGCACTTTTCATTCTTTTGGGGGCTTAAAAATGATGCTTTGGTGAGTTTATGAAAAACTGATTTGTCAAAGTCAAGTTTTAATAGGCAGTTCCACACAAGTTTGACTAGTTACAATGAAATTTTGGTGTGCAGAAAAGTTTAAGAAATCAATCTTGAAATGCACTTTTCATTATTTTGGGGGCTTAAAAATGATGTTTTGGTGAGTTTATGAAAAACTGATTTGTCAAAGTCAAGTTTTAATAGGCAGCTTGCATACAAGTTTGACTAGTTACTTAGAAATTTTGGTGTGCAGAAAAGTTTCAGAAATCAATCTTGAAATGCACTTTTCATTCTTTTGGGGGCTTAAAAATGATGCTTTGGTGAGTTTATGAAAAACTGATTTGTCAAAGTCAAGTTTTAATAGGCAGTTCCACACAAGTTTGACTAGTTACAATGAAATTTTGGTTTGCAGAAAAGTTTCAGAAATCGATCTTGAAATGCACTTTTCATTCTTTTGGGGGCTTAAAAATGATGCTTTGGTGAGTTTATGAAAAACTGATTTGTCAAAGTCAAGTTTTAATAGGCAGTTCCACACAAGTTTGACTAGTTACAATGAAATTTTGGTGTGCAGAAAAGTTTAAGAAATCAATCTTGAAATGCACTTTTCATTATTTTGGGGGCTTAAAAATGATGTTTTGGTGAGTTTATGAAAAACTGATTTGTCAAAGTCAAGTTTTAATAGGCAGCTTGCATACAAGTTTGACTAGTTACTTAGAAATTTTGGTGTGCAGAAAAGTTTCAGAAATCAATCTTGAAATGCACTTTTCATTATTTCGGTGGCTAAAAAATGATGTTTTGGTGAGTTTTTGAAAAAATGACTTGTCAAAGTCAAGTTTTAATAGGCAGTTCCACACAAGTTTGACTAGTTACAATGAAATTTTGGTTTGGAGAAAAGTTTCAGAAATCGATCTTGAAATGCACTTTTCATTCTTTTGGGGGCTTAAAAATGATGCTTTGGTGAGTTTATGAAAAACTGATTTGTCAAAGTCAAGTTTTAATAGGCAGTTCCACACAAGTTTGACTAGTTACAATGAAATTTTGGTTTGCAGAAAAGTTTCAGAAATCGATCTTGAAATGCACTTTTCATTCTTTTGGGGGCTTAAAAATGATGTTTTGGTGAGTTTATGAAAAACTGATTTGTCAAAGTCAAGTTTTAATAGGCAGCTTGCATACAAGTTTGACTAGTTACAATGAAATTTTGGTGTGCAGAAAAGTTTCAGAAATCAATCTTGAAATGCACTTTTCATTATTTTGGGGGCTAAAAAATGATGTTTTGGTGAGTTTTTGAAAAAATGATTTGTCAAAGTCAAGTTTTATTAGGCAGTTCCACACAAGTTTGACTAGTTACAATGAAATTTTGGTTTGCAGAAAAGTTTCAGAAATCAATCTTGAAATGCACTTTTCATTCTTTTGGGGGCTTAAAAATGATGTTTTGGTGAGTTTATGAAAAACTGATTTGTCAAAGTCAAGTTTTAATAGGCAGCTTGCATACAAGTTTGACTAGTTACTTAGAAATTTTGGTGTGCAGAAAAGTTTCAGAAATCAATCTTGAAATGCACTTTTCATTATTTCGGTGGCTAAAAAATGATGTTTTGGTGAGTTTTTGAAAAAATGACTTGTCAAAGTCAAGTTTTAATAGGCAGTTCCACACAAGTTTGACTAGTTACAATGAAATTTTGGTTTGGAGAAAAGTTTCAGAAATCGATCTTGAAATGCACTTTTCATTCTTTTGGGGGCTTAAAAATGATGCTTTGGTGAGTTTATGAAAAACTGATTTGTCAAAGTCAAGTTTTAATAGGCAGTTCCACACAAGTTTGACTAGTTACAATGAAATTTTGGTTTGCAGAAAAGTTTCAGAAATCGATCTTGAAATGCACTTTTCATTCTTTTGGGGGCTTAAAAATGATGTTTTGGTGAGTTTATGAAAAACTGATTTGTCAAAGTCAAGTTTTAATAGGCAGTTCCACACAAGTTTGACTAGTTACAATGAAATTTTGGTTTGGAGAAAAGTTTCAGAAATCGATCTTGAAATGCACTTTTCATTCTTTTGGGGGCTTAAAAATGATGCTTTGGTGAGTTTTTGAAAAAATGACTTGTCAAAGTCAAGTTTTAATAGGCAGTTCCACACAAGTTTGACTAGTTACAATGAAATTTTGGTTTGGAGAAAAGTTTCAGAAATCGATCTTGAAATGCACTTTTCATTCTTTTGGGGGCTTAAAAATGATGTTTTGGTGAGTTTATGAAAAACTGATTTGTCAAAGTCAAGTTTTAATAGGCAGTTCCACACAAGTTTGACTAGTTACAATGAAATTTTGGTGTGCAGAAAAGTTTCAGAAATCAATCTTGAAATGCACTTTTCATTATTTCGGTGGCTAAAAAATGATGTTTTGGTGAGTTTTTGAAAAAATGACTTGTCAAAGTCAAGTTTTAATAGGCAGTTCCACACAAGTTTGACTAGTTACAATGAAATTTTGGTTTGGAGAAAAGTTTCAGAAATCGATCTTGAAATGCACTTTTCATTCTTTTGGGGGCTTAAAAATGATGCTTGGGTGAGTTTATGAAAAACTGATTTGTCAAAGTCAAGTTTTAATAGGCAGTTCCACACAAGTTTGACTAGTTACAATGAAATTTTGGTTTGCAGAAAAGTTTCAGAAATCGATCTTGAAATGCACTTTTCATTCTTTTGGGGGCTTAAAAATGATGTTTTGGTGAGTTTATGAAAAACTGATTTGTCAAAGTCAAGTTTTAATAGGCAGCTTGCATACAAGTTTGACTAGTTACTTAGAAATTTTGGTGTGCAGAAAAGTGTCAGAAATCAATCTTGAAATGCACTTTTCATTATTTTGGGGGCTAAAAAATGATGTTTTGGTGAGTTTTTGAAAAAATGATTTGTCAAAGTCAAGTTTTATTAGGCAGTTCCACACAAGTTTGACTAGTTACAATGAAATTTTGGTTTGCAGAAAAGTTTCAGAAATCAATCTTGAAATGCACTTTTCATTATTTTGGGGGCTAAAAAATGATGTTTTGGTGAGTTTTTGAAAAAATGATTTGTCAAAGTCAAGTTTTATTAGGCAGTTCCACACAAGTTTGACTAGTTACAATGAAATTTTGGTTTGGAGAAAAGTTTCAGAAATCGATCTTGAAATGCACTTTTCATTCTTTTGGGGGCTTAAAAATGATGCTTTGGTGAGTTTATGAAAAACTGATTTGTCAAAGTCAAGTTTTAATAGGCAGTTCCACACAAGTTTGACTAGTTACAATGAAATTTTGGTTTGGAGAAAAGTTTCAGAAATCAATCTTGAAATGCACTTTTCATTCTTTTGGGGGCTTAAAAATGATGCTTTGGTGAGTTTATGAAAAACTGATTTGTCAAAGTCAAGTTTTAATAGGCAGTTCCACACAAGTTTGACTAGTTACAATGAAATTTTGGTGTGCAGAAAAGTTTAAGAAATCAATCTTGAAATGCACTTTTCATTATTTTGGGGGCTTAAAAATTATGTTTTGGTGAGTTTATGACAAAATGATTTGTCAAAGTCAAGTTCATTAGGCAGTTCCATACAAGTTTGACTAGTTACATTGAAATTTTGGTTTGCAGAAAAGTTTCTGAAATCAATCTTGAAATGCAATTTTCATTATTTTGTGGGCTAAAAAATGATGTTTTGGTGAGTTTTTGAAAAAATTATTTGTCAAAGTCAAGTTTTAATAGGCAGCTTGCATACAAGTTTGACTAGTTACAATGAAATTTTGGTTTGCAGAAAAGTTTCAGAAATCGATCTTGAAATGCACTTTTCATTCTTTTGGGGGCTTAAAAATGATGTTTTGGTGAGTTTATGAAAAACTGATTTGTCAAAGTCAAGTTTTAATAGGCAGTTCCACACAAGTTTGACTAGTTACATTGAAATTTTGGTTTGCAGAAAAGTTTCAGAAATCGATCTTGAAATGCACTTTTCATTCTTTTGGGGGCTTAAAAATGATGTTTTGGTGAGTTTATGACAAAATGATTTGTCAAAGTCAAGTTTTATTAGGCAGTTCCATACAAGTTTGACCAGTTTTATTGAAATTTTGGTTTGCAGAAAAGTTTCAGAAATCAATCTTGAAATGCACTTTTCATTATTTTGGGGGCTAAAAAATGATGTTTTGGTGAGTTTTTGAAAAAATGATTTGTCAAAGTCAAGTTTTATTAGGCAGTTCCACACAAGTTTGACTAGTTACATTGAAATTTTGGTTTGCAGAAAAGTTTCAGAAATCAATCTTGAAATGCAATTTTCATTATTTTGGGGGCTAAAAAATGATGTTTTGGTAAGTTTTTGAAAAAATTATTTGTCAAAGTCAAGTTTTATTAGGCAGTTCCATACAAGTTTGACCAGTTTTATTGAAATTTTGGTTTGCAGAAAAGTTTCAGAAATCAATCTTGAAATGCACTTTTCATTATTTTGGGGGCTAAAAAATGATGTTTTGGTGAGTTTATGACAAAATGATTTGTCAAAGTCAAGTTTTAATAGGCAGTTCCACACAAGTTTGACTAGTTACAATGAAATTTTGGTTTGCAGAAAAGTTTCAGAAATCAATCTTGAAATGCACTTTTCATTATTTTGGGGGCTAAAAAATGATGTTTTGGTGAGTTTTTGAAAAAATGATTTGTCAAAGTCAAGTTTTATTAGGCAGTTCCATACAAGTTTGACTAGTTACATTGAAATTTTGGTTTGCAGAAAAGTTTCACAAATCAATCTTGAAATGCAATTTTCATTATTTTGGGGGCTAAAAAATGATGTTTTGGTAAGTTTTTGAAAAAATGATTTGTCAAAGTCAAGTTTTATTAGGCAGTTCCATACAAGTTTGACTAGTTACATTGAAATTTTGGTTTGCAGAAAAGTTTCAGAAATCAATCTTGAAATGCACTTTTCATTATTTTGGGGGCTAAAAAATGATGTTTTGGTGAGTTTATGAAAAACTGATTTGTCAAAGTCAAGTTTTAATAGGCAGCTTGCATACAAGTTTGACTAGTTACTTAGAAATTTTGGTGTGCAGAAAAGTTTCAGAAATCAATCTTGAAATGCACTTTTCATTATTTTGGGGGCTAAAAAATGATGTTTTGGTGAGTTTATGACAAAATGATTTGTCAAAGTCAAGTTTTATTAGGCAGTTCCACACAAGTTTGACTAGTTACAATGAAATTTTGGTTTGCAGAAAAGTTTCAGAAATCGTTCTTGAAATGCACTTTTCATTATTTTCGGGGCTAAAAAATGATGTTTTGGTGAGTTTATGACAAAATGATTTGTCAAAGTCAAGTTTTAATAGGCAGTTCCATACAAGTTTGACTTGTAACAATGAAATTTTGGTTTGGAGAAAAGTTTCAGAAATTGATTTTGAAATGCACTTTTCATTATTTTGGGGGCTTAAAAATGATGTTTTGGTGAGTTTATGACAAAATGATTTGTCAAAGTCAAGTTTTAATAGGCAGTTCCATACAAGTTTGACTAGTAACAATGAAATTTTGGTTTGCAGAAAAGTTTCAGAAATCGATCTTGAAATGCACTTTTCATTATTTTGGGGGCTTAAAAATGATGTTTAGGTGAGTTTATGATAAACTGATTTGTCAAAGTCAAGTTTTATTACGCAGCTCCATACAAGTTTGACTAGTTACATTGAAATTTTGGTTTGCAGAAAAGTGTCAGAAATCGATCTTGAAATGCACTTTTCATTATTTTGGGGGCTTAAAAATGATGTTTTGGTGAGTTTAAGACAAAATGATTTGTCAAAGTCAAGTTTTATTACGCAGCTCCATACAAGTTTGACTAGTTACGTTGAAATTTTGGTTTGCAGAAAAGTGTCAGAAATCGATCTTGAAATGCACTTTTCATTATTTTGGGGGCTTAAAAATTATGTTTTGGTGATTTTATGATAAACTGATTTGTCAAAGTCAAGTTTTATTAGGCAGTTCCACACAAGTTTGACTAGTTACAATGAAATTTTGGTTTGCAGAAAAGTTTCAGAAATCGTTCTTGAAATGCACTTTTCATTATTTTCGGGGCTAAAAAATGATGTTTTGGTGAGTTTATGAAAAAATGATTTGTCAAAGTCAAGTTTTAATAGGCAGTTCCATACAAGTTTGACTAGTTACTTAGAAATTTTGGTGTGCAGAAAAGTTTCAGAAATCAATCTTGAAATGCACTTTTCATTATTTCGGTGGCTAAAAAATGATGTTTTGGTGAGTTTTTGAAAAAATGACTTGTCAAAGTCAAGTTTTAATAGGCAGTTCCACACAAGTTTGACTAGTTACAATGAAATTTTGGTTTGGAGAAAAGTTTCAGAAATCGATCTTGAAATGCACTTTTCATTCTTTTGGGGGCTTAAAAATGATGCTTGGGTGAGTTTATGAAAAACTGATTTGTCAAAGTCAAGTTTTAATAGGCAGTTCCACACAAGTTTGACTAGTTACAATGAAATTTTGGTTTGCAGAAAAGTTTCAGAAATCGATCTTGAAATGCACTTTTCATTCTTTTGGGGGCTTAAAAATGATGTTTTGGTGAGTTTATGAAAAACTGATTTGTCAAAGTCAAGTTTTAATAGGCAGCTTGCATACAAGTTTGACTAGTTACTTAGAAATTTTGGTGTGCAGAAAAGTGTCAGAAATCAATCTTGAAATGCACTTTTCATTATTTTGGGGGCTAAAAAATGATGTTTTGGTGAGTTTTTGAAAAAATGATTTGTCAAAGTCAAGTTTTATTAGGCAGTTCCACACAAGTTTGACTAGTTACAATGAAATTTTGGTTTGCAGAAAAGTTTCAGAAATCAATCTTGAAATGCACTTTTCATTATTTTGGGGGCTAAAAAATGATGTTTTGGTGAGTTTTTGAAAAAATGATTTGTCAAAGTCAAGTTTTATTAGGCAGTTCCACACAAGTTTGACTAGTTACAATGAAATTTTGGTTTGGAGAAAAGTTTCAGAAATCGATCTTGAAATGCACTTTTCATTCTTTTGGGGGCTTAAAAATGATGCTTTGGTGAGTTTATGAAAAACTGATTTGTCAAAGTCAAGTTTTAATAGGCAGTTCCACACAAGTTTGACTAGTTACAATGAAATTTTGGTTTGGAGAAAAGTTTCAGAAATCAATCTTGAAATGCACTTTTCATTCTTTTGGGGGCTTAAAAATGATGCTTTGGTGAGTTTATGAAAAACTGATTTGTCAAAGTCAAGTTTTAATAGGCAGTTCCACACAAGTTTGACTAGTTACAATGAAATTTTGGTGTGCAGAAAAGTTTAAGAAATCAATCTTGAAATGCACTTTTCATTATTTTGGGGGCTTAAAAATTATGTTTTGGTGAGTTTATGACAAAATGATTTGTCAAAGTCAAGTTCATTAGGCAGTTCCATACAAGTTTGACTAGTTACATTGAAATTTTGGTTTGCAGAAAAGTTTCTGAAATCAATCTTGAAATGCAATTTTCATTATTTTGGGGGCTAAAAAATGATGTTTTGGTGAGTTTTTGAAAAAATTATTTGTCAAAGTCAAGTTTTAATAGGCAGCTTGCATACAAGTTTGACTAGTTACAATGAAATTTTGGTTTGCAGAAAAGTTTCAGAAATCGATCTTGAAATGCACTTTTCATTCTTTTGGGGGCTTAAAAATGATGTTTTGGTGAGTTTATGAAAAACTGATTTGTCAAAGTCAAGTTTTAATAGGCAGTTCCACACAAGTTTGACTAGTTACATTGAAATTTTGGTTTGCAGAAAAGTTTCAGAAATCGATCTTGAAATGCACTTTTCATTCTTTTGGGGGCTTAAAAATGATGTTTTGGTGAGTTTATGACAAAATGATTTGTCAAAGTCAAGTTTTATTAGGCAGTTCCATACAAGTTTGACCAGTTTTATTGAAATTTTGGTTTGCAGAAAAGTTTCAGAAATCAATCTTGAAATGCACTTTTCATTATTTTGGGGGCTAAAAAATGATGTTTTGGTGAGTTTATGACAAAATGATTTGTCAAAGTCAAGTTTTAATAGGCAGTTCCACACAAGTTTGACTAGTTACAATGAAATTTTGGTTTGCAGAAAAGTTTCAGAAATCAATCTTGAAATGCACTTTTCATTATTTTGGGGGCTAAAAAATGATGTTTTGGTAAGTTTTTGAAAAAATTATTTGTCAAAGTCAAGTTTTATTAGGCAGTTCCATACAAGTTTGACCAGTTTTATTGAAATTTTGGTTTGCAGAAAAGTTTCAGAAATCAATCTTGAAATGCACTTTTCATTATTTTGGGGGCTAAAAAATGATGTTTTGGTGAGTTTATGACAAAATGATTTGTCAAAGTCAAGTTTTAATAGGCAGTTCCACACAAGTTTGACTAGTTACAATGAAATTTTGGTTTGCAGAAAAGTTTCAGAAATCAATCTTGAAATGCACTTTTCATTATTTTGGGGGCTAAAAAATGATGTTTTGGTGAGTTTTTGAAAAAATGATTTGTCAAAGTCAAGTTTTATTAGGCAGTTCCATACAAGTTTGACCAGTTTTATTGAAATTTTGGTTTGCAGAAAAGTTTCCGAAATCGATTTTGGATTTCACTTTTCATTATTTTGGGGGCTTAAAAATGATGTTTTGGTGAGTTTTTGAAAAAATGATTTGTCAAAGTCAAGTTTTATTAGGCAGTTCCACACAAGTTTGACTAGTTACATTGAAATTTTGGTTTGCAGAAAAGTTTCAGAAATCAATCTTGAAATGCAATTTTCATTATTTTGGGGGCTAAAAAATGATGTTTTGGTAAGTTTTTGAAAAAATTATTTGTCAAAGTCAAGTTTTATTAGGCAGTTCCATACAAGTTTGACCAGTTTTATTGAAATTTTGGTTTGCAGAAAAGTTTCAGAAATCAATCTTGAAATGCACTTTTCATTATTTTGGGGGCTAAAAAATGATGTTTTGGTGAGTTTATGACAAAATGATTTGTCAAAGTCAAGTTTTAATAGGCAGTTCCACACAAGTTTGACTAGTTACAATGAAATTTTGGTTTGCAGAAAAGTTTCAGAAATCAATCTTGAAATGCACTTTTCATTATTTTGGGGGCTAAAAAATGATGTTTTGGTGAGTTTATGACAAAATGATTTGTCAAAGTCAAGTTTTAATAGGCAGTTCCACACAAGTTTGACTAGTTACATTGAAATTTTGGTTTGCAGAAAAGTTTCAGAAATCAATCTTGAAATGCAATTTTCATTATTTTGGGGGCTAAAAAATGATGTTTTGGTAAGTTTTTGAAAAAATTATTTGTCAAAGTCAAGTTTTATTAGGCAGTTCCATACAAGTTTGACCAGTTTTATTGAAATTTTGGTTTGCAGAAAAGTTTCAGAAATCAATCTTGAAATGCACTTTTCATTATTTTGGGGGCTAAAAAATGATGTTTTGGTGAGTTTATGACAAAATGATTTGTCAAAGTCAAGTTTTAATAGGCAGTTCCACACAAGTTTGACTAGTTACAATGAAATTTTGGTTTGCAGAAAAGTTTCAGAAATCAATCTTGAAATGCACTTTTCATTATTTTGGGGGCTAAAAAATGATGTTTTGGTGAGTTTTTGAAAAAATGATTTGTCAAAGTCAAGTTTTATTAGGCAGTTCCATACAAGTTTGACTAGTTACATTGAAATTTTGGTTTGCAGAAAAGTTTCACAAATCAATCTTGAAATGCAATTTTCATTATTTTGGGGGCTAAAAAATGATGTTTTGGTAAGTTTTTGAAAAAATGATTTGTCAAAGTCAAGTTTTATTAGGCAGTTCCATACAAGTTTGACTAGTTACATTGAAATTTTGGTTTGCAGAAAAGTTTCAGAAATCAATCTTGAAATGCAATTTTCATTATTTTGGGGGCTAAAAAATGATGTTTTGGTAAGTTTTTGAAAAAATTATTTGTCAAAGTCAAGTTTTATTAGGCAGTTCCATACAAGTTTGACCAGTTTTATTGAAATTTTGGTTTGCAGAAAAGTTTCAGAAATCAATCTTGAAATGCACTTTTCATTATTTTGGGGGCTAAAAAATGATGTTTTGGTGAGTTTATGACAAAATGATTTGTCAAAGTCAAGTTTTAATAGGCAGTTCCACACAAGTTTGACTAGTTACAATGAAATTTTGGTTTGCAGAAAAGTTTCAGAAATCAATCTTGAAATGCACTTTTCATTATTTTGGGGGCTAAAAAATGATGTTTTGGTGAGTTTATGACAAAATGATTTGTCAAAGTCAAGTTTTAATAGGCAGTTCCACACAAGTTTGACTAGTTACATTGAAATTTTGGTTTGCAGAAAAGTTTCAGAAATCAATCTTGAAATGCAATTTTCATTATTTTGGGGGCTAAAAAATGATGTTTTGGTAAGTTTTTGAAAAAATTATTTGTCAAAGTCAAGTTTTATTAGGCAGTTCCATACAAGTTTGACCAGTTTTATTGAAATTTTGGTTTGCAGAAAAGTTTCAGAAATCAATCTTGAAATGCACTTTTCATTATTTTGGGGGCTAAAAAATGATGTTTTGGTGAGTTTATGACAAAATGATTTGTCAAAGTCAAGTTTTAATAGGCAGTTCCACACAAGTTTGACTAGTTACAATGAAATTTTGGTTTGCAGAAAAGTTTCAGAAATCAATCTTGAAATGCACTTTTCATTATTTTGGGGGCTAAAAAATGATGTTTTGGTGAGTTTATGACAAAATGATTTGTCAAAGTCAAGTTTTAATAGGCAGTTCCACACAAGTTTGACTAGTTACATTGAAATTTTGGTTTGCAGAAAAGTTTCAGAAATCAATCTTGAAATGCAATTTTCATTATTTTGGGGGCTAAAAAATGATGTTTTGGTAAGTTTTTGAAAAAATTATTTGTCAAAGTCAAGTTTTATTAGGCAGTTCCATACAAGTTTGACCAGTTTTATTGAAATTTTGGTTTGCAGAAAAGTTTCAGAAATCAATCTTGAAATGCACTTTTCATTATTTTGGGGGCTAAAAAATGATGTTTTGGTGAGTTTATGACAAAATGATTTGTCAAAGTCAAGTTTTAATAGGCAGTTCCACACAAGTTTGACTAGTTACAATGAAATTTTGGTTTGCAGAAAAGTTTCAGAAATCAATCTTGAAATGCACTTTTCATTATTTTGGGGGCTAAAAAATGATGTTTTGGTGAGTTTTTGAAAAAATGATTTGTCAAAGTCAAGTTTTATTAGGCAGTTCCATACAAGTTTGACTAGTTACATTGAAATTTTGGTTTGCAGAAAAGTTTCACAAATCAATCTTGAAATGCAATTTTCATTATTTTGGGGGCTAAAAAATGATGTTTTGGTAAGTTTTTGAAAAAATGATTTGTCAAAGTCAAGTTTTATTAGGCAGTTCCATACAAGTTTGACTAGTTACATTGAAATTTTGGTTTGCAGAAAAGTTTCAGAAATCAATCTTGAAATGCAATTTTCATTATTTTGGGGGCTAAAAAATGATGTTTTGGTAAGTTTTTGAAAAAATTATTTGTCAAAGTCAAGTTTTATTAGGCAGTTCCATACAAGTTTGACCAGTTTTATTGAAATTTTGGTTTGCAGAAAAGTTTCAGAAATCAATCTTGAAATGCACTTTTCATTATTTTGGGGGCTAAAAAATGATGTTTTGGTGAGTTTATGACAAAATGATTTGTCAAAGTCAAGTTTTAATAGGCAGTTCCACACAAGTTTGACTAGTTACAATGAAATTTTGGTTTGCAGAAAAGTTTCAGAAATCAATCTTGAAATGCACTTTTCATTATTTTGGGGGCTAAAAAATGATGTTTTGGTGAGTTTATGACAAAATGATTTGTCAAAGTCAAGTTTTAATAGGCAGTTCCACACAAGTTTGACTAGTTACATTGAAATTTTGGTTTGCAGAAAAGTTTCAGAAATCAATCTTGAAATGCAATTTTCATTATTTTGGGGGCTAAAAAATGATGTTTTGGTAAGTTTTTGAAAAAATTATTTGTCAAAGTCAAGTTTTATTAGGCAGTTCCATACAAGTTTGACCAGTTTTATTGAAATTTTGGTTTGCAGAAAAGTTTCAGAAATCAATCTTGAAATGCACTTTTCATTATTTTGGGGGCTAAAAAATGATGTTTTGGTGAGTTTATGACAAAATGATTTGTCAAAGTCAAGTTTTAATAGGCAGTTCCACACAAGTTTGACTAGTTACAATGAAATTTTGGTGTGCAGAAAAGTTTAAGAAATCAATCTTGAAATGCACTTTTCATTATTTTGGGGGCTTAAAAATGATGTTTTGGTGAGTTTATGACAAAATGATTTGTCAAAGTCAAGTTTTAATAGGCAGTTCCACACAAGTTTGACTAGTTACATTGAAATTTTGGTTTGCAGAAAAGTTTCAGAAATCAATCTTGAAATGCAATTTTCATTATTTTGGGGGCTAAAAAATGATGTTTTGGTAAGTTTTTGAAAAAATTATTTGTCAAAGTCAAGTTTTATTAGGCAGTTCCATACAAGTTTGACCAGTTTTATTGAAATTTTGGTTTGCAGAAAAGTTTCAGAAATCAATCTTGAAATGCACTTTTCATTATTTTGGGGGCTAAAAAATGATGTTTTGGTGAGTTTATGACAAAATGATTTGTCAAAGTCAAGTTTTAATAGGCAGTTCCACACAAGTTTGACTAGTTACAATGAAATTTTGGTTTGCAGAAAAGTTTCAGAAATCAATCTTGAAATGCACTTTTCATTATTTTGGGGGCTAAAAAATGATGTTTTGGTGAGTTTTTGAAAAAATGATTTGTCAAAGTCAAGTTTTATTAGGCAGTTCCATACAAGTTTGACTAGTTACATTGAAATTTTGGTTTGCAGAAAAGTTTCACAAATCAATCTTGAAATGCAATTTTCATTATTTTGGGGGCTAAAAAATGATGTTTTGGTAAGTTTTTGAAAAAATGATTTGTCAAAGTCAAGTTTTATTAGGCAGTTCCATACAAGTTTGACTAGTTACATTGAAATTTTGGTTTGCAGAAAAGTTTCAGAAATCAATCTTGAAATGCACTTTTCATTATTTTGGGGGCTAAAAAATGATGTTTTGGTGAGTTTATGAAAAACTGATTTGTCAAAGTCAAGTTTTAATAGGCAGCTTGCATACAAGTTTGACTAGTTACTTAGAAATTTTGGTGTGCAGAAAAGTTTCAGAAATCAATCTTGAAATGCACTTTTCATTATTTTGGGGGCTAAAAAATGATGTTTTGGTGAGTTTATGACAAAATGATTTGTCAAAGTCAAGTTTTATTAGGCAGTTCCACACAAGTTTGACTAGTTACAATGAAATTTTGGTTTGCAGAAAAGTTTCAGAAATCGTTCTTGAAATGCACTTTTCATTATTTTCGGGGCTAAAAAATGATGTTTTGGTGAGTTTATGACAAAATGATTTGTCAAAGTCAAGTTTTAATAGGCAGTTCCATACAAGTTTGACTTGTAACAATGAAATTTTGGTTTGGAGAAAAGTTTCAGAAATTGATTTTGAAATGCACTTTTCATTATTTTGGGGGCTTAAAAATGATGTTTTGGTGAGTTTATGACAAAATGATTTGTCAAAGTCAAGTTTTAATAGGCAGTTCCATACAAGTTTGACTAGTAACAATGAAATTTTGGTTTGCAGAAAAGTTTCAGAAATCGATCTTGAAATGCACTTTTCATTATTTTGGGGGCTTAAAAATGATGTTTAGGTGAGTTTATGATAAACTGATTTGTCAAAGTCAAGTTTTATTACGCAGCTCCATACAAGTTTGACTAGTTACATTGAAATTTTGGTTTGCAGAAAAGTTTCAGAAATCGTTCTTGAAATGCACTTTTCATTATTTTCGGGGCTAAAAAATGATGTTTTGGTGAGTTTATTACAAAATGATTTGTCAAAGTCAAGTTTTAATAGGCAGTTCCATACAAGTTTGACTTGTAACAATGAAATTTTGGTTTGGAGAAAAGTTTCAGAAATTGATTTTGAAATGCACTTTTCATTATTTTGGGGGCTTAAAAATGATGTTTTGGTGAGTTTATGACAAAATGATTTGTCAAAGTCAAGTTTTAATAGGCAGTTCCATACAAGTTTGACTAGTAACAATGAAATTTTGGTTTGCAGAAAAGTTTCAGAAATCGATCTTGAAATGCACTTTTCATTATTTTGGGGGCTTAAAAATGATGTTTAGGTGAGTTTATGATAAACTGATTTGTCAAAGTCAAGTTTTAATAGGCAGTTCCATACAAGTTTGACTAGTAACAATGAAATTTTGGTTTGCAGAAAAGTTTCAGAAATCGTTCTTGAAATGCACTTTTCATTATTTTCGGGGCTAAAAAATGATGTTTTGGTGAGTTTATTACAAAATGATTTGTCAAAGTCAAGTTTTAATAGGCAGTTCCATACAAGTTTGACTTGTAACAATGAAATTTTGGTTTGCAGAAAAGTTTCAGAAATTGATCTTGAAATGCACTTTTCATTATTTTGGGGGCTTAAAAATGATGTTTTGGTGAGTTTATGACAAAATGATTTGTCAAAGTCAAGTTTTAATAGGCAGTTCCATACAAGTTTGACTAGTAACAATGAAATTTTGGTTTGCAGAAAAGTTTCAGAAATCGTTCTTGAAATGCACTTTTCATTATTTTGGGGGCTTAAAAATTATGTTTTGGTGATTTTATGACAAAATGATTTGTCAAAGTCAAGTTTTATTAGGCAGTTCCACACAAGTTTGACTAGTTACAATGAAATTTTGGTTTGCAGAAAAGTTTCAGAAATCGTTCTTGAAATGCACTTTTCATTATTTTCGGGGCTAAAAAATGATGTTTTGGTGAGTTTATGACAAAATGATTTGTCAAAGTCAAGTTTTAATAGGCAGTTCCATACAAGTTTGACTTGTAACAATGAAATTTTGGTTTGCAGAAAAGTTTCAGAAATCGATCTTGAAATGCACTTTTCATTATTTTGGGGGCTTAAAAATTATGTTTTGGTGAGTTTATGATAAACTGATTTGTCATAGTCAAGTTTTATTACGCAGCTCCATACAAGTTTGACTAGTTACATTGAAATTTTGGTTTGCAGAAAAGTGTCAGAAATCGATCTTGAAATGCACTTTTCATTATTTTGGGGGCTTAAAAATGATGTTTTGGTGAGTTTAAGACAAAATGATTTGTCAAAGTCAAGTTTTATTACGCAGCTCCATACAAGTTTGACTAGTTACATTGAAATTTTGGTTTGCAGAAAAGTGTCAGAAATCGATCTTGAAATGCACTTTTCATTATTTTGGGGGCTTAAAAATTATGTTTTGGCGATTTTATGATAAACTGATTTGTCAAAGTAAAGTTTTATTAGGCAGTTCCACACAAGTTTGACTAGTTACAATGAAATTTTGGTTTGCAGAAAAGTTTCAGAAATCGTTCTTGAAATGCACTTTTCATTATTTTCGGGGCTAAAAAATGATGTTTTGGTGAGTTTATGACAAAATGATTTGTCAAAGTCAAGTTTTAATACGCAGTTCCATACAAGTTTGACTTGTAACAATGAAATTTTGGTTTGCAGAAAAGTTTCAGAAATTGATCTTGAAATGCACTTTTCATTATTTTGGGGGCTTAAAAATGATGTTTTGGTGAGTTTATGACAAAATAATTTGTCAAAGTCAAGTTTTATTAGGCAGTTCCACACAAGTTTGACTAGTTACATTGAAATTTTGGTTTGCAGAAAAGTGTCAGAAATCGATCTTGAAATGCACTTTTCATTATTTTGGGGGCTTAAAAATTATGTTTTGGTGAGTTTATGACAAAATGATTTGTCAAAGTCAAGTTTCAATAGGCAGTTCCACACAAGTTTGACTAGTTACAATGAAATTTTGGTTTGCAGAAAAGTTTCAGAAATCGTTCTTGAAATGCACTTTTCATTATTTTCGGGGCTAAAAAATGATGTTTTGGTGAGTTTATGACAAAATGATTTGTCAAAGTCAAGTTTTAATAGGCAGTTCCATACAAGTTTGACTTGTAACAATGAAATTTTGGTTTGCAGAAAAGTTTCAGAAATTGATCTTGAAATGCACTTTTCATTATTTTGGGGGCTTAAAAATGATGTTTTGGTGAGTTTATGACAAAATGATTTGTCAAAGTCAAGTTTTAATAGGCAGTTCCATACAAGTTTGACTAGTAACAATGAAATTTTGGTTTGCAGAAAAGTTTCAGAAATTGATCTTGAAATGCACTTTTCATTATTTTGGGGGCTTAAAAATGATGTTTAGGTGAGTTTATGATAAACTGATTTGTCAAAGTCAAGTTTTATTAGGCAGCTCCATACAAGTTTGACTAGTTACATTGAAATTTTGGTTTGCAGAAAAGTGTCAGAAATCGATCTTGAAATGCACTTTTCATTATTTTGGGGGCTTAAAAATTATGTTTTGGTGAGTTTATGATAAACTGATTTGTCATAGTCAAGTTTTATTACGCAGCTCCATACAAGTTTGACTAGTTACATTGAAATTTTGGTTTGCAGAAAAGTGTCAGAAATCGATCTTGAAATGCACTTTTCATTATTTTGGGGGCTTAAAAATGATGTTTTGGTGAGTTTAAGACAAAATGATTTGTCAAAGTCAAGTTTTATTACGCAGCTCCATACAAGTTTGACTAGTTACATTGAAATTTTGGTTTGCAGAAAAGTGTCAGAAATCGATCTTGAAATGCACTTTTCATTATTTTGGGGGCTTAAAAATGATGTTTTGGTGAGTTTAAGACAAAATGATTTGTCAAAGTCAAATTTTATTACGCAGCTCCATACAAGTTTGACTAGATACATTGAAATTTTGATTTGCAGCAAAGTTTCAGAAATCGATCTTGAAATGCACTTTTCATTATTTTGGGGGCTTAAAAATGATGTTTTGGCGAGTTTATGAAAAAATGATTTGTCAAAGTCAAGTTTTAATAGGCAGTTCTATACAAGTTTGAATAGTTACATTGAAATTTTGGTTTGCAGAAAAGTTTCAGAAATCGATCTTGAAATGCACTTTTCATTATTTTGGGGGCTTAAAAATTATGTTTTGGTGATTTTATGATAAACTGATTTGTCAAAGTCAAGTTTTATTACGCAGCTCCATACAAGTTTGACTAGATACATTGAAATTTTGATTTGCAGAAAAGTGTCAGAAATCGATCTTGAAATGCACTTTTCATTCTTTTGGGGGCTTAAAAATGATGCTTTGGTGAGTTTATGAAAAACTCATTTGTCAAAGTCAAGTTTTATTAGGCAGTTCCACACAAGTTTGACTAGTTACAATGAAATTTTGGTTTGCAGAAAAGTTTCAGAAATCGATCTTGAAATGCACTTTTCATTCTTTTGGGGGCTTAAAAATGATGTTTTGGTGAGTTTATGAAAAACTGATTTGTCAAAGTCAAGTTTTAATAGGCAGCTTGCATACAAGTTTGACTAGTTACTTAGAAATTTTGGTGTGCAGAAAAGTTTCAGAAATCAATCTTGAAATGCACTTTTCATTATTTCGGTGGCTAAAAAATGATGTTATGGTGAGTTTTTGAAAAAATGACTTGTCAAAGTCAAGTTTTAATAGGCAGTTCCACACAAGTTTGACTAGTTACAATGAAATTTTGGTTTGGAGAAAAGTTTCAGAAATCGATCTTGAAATGCACTTTTCATTCTTTTGGGGGCTTAAAAATGATGCTTTGGTGAGTTTATGAAAAACTGATTTGTCAAAGTCAAGTTTTAATAGGCAGTTCCACACAAGTTTGACTAGTTACAATGAAATTTTGGTGTGCAGAAAAGTTTCAGAAATCAATCTTGAAATGCACTTTTCATTATTTTGGGGGCTAAAAAATGATGTTTTGGTAAGTTTTTGAAAAAATGATTTGTCAAAGTCAAGTTTTATTAGGCAGTTCCACACAAGTTTGACTAGTTACAATGAAATTTTGGTTTGCAGAAAAGTTTCGGAAATCAATCTTGAAATGCACTTTTCATTATTTTGGGGGCTAAAAAATGATGTTTTGGTGAGTTTTTGAAAAAATGATTTGTCAAAGTCAAGTTTTAATAGGCAGCTTGCATACAAGTTTGACTAGTTACTTAGAAATTTTGGTGTGCAGAAAAGTTTCAGAAATCGATCTTGAAATGCACTTTTCATTCTTTTGGGGGCTAAAAAATGATGTTTTGGTGAGTTTTTGAAAAAATGATTTGTCAAAGTCAAGTTTTATTAGGCAGTTCCACACAAGTTTGACTAGTTACAATGAAATTTTGGTTTGCAGAAAAGTTTCAGAAATCAATCTTGAAATGCACTTTTCATTATTTTGGGGGCTAAAAAATGATGTTTTGGTAAGTTTTTGAAAAAATGATTTGTCAAAGTCAAGTTTTATTAGGCAGTTCCACACAAGTTTGACTAGTTACAATGAAATTTTGGTTTGCAGAAAAGTTTCAGAAATCAATCTTGAAATGCACTTTTCATTATTTTGGGGGCTAAAAAATGATGTTTTGGTGAGTTTTTGAAAAAATGATTTGTCAAAGTCAAGTTTTAATAGGCAGCTTGCATACAAGTTTGACTAGTTACTTAGAAATTTTGGTGTGCAGAAAAGTTTCAGAAATCAATCTTGAAATGCACTTTTCATTATTTTGGGGGCTAAAAAATGATGTTTTGGTAAGTTTTTGAAAAAATGATTTGTCAAAGTCAAGTTTTATTAGGCAGTTCCACACAAGTTTGACTAGTTACAATGAAATTTTGGTTTGCAGAAAAGTTTCAGAAATCAATCTTGAAATGCACTTTTCATTATTTTGGGGGCTAAAAAATGATGTTTTGGTGAGTTTTTGAAAAAATGATTTGTCAAAGTCAAGTTTTATTAGGCAGTTCCACACAAGTTTGACTAGTTACAATGAAATTTTGGTTTGGAGAAAAGTTTCAGAAATCGATCTTGAAATGCACTTTTCATTCTTTTGGGGGCTTAAAAATGATGCTTTGGTGAGTTTATAAAAAACTGATTTGTCAAAGTCAAGTTTTAATAGGCAGTTCCACACAAGTTTGACTAGTTACAATGAAATTTTGGTTTGGAGAAAAGTTTCAGAAATCAATCTTGAAATGCACTTTTCATTCTTTTGGGGGCTTAAAAATGATGCTTTGGTGAGTTTATGAAAAACTGATTTGTCAAAGTCAAGTTTTAATAGGCAGTTCCACACAAGTTTGACTAGTTACAATGAAATTTTGGTGTGCAGAAAAGTTTAAGAAATCAATCTTGAAATGCACTTTTCATTATTTTGGGGGCTTAAAAATGATGTTTTGGTGAGTTTATGACAAAATGATTTGTCAAAGTCAAGTTCATTAGGCAGTTCCATACAAGTTTGACTAGTTACATTGAAATTTTGGTTTGCAGAAAAGTTTCTGAAATCAATCTTGAAATGCAATTTTCATTATTTTGGGGGCTAAAAAATGATGTTTTGGTGAGTTTTTGAAAAAATTATTTGTCAAAGTCAAGTTTTAATAGGCAGCTTGCATACAAGTTTGACTAGTTACAATGAAATTTTGGTTTGCAGAAAAGTTTCAGAAATCGATCTTGAAATGCACTTTTCATTCTTTTGGGGGCTTAAAAATGATGTTTTGGTGAGTTTATGAAAAACTGATTTGTCAAAGTCAAGTTTTAATAGGCAGTTCCACACAAGTTTGACTAGTTACATTGAAATTTTGGTTTGCAGAAAAGTTTCAGAAATCGATCTTGAAATGCACTTTTCATTCTTTTGGGGGCTTAAAAATGATGTTTTGGTGAGTTTATGACAAAATGATTTGTCAAAGTCAAGTTTTATTAGGCAGTTCCATACAAGTTTGACTAGTTACATTGAAATTTTGTTTTTGCAGAAAAGTTTCAGAAATCAATCTTGAAATGCAATTTTCATTATTTTGGGGGCTAAAAAATGATGTTTTGGTAAGTTTTTGAAAAAATGATTTGTCAAAGTCAAGTTTTATTAGGCAGTTCCATACAAGTTTGACCAGTTTTATTGAAATTTTGGTTTGCAGAAAAGTTTCAGAAATCAATCTTGAAATGCACTTTTCATTATTTTGGGGGCTAAAAAATGATGTTTTGGTAAGTTTTTGAAAAAATTATTTGTCAAAGTCAAGTTTTATTAGGCAGTTCCATACAAGTTTGACCAGTTTTATTGAAATTTTGGTTTGCAGAAAAGTTTCAGAAATCAATCTTGAAATGCACTTTTCATTATTTTGGGGGCTTAAAAATGATGTTTTGGTGAGTTTATGACAAAATGATTTGTCAAAGTCAAGTTTTAATAGGCAGTTCCACACAAGTTTGACTAGTTACAATGAAATTTTGGTTTGCAGAAAAGTTTCAGAAATCAATCTTGAAATGCACTTTTCATTATTTTGGGGGCTAAAAAATGATGTTTTGGTGAGTTTTTGAAAAAATGATTTGTCAAAGTCAAGTTTTATTAGGCAGTTCCATACAAGTTTGACTAGTTACATTGAAATTTTGGTTTGCAGAAAAAATTCAGAAATCAATCTTGAAATGCAATTTTCATTATTTTGGGGGCTAAAAAATGATGTTTTGGTAAGTTTTTGAAAAAATGATTTGTCAAAGTCAAGTTTTATTAGGCAGTTCCATACAAGTTTGACCAGTTTTATTGAAATTTTGGTTTGCAGAAAAGTTTCAGAAATCAATCTTGAAATGCACTTTTCATTATTTTGGGGGCTAAAAAATGATGTTTTGGTAAGTTTTTGAAAAAATTATTTGTCAAAGTCAAGTTTTATTAGGCAGTTCCATACAAGTTTGACCAGTTTTATTGAAATTTTGGTTTGCAGAAAAGTTTCAGAAATCAATCTTGAAATGCACTTTTCATTATTTTGGGGGCTAAAAAATGATGTTTTGGTGAGTTTATGACAAAATGATTTGTCAAAGTCAAGTTTTAATAGGCAGTTCCACACAAGTTTGACTAGTTACAATGAAATTTTGGTTTGCAGAAAAGTTTCAGAAATCAATCTTGAAATGCACTTTTCATTATTTTGGGGGCTAAAAAATGATGTTTTGGTGAGTTTTTGAAAAAATGATTTGTCAAAGTCAAGTTTTATTAGGCAGTTCCATACAAGTTTGACTAGTTACATTGAAATTTTGGTTTGCAGAAAAGTTTCACAAATCAATCTTGAAATGCAATTTTCATTATTTTGGGGGCTAAAAAATGATGTTTTGGTAAGTTTTTGAAAAAATGATTTGTCAAAGTCAAGTTTTATTAGGCAGTTCCATACAAGTTTGTCTAGTTACATTGAAATTTTGGTTTGCAGAAAAGTTTCAGAAATCAATCTTGAAATGCACTTTTCATTATTTTGGGGGCTAAAAAATGATGTTTTGGTGAGTTTATGAAAAACTGATTTGTCAAAGTCAAGTTTTAATAGGCAGCTTGCATACAAGTTTGACTAGTTACAATGAAATTTTGGTGTGCAGAAAAGTTTCAGAAATCAATCTTGAAATGCACTTTTCATTATTTTGGGGGCTAAAAAATGATGTTTTGGTGAGTTTTTGAAAAAATTATTTGTCAAAGTCAAGTTTTATTAGGCAGTTCCACACAAGTTTGACTAGTTACAATGAAATTTTGGTTTGCAGAAAAGTTTCAGAAATCAATCTTGAAATGCACTTTTCATTCTTTTGGGGGCTTAAAAATGATGTTTTGGTGAGTTTATGAAAAACTGATTTGTCAAAGTCAAGTTTTAATAGGCAGCTTGCATACAAGTTTGACTAGTTACTTAGAAATTTTGGTGTGCAGAAAAGTTTCAGAAATCAATCTTGAAATGCACTTTTCATTATTTCGGTGGCTAAAAAATGATGTTTTGGTGAGTTTTTGAAAAAATGACTTGTCAAAGTCAAGTTTTAATAGGCAGTTCCACACAAGTTTGACTAGTTACAATGAAATTTTGGTTTGGAGAAAAGTTTCAGAAATCGATCTTGAAATGCACTTTTCATTCTTTTGGGGGCTTAAAAATGATGCTTTGGTGAGTTTATGAAAAACTGATTTGTCAAAGTCAAGTTTTAATAGGCAGTTCCACACAAGTTTGACTAGTTACAATGAAATTTTGGTTTGCAGAAAAGTTTCAGAAATCGATCTTGAAATGCACTTTTCATTCTTTTGGGGGCTTAAAAATGATGTTTTGGTGAGTTTATGAAAAACTGATTTGTCAAAGTCAAGTTTTAATAGGCAGCTTGCATACAAGTTTGACTAGTTACTTAGAAATTTTGGTGTGCAGAAAAGTTTCAGAAATCAATCTTGAAATGCACTTTTCATTATTTCGGTGGCTAAAAAATGATGTTTTGGTGAGTTTTTGAAAAAATGACTTGTCAAAGTCAAGTTTTAATAGGCAGTTCCACACAAGTTTGACTAGTTACAATGAAATTTTGGTTTGGAGAAAAGTTTCAGAAATCGATCTTGAAATGCACTTTTCATTCTTTTGGGGGCTTAAAAATGATGCTTTGGTGAGTTTATGAAAAACTGATTTGTCAAAGTCAAGTTTTAATAGGCAGTTCCACACAAGTTTGACTAGTTACAATGAAATTTTGGTTTGCAGAAAAGTTTCAGAAATCGATCTTGAAATGCACTTTTCATTCTTTTGGGGGCTTAAAAATGATGTTTTGGTGAGTTTATGAAAAACTGATTTGTCAAAGTCAAGTTTTAATAGGCAGCTTGCATACAAGTTTGACTAGTTACTTAGCAATTTTGGTGTGCAGAAAAGTGTCAGAAATCAATCTTGAAATGCACTTTTCATTATTTTGGGGGCTAAAAAATGATGTTTTGGTGAGTTTTTGAAAAAATGATTTGTCAAAGTCAAGTTTTATTAGGCAGTTCCACACAAGTTTGACTAGTTACAATGAAATTTTGGTTTGCAGAAAAGTTTCAGAAATCAATCTTGAAATGCACTTTTCATTATTTTGGGGGCTAAAAAATGATGTTTTGGTGAGTTTTTGAAAAAATGATTTGTCAAAGTCAAGTTTTATTAGGCAGTTCCACACAAGTTTGACTAGTTACAATGAAATTTTGGTTTGGAGAAAAGTTTCAGAAATCGATCTTGAAATGCACTTTTCATTCTTTTGGGGGCTTAAAAATGATGCTTTGGTGAGTTTATGAAAAACTGATTTGTCAAAGTCAAGTTTTAATAGGCAGTTCCACACAAGTTTGACTAGTTACAATGAAATTTTGGTTTGGAGAAAAGTTTCAGAAATCAATCTTGAAATGCACTTTTCATTCTTTTGGGAGCTTAAAAATGATGCTTTGGTGAGTTTATGAAAAACTGATTTGTCAAAGTCAAGTTTTAATAGGCAGTTCCACACAAGTTTGACTAGTTACAATGAAATTTTGGTTTGCAGAAAAGTTTCAGAAATCAATCTTGAAATGCACTTTTCATTATTTTGGGGGCTTAAAAATTATGTTTTGGTGAGTTTATGACAAAATGATTTGTCAAAGTCAAGTTCATTAGGCAGTTCCATACAAGTTTGACTAGTTACATTGAAATTTTGGTTTGCAGAAAAGTTTCTGAAATCAATCTTGAAATGCACTTTTCATTCTTTTGGGGGCTTAAAAATGATGTTTTGGTGAGTTTATGAAAAACTGATTTGTCAAAGTCAAGTTTTAATAGGCAGTTCCACACAAGTTTGACTAGTTACATTGAAATTTTGGTTTGCAGAAAAGTTTCAGAAATCGATCTTGAAATGCACTTTTCATTCTTTTGGGGGCTTAAAAATGATGTTTTGGTGAGTTTATGACAAAATGATTTGTCAAAGTCAAGTTTTATTAGGCAGTTCCATACAAGTTTGACCAGTTTTATTGAAATTTTGGTTTGCAGAAAAGTTTCAGAAATCAATCTTGAAATGCACTTTTCATTATTTTGGGGGCTAAAAAATGATGTTTTGGTGAGTTTTTGAAAAAATGATTTGTCAAAGTCAAGTTTTATTAGGCAGTTCCACACAAGTTTGACTAGTTACATTGAAATTTTGGTTTGCAGAAAAGTTTCAGAAATCGATCTTGAAATGCACTTTTCATTCTTTTGGGGGCTAAAAAATGATGTTTTGGTGAGTTTTTGAAAAAATTATTTGTCAAAGTCAAGTTTTAATAGGCAGCTTGCATACAAGTTTGACTAGTTACAATGAAATTTTGGTTTGCAGAAAAGTTTCAGAAATCGATCTTGAAATGCACTTTTCATTATTTTGGGGGCTTAAAAATGATGTTTTGGTGAGTTTATGAAAAACTGATTTGTCAAAGTCAAGTTTTAATAGGCAGTTCCACACAAGTTTGACTAGTTACATTGAAATTTTGGTTTGCAGAAAAGTTTCAGAAATCGATCTTGAAATGCACTTTTCATTCTTTTGGGGGCTTAAAAATGATGCTTTGGTGAGTTTATGAAAAACTGATTTGTCAAAGTCAAGTTTTAATAGGCAGTTCCACACAAGTTTGACTAGTTACAATGAAATTTTGGTTTGCAGAAAAGTTTCAGAAATCAATCTTGAAATGCACTTTTCATTCTTTTGGGGGCTAAAAAATGATGTTTTGGTGAGTTTTTGAAAAAATTATTTGTCAAAGTCAAGTTTTAATAGGCAGCTTGCATACAAGTTTGACTAGTTACAATGAAATTTTGGTTTGCAGAAAAGTTTCAGAAATCGATCTTGAAATGCACTTTTCATTCTTTTGGGGGCTTAAAAATGATGTTTTGGTGAGTTTATGAAAAACTGATTTGTCAAAGTCAAGTTTTAATAGGCAGTTCCACACAAGTTTGACTAGTTACAATGAAATTTTGGTTTGCAGAAAAGTTTCAGAAATCGATCTTGAAATGCACTTTTCATTATTTTGGGGGCTAAAAAATGATGCTTTGGTGAGTTTATGAAAAACTGATTTGTCAAAGTCAAGTTTTAATAGGCAGTTCCACACAAGTTTGACTAGTTACATTGAAATTTTGGTTTGCAGAAAAGTTTCAGAAATCGATCTTGAAATGCACTTTTCATTCTTTTGGGGGCTTAAAAATGATGTTTTGGTGAGTTTATGACAAAATGATTTGTCAAAGTCAAGTTTTATTAGGCAGTTCCATACAAGTTTGACCAGTTTTATTGAAATTTTGGTTTGCAGAAAAGTTTCAGAAATCAATCTTGAAATGCACTTTTCATTATTTTGGGGGCTAAAAAATGATGTTTTGGTGAGTTTTTGAAAAAATGATTTGTCAAAGTCAAGTTTTATTAGGCAGTTCCACACAAGTTTGACTAGTTACATTGAAATTTTGGTTTGCAGAAAAGTTTCAGAAATCGATCTTGAAATGCACTTTTCATTCTTTTGGGGGCTAAAAAATGATGTTTTGGTGAGTTTTTGAAAAAATTATTTGTCAAAGTCAAGTTTTAATAGGCAGCTTGCATACAAGTTTGACTAGTTACAATGAAATTTTGGTTTGCAGAAAAGTTTCAGAAATCGATCTTGAAATGCACTTTTCATTCTTTTGGGGGCTTAAAAATGATGCTTTGGTGAGTTTATGAAAAACTGATTTGTCAAAGTCAAGTTTTAATAGGCAGTTCCACACAAGTTTGACTAGTTACAATGAAATTTTGGTTTGGAGAAAAGTTTCAGAAATCAATCTTGAAATGCACTTTTCATTCTTTTGGGGGCTTAAAAATGATGCTTTGGTGAGTTTATGAAAAACTGATTTGTCAAAGTCAAGTTTTAATAGGCAGTTCCACACAAGTTTGACTAGTTACAATGAAATTTTGGTTTGCAGAAAAGTTTCAGAAATCAATCTTGAAATGCACTTTTCATTCTTTTGGGGGCTAAAAAATGATGTTTTGGTGAGTTTTTGAAAAAATTATTTGTCAAAGTCAAGTTTTAATAGGCAGCTTGCATACAAGTTTGACTAGTTACAATGAAATTTTGGTTTGCAGAAAAGTTTCAGAAATCGATCTTGAAATGCACTTTTCATTCTTTTGGGGGCTTAAAAATGATGTTTTGGTGAGTTTATGATAAACTGATTTGTCAAAGTCAAGTTTTAATAGGCAGTTCCACACAAGTTTGACTAGTTACATTGAAATTTTGGTTTGCAGAAAAGTTTCAGAAATCGATCTTGAAATGCACTTTTCATTCTTTTGGGGGCTTAAAAATGATGTTTTGGTGAGTTTATGACAAAATGATTTGTCAAAGTCAAGTTTTATTAGGCAGTTCCATACAAGTTTGACCAGTTTTATTGAAATTTTGGTTTGCAGAAAAGTTTCAGAAATCAATCTTGAAATGCACTTTTCATTATTTTGGGGGCTAAAAAATGATGTTTTGGTGAGTTTTTGAAAAAATGATTTGTCAAAGTCAAGTTTTATTAGGCAGTTCCACACAAGTTTGACTAGTTACATTGAAATTTTGGTTTGCAGAAAAGTTTCAGAAATCAATCTTGAAATGCAATTTTCATTATTTTGGGGGCTAAAAAATGATGTTTTGGTAAGTTTTTGAAAAAATTATTTGTCAAAGTCAAGTTTTATTAGGCAGTTCCATACAAGTTTGACCAGTTTTATTGAAATTTTGGTTTGCAGAAAAGTTTCAGAAATCAATCTTGAAATGCACTTTTCATTATTTTGGGGGCTAAAAAATGATGTTTTGGTGAGTTTATGACAAAATGATTTGTCAAAGTCAAGTTTTAATAGGCAGTTCCACACAAGTTTGACTAGTTACAATGAAATTTTGGTTTGCAGAAAAGTTTCAGAAATCAATCTTGAAATGCACTTTTCATTATTTTGGGGGCTAAAAAATGATGTTTTGGTGAGTTTTTGAAAAAATGATTTGTCAAAGTCAAGTTTTATTAGGCAGTTCCATACAAGTTTGACTAGTTACATTGAAATTTTGGTTTGCAGAAAAGTTTCACAAATCAATCTTGAAATGCAATTTTCATTATTTTGGGGGCTAAAAAATGATGTTTTGGTAAGTTTTTGAAAAAATGATTTGTCAAAGTCAAGTTTTATTAGGCAGTTCCATACAAGTTTGACTAGTTACATTGAAATTTTGGTTTGCAGAAAAGTTTCAGAAATCGATCTTGAAATGCACTTTTCATTATTTTGGGGGCTAAAAAATGATGTTTTGGTGAGTTTATGAAAAACTGATTTGTCAAAGTCAAGTTTTAATAGGCAGCTTGCATACAAGTTTGACTAGTTACTTAGAAATTTTGGTGTGCAGAAAAGTTTCAGAAATCAATCTTGAAATGCACTTTTCATTATTTTGGGGGCTAAAAAATGATGTTTTGGTGAGTTTATGACAAAATGATTTGTCAAAGTCAAGTTTTATTAGGCAGTTCCACACAAGTTTGACTAGTTACAATGAAATTTTGGTTTGCAGAAAAGTTTCAGAAATCGATCTTGAAATGCACTTTTCATTATTTTCGGGGCTAAAAAATGATGTTTTGGTGAGTTTATGACAAAATGATTTGTCAAAGTCAAGTTTTAATAGGCAGTTCCATACAAGTTTGACTTGTAACAATGAAATTTTGGTTTGCAGAAAAGTTTCAGAAATTGATTTTGAAATGCACTTTTCATTATTTTGGGGGCTTAAAAATGATGTTTTGGTGAGTTTATGACAAAATGATTTGTCAAAGTCAAGTTTTAATAGGCAGTTCCATACAAGTTTGACTAGTAACAATGAAATTTTGGTTTGCAGAAAAGTTTCAGAAATCGATCTTGAAATGCACTTTTCATTATTTTGGGGGCTTAAAAATGATGTTTAGGTGAGTTTATGATAAACTGATTTGTCAAAGTCAAGTTTTATTACGCAGCTCCATACAAGTTTGACTAGTTACATTGAAATTTTGGTTTGCAGAAAAGTGTCAGAAATCGATCTTGAAATGCACTTTTCATTATTTTGGGGGCTTAAAAATGATGTTTTGGTGAGTTTAAGACAAAATGATTTGTCAAAGTCAAGTTTTATTACGCAGCTCCATACAAGTTTGACTAGTTACATTGAAATTTTGGTTTGCAGAAAAGTGTCAGAAATCGATCTTGAAATGCACTTTTCATTATTTTGGGGGCTTAAAAATTATGTTTTGGTGATTTTATGATAAACTGATTTGTCAAAGTCAAGTTTTATTAGGCAGTTCCACACAAGTTTGACTAGTTACAATGAAATTTTGGTTTGCAGAAAAGTTTCAGAAATCGTTCTTGAAATGCACTTTTCATTATTTTCGGGGCTAAAAAATGATGTTTTGGTGAGTTTATGACAAAATGATTTGTCAAAGTCAAGTTTTAATAGGCAGTTCCATACAAGTTTGACTTGTAACAATGAAATTTTGGTTTGCAGAAAAGTTTCAGAAATTGATCTTGAAATGCACTTTTCATTATTTTGGGGGCTTAAAAATGATGTTTTGGTGAGTTTATGACAAAATGATTTGTCAAAGTCAAGTTTTAATAGGCAGTTCCATACAAGTTTGACTAGTAACAATGAAATTTTGGTTTGCAGAAAAGTTTCAGAAATCGTTCTTGAAATGCACTTTTCATTATTTTGGGGGCTTAAAAATTATGTTTTGGTGATTTTATGACAAAATGATTTGTCAAAGTCAAGTTTTATTAGGCAGTTCCACACAAGTTTGACTAGTTACAATGAAATTTTGGTTTGCAGAAAAGTTTCAGAAATCGTTCTTGAAATGCACTTTTCATTATTTTCGGGGCTAAAAAATGATGTTTTGGTGAGTTTATGACAAAATGATTTGTCAAAGTCAAGTTTTAATAGGCAGTTCCATACAAGTTTGACTTGTAACAATGAAATTTTGGTTTGCAGAAAAGTTTCAGAAATTGATCTTGAAATGCACTTTTCATTATTTTGGGGGCTTAAAAATTATGTTTTGGTGAGTTTATGATAAACTGATTTGTCATAGTCAAGTTTTATTACGCAGCTCCATACAAGTTTGACTAGTTACAATGAAATTTTGGTTTGCAGAAAAGTTTCAGAAATCGTTCTTGAAATGCACTTTTCATTATTTTCGGGGCTAAAAAATGATGTTTTGGTGAGTTTATGACAAAATGATTTGTCAAAGTCAAGTTTTAATAGGCAGTTCCATACAAGTTTGACTTGTAACAATGAAATTTTGGTTTGCAGAAAAGTTTCAGAAATTGATCTTGAAATGCACTTTTCATTATTTTGGGGGCTTAAAAATTATGTTTTGGTGAGTTTATGATAAACTGATTTGTCATAGTCAAGTTTTATTACGCAGCTCCATACAAGTTTGACTAGTTACAATGAAATTTTGGTTTGCAGAAAAGTTTCAGAAATCGTTCTTGAAATGCACTTTTCATTATTTTCGGGGCTAAAAAATGATGTTTTGGTGAGTTTATGACAAAATGATTTGTCAAAGTCAAGTTTTAATAGGCAGTTCCATACAAGTTTGACTTGTAACAATGAAATTTTGGTTTGCAGAAAAGTTTCAGAAATTGATCTTGAAATGCACTTTTCATTATTTTGGGGGCTTAAAAATTATGTTTTGGTGAGTTTATGACAAAATGATTTGTCAAAGTCAAGTTTTAATAGGCAGTTCCATACAAGTTTGACTAGTAACAATGAAATTTTGGTTTGCAGAAAAGTTTCAGAAATCGTTCTTGAAATGCACTTTTCATTATTTTGGGGGCTTAAAAATTATGTTTTGGTGATTTTATGACAAAATGATTTGTCAAAGTCAAGTTTTATTAGGCAGTTCCACACAAGTTTGACTAGTTACAATGAAATTTTGGTTTGCAGAAAAGTTTCAGAAATCGTTCTTGAAATGCACTTTTCATTATTTTCGGGGCTTAAAAATGATGTTTTGGTGAGTTTATGACAAAATGATTTGTCAAAGTCAAGTTTTAATAGGCAGTTCCATACAAGTTTGACTTGTAACAATGAAATTTTGGTTTGCAGAAAAGTTTCAGAAATTGATCTTGAAATGCACTTTTCATTATTTTGGGGGCTTAAAAATTATGTTTTGGTGAGTTTATGATAAACTGATTTGTCATAGTCAAGTTTTATTACGCAGCTCCATACAAGTTTGACTAGTTACAATGAAATTTTGGTTTGCAGAAAAGTTTCAGAAATTGATCTTGAAATGCACTTTTCATTATTTTGGGGGCTTAAAAATTATGTTTTGGTGATTTTATGACAAAATGATTTGTCAAAGTCAAGTTTTATTAGGCAGTTCCACACAAGTTTGACTAGTTACAATGAAATTTTGGTTTGCAGAAAAGTTTCAGAAATCGTTCTTGAAATGCACTTTTCATTATTTTCGGGGCTAAAAAATGATGTTTTGGTGAGTTTATGACAAAATGATTTGTCAAAGTCAAGTTTTAATAGGCAGTTCCATACAAGTTTGACTTGTAACAATGAAATTTTGGTTTGCAGAAAAGTTTCAGAAATTGATCTTGAAATGCACTTTTCATTATTTTGGGGGCTTAAAAATTATGTTTTGGTGAGTTTATGATAAACTGATTTGTCATAGTCAAGTTTTATTACGCAGCTCCATACAAGTTTGACTAGTTACAATGAAATTTTGGTTTGCAGAAAAGTTTCAGAAATTGATCTTGAAATGCACTTTTCATTATTTTGGGGGCTTAAAAATTATGTTTTGGTGATTTTATGACAAAATGATTTGTCAAAGTCAAGTTTTATTAGGCAGTTCCACACAAGTTTGACTAGTTACAATGAAATTTTGGTTTGCAGAAAAGTTTCAGAAATCGTTCTTGAAATGCACTTTTCATTATTTTCGGGGCTAAAAAATGATGTTTTGGTGAGTTTATGACAAAATGATTTGTCAAAGTCAAGTTTTAATAGGCAGTTCCATACAAGTTTGACTTGTAACAATGAAATTTTGGTTTGCAGAAAAGTTTCAGAAATTGATCTTGAAATGCACTTTTCATTATTTTGGGGGCTTAAAAATGATGTTTTGGTGAGTTTATGACAAAATGATTTGTCAAAGTCAAGTTTTAATAGGCAGTTCCATACAAGTTTGACTAGTAACAATGAAATTTTGGTTTGCAGAAAAGTTTCAGAAATCGTTCTTGAAATGCACTTTTCATTATTTTGGGGGCTTAAAAATTATGTTTTGGTGATTTTATGACAAAATGATTTGTCAAAGTCAAGTTTTATTAGGCAGTTCCACACAAGTTTGACTAGTTACAATGAAATTTTGGTTTGCAGAAAAGTTTCAGAAATCGTTCTTGAAATGCACTTTTCATTATTTTCGGGGCTAAAAAATGATGTTTTGGTGAGTTTATGACAAAATGATTTGTCAAAGTCAAGTTTTAATAGGCAGTTCCATACAAGTTTGACTTGTAACAATGAAATTTTGGTTTGCAGAAAAGTTTCAGAAATTGATCTTGAAATGCACTTTTCATTATTTTGGGGGCTTAAAAATTATGTTTTGGTGAGTTTATGACAAAATGATTTGTCAAAGTCAAGTTTTAATAGGCAGTTCCATACAAGTTTGACTAGTAACAATGAAATTTTGGTTTGCAGAAAAGTTTCAGAAATCGTTCTTGAAATGCACTTTTCATTATTTTGGGGGCTTAAAAATTATGTTTTGGTGATTTTATGACAAAATGATTTGTCAAAGTCAAGTTTTATTAGGCAGTTCCACACAAGTTTGACTAGTTACAATGAAATTTTGGTTTGCAGAAAAGTTTCAGAAATCGTTCTTGAAATGCACTTTTCATTATTTTCGGGGCTAAAAAATGATGTTTTGGTGAGTTTATGACAAAATGATTTGTCAAAGTCAAGTTTTTTTACGCAGCTTCATACAAGTTTGACTTGTAACAATGAAATTTTGGTTTGCAGAAAAGTTTCAGAAATTGATCTTGAAATGCACTTTTCATTATTTTGGGGGCTTAAAAATTATGTTTTGGTGAGTTTATGATAAACTGATTTGTCAAAGTCAAGTTTTATTACGCAGCTCCATACAAGTTTGACTAGTTACATTGAAATTTTGGTTTGCAGAAAAGTGTCAGAAATCGATCTTGAAATGCACTTTTCATTATTTTGGGGGCTTAAAAATTATGTTTTGGTGATTTTATGATAAACTGATTTGTCAAAGTAAAGTTTTATTAGGCAGTTCCACACAAGTTTGACTAGTTACAATGAAATTTTGGTTTGCAGAAAAGTTTCAGAAATCGTTCTTGAAATGCACTTTTCATTATTTTCGGGGCTAAAAAATGATGTTTTGGTGAGTTTATGACAAAATGATTTGTCAAAGTCAAGTTTTAATAGGCAGTTCCATACAAGTTTGACTTGTAACAATGAAATTTTGGTTTGCAGAAAAGTTTCAGAAATTGATCTTGAAATGCACTTTTCATTATTTTGGGGGCTTAAAAATGATGTTTTGGTGAGTTTATGACAAAATGATTTGTCAAAGTCAAGTTTTATTAGGCAGTTCCACACAAGTTTGACTAGTTACATTGAAATTTTGGTTTGCAGAAAAGTGTCAGAAATCGATCTTGAAATGCACTTTTCATTATTTTGGGGGCTTAAAAATTATGTTTTGGTGAGTTTATGACAAAATGATTTGTCAAAGTCAAGTTTTATTAGGCAGTTCCACACAAGTTTGACTAGTTACAATGAAATTTTGGTTTGCAGAAAAGTGTCAGAAATCGATCTTGAAATGCACTTTTCATTATTTTCGGGGCTAAAAAATGATGTTTTGGTGAGTTTATGACAAAATGATTTGTCAAAGTCAAGTTTTAATAGGCAGTTCCATACAAGTTTGACTTGTAACAATGAAATTTTGGTTTGCAGAAAAGTTTCAGAAATTGATCTTGAAATGCACTTTTCATTATTTTGGGGGCTTAAAAATGATGTTTTGGTGAGTTTATGACAAAATGATTTGTCAAAGTCAAGTTTTATTAGGCAGTTCCACACAAGTTTGACTAGTTACAATGAAATTTTGGTTTGCAGAAAAGTTTCAGAAATCGTTCTTGAAATGCACTTTTCATTATTTTCGGGGCTAAAAAATGATGTTTTGGTGAGTTTATGACAAAATGATTTGTCAAAGTCAAGTTTTAATAGGCAGTTCCATACAAGTTTGACTTGTAACAATGAAATTTTGGTTTGCAGAAAAGTTTCAGAAATTGATCTTGAAATGCACTTTTCATTATTTTGGGGGCTTAAAAATGATGTTTTGGTGAGTTTATGACAAAATGATTTGTCAAAGTCAAGTTTTAATAGGCAGTTCCATACAAGTTTGACTAGTAACAATGAAATTTTGGTTTGCAGAAAAGTTTCAGAAATTGATCTTGAAATGCACTTTTCATTATTTTGGGGGCTTAAAAATGATGTTTAGGTGAGTTTATGATAAACTGATTTGTCAAAGTCAAGTTTTATTACGCAGCTCCATACAAGTTTGACTAGTTACATTGAAATTTTGGTTTGCAGAAAAGTGTCAGAAATCGATCTTGAAATGCACTTTTCATTATTTTGGGGGCTTAAAAATTATGTTTTGGTGAGTTTATGATAAACTGATTTGTCATAGTCAAGTTTTATTACGCAGCTCCATACAAGTTTGACTAGTTACATTGAAATTTTGGTTTGCAGAAAAGTGTCAGAAATCGATCTTGAAATGCACTTTTCATTATTTTGGGGGCTTAAAAATGATGTTTTGGTGAGTTTAAGACAAAATGATTTGTCAAAGTCAAGTTTTATTACGCAGCTCCATACAAGTTTGACTAGTTACATTGAAATTTTGGTTTGCAGAAAAGTGTCAGAAATCGATCTTGAAATGCACTTTTCATTATTTTGGGGGCTTAAAAATGATGTTTTGGTGAGTTTAAGACAAAATGATTTGTCAAAGTCAAATTTTATTACGCAGCTCCATACAAGTTTGACTAGATACATTGAAATTTTGATTTGCAGAAAAGTTTCAGAAATCGATCTTGAAATGCACTTTTCATTATTTTGGGGGCTTAAAAATGATGTTTTGGCGAGTTTATGAAAAAATGATTTGTCAAAGTCAAGTTTTAATAGGCAGTTCCACACAAGTTTGACTAGTTACAATGAAATTTTGGTTTGCAGAAAAGTTTCAGAAATCGTTCTTGAAATGCACTTTTCATTATTTTCGGGGCTAAAAAATGATGTTTTGGTGAGTTTATGACAAAATGATTTGTCAAAGTCAAGTTTTAATAGGCAGTTCCATACAAGTTTGACTTGTAACAATGAAATTTTGGTTTGCAGAAAAGTTTCAGAAATTGATCTTGAAATGCACTTTTCATTATTTTGGGGGCTTAAAAATGATGTTTTGGTGAGTTTATGACAAAATGATTTGTCAAAGTCAAGTTTTAATAGGCAGTTCCATACAAGTTTGACTAGTAACAATGAAATTTTGGTTTGCAGAAAAGTTTCAGAAATTGATCTTGAAATGCACTTTTCATTATTTTGGGGGCTTAAAAATGATGTTAAGGTGAGTTTATGATAAACTGATTTGTCAAAGTCAAGTTTTATTACGCAGCTCCATACAAGTTTGACTAGTTACATTGAAATTTTGGTTTGCAGAAAAGTGTCAGAAATCGATCTTGAAATGCACTTTTCATTATTTTGGGGGCTTAAAAATTATGTTTTGGTGAGTTTATGATAAACTGATTTGTCATAGTCAAGTTTTATTACGCAGCTCCATACAAGTTTGACTAGTTACATTGAAATTTTGGTTTGCAGAAAAGTGTCAGAAATCGATCTTGAAATGCACTTTTCATTATTTTGAGGGTTTAAAAATGATGTTTTGGTGAGTTTATGATAAACTGATTTGTCAAAGTCAAGTTTTATTACGCAGCTCCATACAAGTTTGACTAGTTACATTGAAATTTTGGTTTGCAGAAAAGTGTCAGAAATCGATCTTGAAATGCACTTTTCATTATTTTGGGGGCTTAAAAATTATGTTTTGGTGATTTTATGATAAACTGATTTGTCAAAGTCAAGTTTTATTAGGCAGTTCCACACAAGTTTGACTAGTTACAATGAAATTTTGGTTTGCAGAAAAGTTTCAGAAATCGTTCTTGAAATGCACTTTTCATTATTTTCGGGGCTAAAAAATGATGTTTTGGTGAGTTTATGACAAAATGATTTGTCAAAGTCAAGTTTTAATAGGCAGTTCCATACAAGTTTGACTTGTAACAATGAAATTTTGGTTTGCAGAAAAGTTTCAGAAATTGATCTTGAAATGCACTTTTCATTATTTTGGGGGCTTAAAAATGATGTTTTGGTGAGTTTATGACAAAATGATTTGTCAAAGTCAAGTTTTAATAGGCAGTTCCATACAAGTTTGACTAGTAACAATGAAATTTTGGTTTGCAGAAAAGTTTCAGAAATCGTTCTTGAAATGCACTTTTCATTATTTTGGGGGCTTAAAAATTATGTTTTGGTGATTTTATGACAAAATGATTTGTCAAAGTCAAGTTTTATTAGGCAGTTCCACACAAGTTTGACTAGTTACAATGAAATTTTGGTTTGCAGAAAAGTTTCAGAAATCGATCTTGAAATGCACTTTTCATTATTTTGGGGGCTTAAAAATTATGTTTTGGTGAGTTTATGATAAACTGATTTGTCAAAGTCAAGTTTTATTACGCAGCTCCATACAAGTTTGACTGGTTACATTGAAATTTTGGTTTGCCGAAAAGTTTCAGAAATCGATCTTGAAATGCACTTTTCATTATTTTGGGGGCTTAAAAATGATGTTTTGGTGAGTTTAAGACAAAATGATTTGTCAAAGTCAAGTTTTATTACGCAGCTCCATACAAGTTTGACTAGTTACATTGAAATTTTGGTTTGCAGAAAAGTTTCAGAAATTGATCTTGAAATGCACTTTTCATTATTTTCGGGGCTAAAAAATGATGTTTTGGTGAGTTTATGACAAAATGATTTGTCAAAGTCAAGTTTTAATAGGCAGTTCCATACAAGTTTGACTTGTAACAATGAAATTTTGGTTTGCAGAAAAGTTTCAGAAATTGATCTTGAAATGCACTTTTCATTATTTTGGGGGCTTAAAAATTATGTTTTGGTGAGTTTATGATAAACTGATTTGTCATAGTCAAGTTTTATTACGCAGCTCCATACAAGTTTGACTGGTTACATTGAAATTTTGGTTTGCCGAAAAGTTTCAGAAATCGATCTTGAAATGCACTTTTCATTATTTTCGGGGCTAAAAAATGATGTTTTGGTGAGTTTATGACAAAATGATTTGTCAAAGTCAAGTTTTAATAGGCAGTTCCATACAAGTTTGACTTGTAACAATGAAATTTTGGTTTGCAGAAAAGTTTCAGAAATTGATCTTGAAATGCACTTTTCATTATTTTGGGGGCTTAAAAATTATGTTTTGGTGAGTTTATGATAAACTGATTTGTCATAGTCAAGTTTTATTACGCAGCTCCATACAAGTTTGACTAGTTACAATGAAATTTTGGTTTGCAGAAAAGTTTCAGAAATTGATCTTGAAATGCACTTTTCATTATTTTGGGGGCTTAAAAATGATGTTTTGGTGAGTTTATGACAAAATGATTTGTCAAAGTCAAGTTTTAATAGGCAGTTCCATACAAGTTTGACTAGTAACAATGAAATTTTGGTTTGCAGAAAAGTTTCAGAAATCGTTCTTGAAATGCACTTTTCATTATTTTGGGGGCTTAAAAATTATGTTTTGGTGAGTTTATGACAAAATGATTTGTCAAAGTCAAGTTTTTTTACGCAGCTTCATACAAGTTTGACTTGTAACAATGAAATTTTGGTTTGCAGAAAAGTTTCAGAAATTGATCTTGAAATGCACTTTTCATTATTTTGGGGGCTTAAAAATTATGTTTTGGTGAGTTTATGATAAACTGATTTGTCAAAGTCAAGTTTTATTACGCAGCTCCATACAAGTTTGACTAGTTACATTGAAATTTTGGTTTGCAGAAAAGTGTCAGAAATCGATCTTGAAATGCACTTTTCATTATTTTGGGGGCTTAAAAATTATGTTTTGGTGATTTTATGATAAACTGATTTGTCAAAGTAAAGTTTTATTAGGCAGTTCCACACAAGTTTGACTAGTTACAATGAAATTTTGGTTTGCAGAAAAGTTTCAGAAATCGTTCTTGAAATGCACTTTTCATTATTTTCGGGGCTAAAAAATGATGTTTTGGTGAGTTTATGACAAAATGATTTGTCAAAGTCAAGTTTTAATAGGCAGTTCCATACAAGTTTGACTTGTAACAATGAAATTTTGGTTTGCAGAAAAGTTTCAGAAATTGATCTTGAAATGCACTTTTCATTATTTTGGGGGCTTAAAAATGATGTTTTGGTGAGTTTATGACAAAATAATTTGTCAAAGTCAAGTTTTATTAGGCAGTTCCACACAAGTTTGACTAGTTACATTGAAATTTTGGTTTGCAGAAAAGTGTCAGAAATCGATCTTGAAATGCACTTTTCATTATTTTGGGGGCTTAAAAATTATGTTTTGGTGAGTTTATGACAAAATGATTTGTCAAAGTCAAGTTTTATTAGGCAGTTCCACACAAGTTTGACTAGTTACAATGAAATTTTGGTTTGCAGAAAAGTGTCAGAAATCGATCTTGAAATGCACTTTTCATTATTTTCGGGGCTAAAAAATGATGTTTTGGTGAGTTTATGACAAAATGATTTGTCAAAGTCAAGTTTTAATAGGCAGTTCCATACAAGTTTGACTTGTAACAATGAAATTTTGGTTTGCAGAAAAGTTTCAGAAATTGATCTTGAAATGCACTTTTCATTATTTTGGGGGCTTAAAAATGATGTTTTGGTGAGTTTATGACAAAATGATTTGTCAAAGTCAAGTTTTATTAGGCAGTTCCACACAAGTTTGACTAGTTACAATGAAATTTTGGTTTGCAGAAAAGTTTCAGAAATCGTTCTTGAAATGCACTTTTCATTATTTTCGGGGCTAAAAAATGATGTTTTGGTGAGTTTATGACAAAATGATTTGTCAAAGTCAAGTTTTAATAGGCAGTTCCATACAAGTTTGACTTGTAACAATGAAATTTTGGTTTGCAGAAAAGTTTCAGAAATTGATCTTGAAATGCACTTTTCATTATTTTGGGGGCTTAAAAATGATGTTTTGGTGAGTTTATGACAAAATGATTTGTCAAAGTCAAGTTTTAATAGGCAGTTCCATACAAGTTTGACTAGTAACAATGAAATTTTGGTTTGCAGAAAAGTTTCAGAAATCGTTCTTGAAATGCACTTTTCATTATTTTGGGGGCTTAAAAATTATGTTTTGGTGATTTTATGACAAAATGATTTGTCAAAGTCAAGTTTTATTAGGCAGTTCCACACAAGTTTGACTAGTTACAATGAAATTTTGGTTTGCAGAAAAGTTTCAGAAATCGTTCTTGAAATGCACTTTTCATTATTTTCGGGGCTAAAAAATGATGTTTTGGTGAGGAGTTTTTGAAAAAATGATTTGTCAAAGTCAAGTTTTATTAGGCAGTTCCACACAAGTTTGACTAGTTACAATGAAATTTTGGTTTGGAGAAAAGTTTCAGAAATCGATCTTGAAATGCACTTTTCATTCTTTTGGGGGCTTAAAAATGATGCTTTGGTGAGTTTATAAAAAACTGATTTGTCAAAGTCAAGTTTTAATAGGCAGTTCCACACAAGTTTGACTAGTTACAATGAAATTTTGGTTTGGAGAAAAGTTTCAGAAATCAATCTTGAAATGCACTTTTCATTCTTTTGGGGGCTTAAAAATGATGCTTTGGTGAGTTTATGAAAAACTGATTTGTCAAAGTCAAGTTTTAATAGGCAGTTCCACACAAGTTTGACTAGTTACAATGAAATTTTGGTGTGCAGAAAAGTTTAAGAAATCAATCTTGAAATGCACTTTTCATTATTTTGGGGGCTTAAAAATTATGTTTTGGTGAGTTTATGACAAAATGATTTGTCAAAGTCAAGTTCATTAGGCAGTTCCATACAAGTTTGACTAGTTACATTGAAATTTTGGTTTGCAGAAAAGTTTCTGAAATCAATCTTGAAATGCAATTTTCATTATTTTGGGGGCTAAAAAATGATGTTTTGGTGAGTTTTTGAAAAAATTATTTGTCAAAGTCAAGTTTTAATAGGCAGCTTGCATACAAGTTTGACTAGTTACAATGAAATTTTGGTTTGCAGAAAAGTTTCAGAAATCGATCTTGAAATGCACTTTTCATTCTTTTGGGGGCTTAAAAATGATGTTTGGGTGAGTTTATGAAAAACTGATTTGTCAAAGTCAAGTTTTAATAGGCAGTTCCACACAAGTTTGACTAGTTACATTGAAATTTTGGTTTGCAGAAAAGTTTCAGAAATCGATTTTGAAATGCACTTTTCATTCTTTTGGGGGCTTAAAAATGATGTTTTGGTGAGTTTATGACAAAATGATTTGTCAAAGTCAAGTTTTATTACGCAGCTCCATACAAGTTTGACTAGTTACATTGAAATTTTGGTTTGCAGAAAAGTTTCAGAAATCAATCTTGAAATGCAATTTTCATTATTTTGGGGGCTAAAAAATGATGTTTTGGTAAGTTTTTGAAAAAATGATTTGTCAAAGTCAAGTTTTATTAGGCAGTTCCATACAAGTTTGACCAGTTTTATTGAAATTTTGGTTTGCAGAAAAGTTTCAGAAATCAATCTTGAAATGCACTTTTCATTATTTTGGGGGCTAAAAAATGATGTTTTGGTGAGTTTTTGAAAAAATGATTTGTCAAAGTCAAGTTTTAATAGGCAGTTCCACACAAGTTTGACTAGTTACATTGAAATTTTGGTTTGCAGAAAAGTTTCAGAAATCAATCTTGAAATGCAATTTTCATTATTTTGGGGGCTAAAAAATGATGTTTTGGTAAGTTTTTGAAAAAATTATTTGTCAAAGTCAAGTTTTATTAGGCAGTTCCATACAAGTTTGACCAGTTTTATTGAAATTTTGGTTTGCAGAAAAGTTTCAGAAATCAATCTTGAAATGCACTTTTCATTATTTTGGGGGCTAAAAAATGATGTTTTGGTGAGTTTATGACAAAATGATTTGTCAAAGTCAAGTTTTAATAGGCAGTTCCACACAAGTTTGACTAGTTACAATGAAATTTTGGTTTGCAGAAAAGTTTCAGAAATCAATCTTGAAATGCACTTTTCATTATTTTGGGGGCTAAAAAATGATGTTTTGGTGAGTTTTTGAAAAAATGATTTGTCAAAGTCAAGTTTTATTAGGCAGTTCCATACAAGTTTGACTAGTTACATTGAAATTTTGGTTTGCAGAAAAGTTTCACAAATCAATCTTGAAATGCAATTTTCATTATTTTGGGGGCTAAAAAATGATGTTTTGGTAAGTTTTTGAAAAAATGATTTGTCAAAGTCAAGTTTTATTAGGCAGTTCCACACAAGTTTGACTAGTTACAATGAAATTTTGGTTTGCAGAAAAGTTTCAGAAATCGATCTTGAAATGCACTTTTCATTATTTTCGGGGCTAAAAAATGATGTTTTGGTGAGTTTATGACAAAATGATTTGTCAAAGTCAAGTTTTAATAGGCAGTTCCATACAAGTTTGACTTGTAACAATGAAATTTTGGTTTGCAGAAAAGTTTCAGAAATTGATCTTGAAATGCACTTTTCATTATTTTGGGGGCTTAAAAATGATGTTTTGGTGAGTTTATGACAAAATGATTTGTCAAAGTCAAGTTTTAATAGGCAGTTCCATACAAGTTTGACTAGTAACAATGAAATTTTGGTTTGCAGAAAAGTTTCAGAAATCGATCTTGAAATGCACTTTTCATTATTTTGGGGGCTTAAAAATGATGTTTTGGTGAGTTTATGACAAAATGATTTGTCAAAGTCAAGTTTTAATAGGCAGTTCCATACAAGTTTGACTAGTAACAATGAAATTTTGGTTTGCAGAAAAGTTTCAGAAATTGATCTTGAAATGCACTTTTCATTATTTTGGGGGCTTAAAAATGATGTTTTGGTGAGTTTATGACAAAATGATTTGTCAAAGTCAAGTTTTAATAGGCAGTCCGAAACATCATTTTTGAGCCTCCAAAATAATGAAAAGTTCGATCCAAAATCGATTTCGGAAACTTTTTGGCAAACCAAAATTTCATTGTCACTGGTCAAACTTGTATGCAAGTTGCCTTTTAAAAGTCTACTTTGACAAATCATTTTTTTAGAGACCAACCAAAACATCATTTTTAAGCCCCCAAAATAATGAAAAGTTCGATCCAAAATCGATTTCGGAAACTTTTTGGCAAACCAAAATTTCATTGTCACTAGTCAAACTTGTATGCAAGTTGCCTTTTAAAACTCGACTTTGACAAATCACTTTTTCAGAGACCAACCAAAACATCATTTTTGAGCCCCCAAAATAATGAAAAATTAAATCCAAGATCGATTTCGGAAACTTTTTGGCAAACCAAAATTTCATTGTCACTAGTCAAACTTGTATGCAAGTTGCCTTTTAAAACTCGACTTTGACAAATAATTTTTTAGAGACCAACCAAAACATCATTTTTGAGCCCCCAAAATAATGAAAAGTAAAATCCAAGATCGATTTCGGAAACTTTTTGGCAAACCAAAATTTCATTGTCACTAGTCAAACTTGTATGCAAGTTGCCTTTTAAAACTCGACTTTGACAAATAATTTTTTAGAGACCAACCAAAACATCATTTTTGAGCCCCCAAAATAATGAAAAGTTAAATCCAAGATCGATTTCGGAAACTTTTTGGCAAACCAATATTTCATTGTCACTAGTCAAACTTGTATGCAAGTTGCCTTTTAAAACTCGACTTTGACAAATCACTTTTTCAGAGACCAACCAAAACATCATTTTTGAGCCCCCAAAATAATGAAAAGTTAAATCCAAGATCGATTTCGGAAACTTTTTGGCAAACCAAAATTTCATTGTCACTAGTCAAACTTGTATGCAAGTTGCCTTTTAAAACTCGACTTTGACAAATCATTTTTTCAGAGACCAACCAAAACATCATTTTTGAGCCCCCAAAATAATGAAAAGTTAAATCCAAAATCGATTTCGGAAACTTTTTGGCAAACCAAAATTTCTTTGTCACTAGTCAAACTTGTATGCAAGTTGCCTTTTACAACTCGACTTTGACAAATCATTTTTTCAGAGACCAACCAAAACATCATTTTTGAGCCCCCAAAATAATGAAAAGTTAAATCCAAGATCGATTTCGGAAACTTTTTGGCAAACCAAAATTTCATTGTCACTAGTCAAACTTGTATGCAAGTTGCCTTTTAAAACTCGACTTTGACAAATCACTTTTTAGAGACCAACCAAAACATCATTTTTGAGCCCCCAAAATAATGAAAAGTTAAATCCAAGATCGATTTCGGAAACTTTTTGGCAAACCAAAATTTCATTATCACTAGTCAAACTTGTATGCAAGTTGCCTTTTAAAACTCGACTTTGACAAATCACTTTTTCAGAGACCAACCAAAACATCATTTTTGAGCCCCCAAAATAATGAAAAGTTAAATCCAAGATCGATTTCGGAAACTTTTTGGCAAACCAAAATTTTATTGTCACTAGTCAAACTTGTATGCAAGTTGCCTTTTAAAACTCGACTTTGACAAATCATTTTTTTAGAGACCAACCAAAACATCATTTTTAAGCCCCCAAAATAATGAAAAGTTCGATCCAAAATCGATTTCGGAAACTTTTTGGCAAACCAAAATTTCATTGTCACTAGTCAAACTTGTATGCAAGTTGCCTTTTAAAACTCGACTTTGACAAATCATTTTTTTAAGAGACAAACCAAAACATCATTTTTAAGCCCCCAAAATAATGAAAAGTTCGATCCAAAATCGATTTCGGAAATTTTTTGGCAAACCAAAATTTCATTGTCACTAGTCAAACTTGTATGCAAGTTGCCTTTTAAAACTCGACTTTGACAAATCATTTTTTCAGAGACCAACCAAAACATCATTTTTGAGCCCCCAAAATAATGAAAAGTTCGATCCAAAATCGATTTCGGAAACTTTTTGGCAAACCAAAATTTCATTGTCACTAGTCAAACTTGTATGCTAGTTGCCTTTTAAAACTCGACTTTGACAAATCATTTTTTCAGAGACCAACCAAAACATCATTTTTAAGCCCCCAAAATAATGAAAAGTTCGATCCAAAATCGATTTCGGAAACTTTTTGGCAAACCAAAATTTCATTGTCACTAGTCAAACTTGTATGCAAGTTGCCTTTTAAAACTCGACTTTGACAAATCATTTTTTCAGAGACCAACCAAAACATCATTTTTGAGCCCCCAAAATAATGAAAAGTTCGATCCAAAATCGATTTCGGAAACTATTTGGCAAACCAAAATTTCAATGTAACTGGTCAAACTTGTATGCAAGTTGCCTTTTAAAACTCCACTTTGACAAATCATTTTTTTAGAGACCAACCAAAACATCATTTGTGAGCCCCCAAAATAATGAAAAGTTCGATCCAAAATCGATTTCGGAAACTTTTTGGCAAACCAAAATTTCAATGTAACTAGTCAAACTTGTATGCAAGTTGCCTTTTAAAACTCGACTTTGACAAATAATTTTTTAGAGACCAACCAAAACATCATTTTTGAGCCCCCAAAATAATGAAAAGTGAAATCCAAAATCGATTTCGGAAACTTTTTGGCAAACCAAAATTTCATTGTCACTAGTCAAACTTGTATGCAAGTTGCCTTTTAAAACTCGACTTTGACAAATCATTTTTTCAGAGACCAACCAAAACATCATTTTTGAGCCCCCAAAATAATGAAAGGTTCGATCCAAAATCGATTTCGGAAACTTTTTGGCAAACCAAAATTTCATTGTCACCAGTCAAACTTGTATGCAAGTTGCCTTTTAAAACTCGACTTTGACAAATCATTTTTTCAGAGACCAACCAAAACATCATTTGTGAGCCCCCAAAATAATGAAAAGTTCGATCCAAAATCGATTTCGACAACTTTTTGGCAAACCAAAATTTCAATGAAACTAGTCAAACTTGTATGCAAGTTGCCTTTTAAAACTCGACTTTGACAAATCATTTTTTCAAAGACCAACCAAAACATCATTTTTGAGCCCCCAAAATAATGAAAAGTGAAATCCAAAATCGATTTCGGAAACTTTTTGGCAAACCAAAATTTCATTGTCACCAGTCAAACTTGTATGCAAGTTGCCTTTTAAAACTCGACTTTGACAAATCATTTTTTCAGAGACCAACCAAAACATCATTTGTGAGCCCCCAAAATAATGAAAAGTTCGATCCAAAATCGATTTCGGAAACTATTTGGCAAACCAAAATTTCAATGTAACTAGTCAAACTTGTATGCAAGTTGCCTTTTAAAACTCGACTTTGACAAATCATTTTTTCAGAGACCAACAAAAACATCATTTTTGAGCCCCCAAAATAATGAAAAGTGAAATCCAAAATCGATTTCGGAATCTTTTTGGCAAACCAAAATTTCATTGTCACCAGTCAAACTTGTATGCAAGTTGCCTTTTAAAACTCGACTTTGACAAATCATTTTTTCAGAGACCAACCAAAACATCATTTTTAAGCCCCCAAAATAATGAAAAGTGAAATCCAAAATCGATTTCGGAAACTTTTTGGCAAACCAAAATTTCATTGTCACTAGTCAAACTTGTATGCAAGTTGCCTTTTAAAACTCGACTTTGACAAACCATTTTTTTAGAGACCAACCAAAACATCATTTTTGAGCCCCCAAAATAATGAAAAGTGAATTCCAAAATCGATTTCGGAAACTTTTTGGCAAACCAAAATTTCATTGTCACCAGTCAAACTTGTATGCAAGTTGCCTTTTAAAACTCGACTTTGACAAATCATTTTTTCAGAGACCAACCAAAACATCATTTTTGAGCCCCCAAAATAATGAAAAGTTCGATCCAAAATCGATTTCGGAAACTATTTGGCAAACCAAAATTTCAATGTAACTAGTCAAACTTGTATGCAAGTTGCCTTTTAAAACTCGACTTTGACAAATCATTTTTTCAGAGACCAACAAAAACATCATTTTTGAGCCCCCAAAATAATGAAAAGTTCGATCCAAAATCGATTTCGGAAACTTTTAGGCAAACCAAAATTTCATTGTCACCAGTCAAACTTGTATGCAAGTTGCCTTTTAAAACTCGACTTTGACAAATCATTTTTTCAGAGACCAACCAAAACATCATTTTTAAGCCCCCAAAATAATGAAAAGTGAAATCCAAAATCGATTTCGGAAACTTTTTGGCAAACCAAAATTTCATTGTCACTAGTCAAACTTGTATGCAAGTTGCCTTTTAAAACTCGACTTTGACAAACCATTTTTTTAGAGACCAACCAAAACATCATTTTTGAGCCCCCAAAATAATGAAAAGTGAAATCCAAAATCGATTTCGGAAACTTTTTGGCAAACCAAAATTTCATTGTCACCAGTCAAACTTGTATGCAAGTTGCCTTTTAAAACTCGACTTTGACAAATCATTTTTTCAGAGACCAACCAAAACATCATTTTTAAGCCCCCAAAATAATGAAAAGTGAAATCCAAAATCGATTTCGGAAACTATTTGGCAAACCAAAATTTCAATGTAACTAGTCAAACTTGTATGCAAGTTGCCTTTTAAAACTCGACTTTGACAAATCATTTTTTCAGAGACCAACAAAAACATCATTTTTGAGCCCCCAAAATAATGAAAAGTGAAATCCAAAATCGATTTCGGAATCTTTTTGGCAAACCAAAACTTCATTGTCACCAGTCAAACTTGTATGCAAGTTGCCTTTTAAAACTCGACTTTGACAAATCATTTTTTCAGAGACCAACCAAAACATCATTTTTAAGCCCCCAAAATAATGAAAAGTGAAATCCAAAATCGATTTCGGAAACAATTTGGCAAACCAAAATTTCAATGTAACTAGTCAAACTTGTATGCAAGTTGCCTTTTAAAACTCGACTTTGACAAATCATTTTTTCAGAGACCAACAAAAACATCATTTTTAAGCCCCCAAAGTAATGAAAAGTGCATTTCAAGATCGATTTCTGAAACTTTTCTCCAAACCAAAATTTCATTGTAACTAGTCAAACTTGTGTGGAACTGCCTATTAAAACTTGACTTTGACAAGTCATTTTTTCAAAAACTCACCAAAACATCATTTTTTAGCCACCGAAATAATGAAAAGTGCATTTCAAGATCGATTTCTGAAACTTTTCTGCACACCAAAATTTCTAAGTAACTAGTCAAACTTGTATGCAAGCTGCCTATTAAAACTTGACTTTGACAAATCAGTTTTTCATAAACTCACCAAAACATCATTTTTAAGCCCCCAAAAGAATGAAAAGTGCATTTCAAGATCGATTTCTGAAACTTTTCTGCAAACCAAAATTTCATTGTAACTAGTCAAACTTGTGTGGAACTGCCTAATAAAACTTGACTTTGACAAATCATTTTTTCAAAAACTCACCAAAACATCATTTTTTAGCCCCCAAAATAATGAAAAGTGCATTTCAAGATTGATTTCTGAAACTTTTCTGCACACCAAAATTTCTAAGTAACTAGTCAAACTTGTATGCAAGCTGCCTATTAAAACTTGACTTTGACAAATCAGTTTTTCATAAACTCACCAAAACATCATTTTTAAGCCCCCAAAAGAATGAAAAGTGCATTTCAAGATCGATTTCTGAAACTTTTCTGCAAACCAAAATTTCATTGTAACTAGTCAAACTTGTGTGGAACTGCCTATTAAAACTTGACTTTGACAAATCAGTTTTTCATAAACTCACCAAAGCATCATTTTTAAGCCCCCAAAAGAATGAAAAGTGCATTTCAAGATTGATTTCTGAAACTTTTCTGCAAACCAAAATTTCATTGTAACTATTCAAACTTGTGTGGAACTGCCTAATAAAACTTGACTTTGACAAATCATTTTTTCAAAAACTCACCAAAACATCATTTTTTAGCCCCCAAAATAATGAAAAGTGCATTTCAAGATTGATTTCTGAAACTTTTCTGCAAACCAAAATTTCATTGTAACTAGTCAAACTTGTGTGGAACTGCCTAATAAAACTTGACTTTGACAAATCATTTTTTCAAAAACTCACCAAAACATCATTTTTTAGCCCCCAAAATAATGAAAAGTGCATTTCAAGATTGATTTCTGAAACTTTTCTGCACACCAAAATTTCTAAGTAACTAGTCAAACTTGTATGCAAGCTGCCTATTAAAACTTGACTTTGACAAATCAGTTTTTCATAAACTCACCAAAACATCATTTTTAAGCCCCCAAAAGAATGAAAAGTGCATTTCAAGATCGATTTCTGAAACTTTTCTGCAAACCAAAATTTCATTGTAACTAGTCAAACTTGTGTGGAACTGCCTATTAAAACTTGACTTTGACAAATCAGTTTTTCATAAACTCACCAAAGCATCATTTTTAAGCCCCCAAAAGAATGAAAAGTGCATTTCAAGATCGATTTCTGAAACTTTTCTCCAAACCAAAATTTCATTGTAACTAGTCAAACTTGTGTGGAACTGCCTATTAAAACTTGACTTTGACAAGTCATTTTTTCAAAAACTCACCAAAACATCATTTTTTAGCCACCGAAATAATGAAAAGTGCATTTCAAGATTGATTTCTGAAACTTTTCTGCACACCAAAATTTCTAAGTAACTAGTCAAACTTGTATGCAAGCTGCCTATTAAAACTTGACTTTGACAAATCAGTTTTTCATAAACTCACCAAAACATCATTTTTAAGCCCCCAAAAGAATGAAAAGTGCATTTCAAGATCGATTTCTGAAACTTTTCTGCAAACCAAAATTTCATTGTAACTAGTCAAACTTGTGTGGAACTGCCTAATAAAACTTGACTTTGACAAATCATTTTTTCAAAAACTCACCAAAACATCATTTTTTAGCCCCCAAAATAATGAAAAGTGCATTTCAAGATTGATTTCTGAAACTTTTCTGCACACCAAAATTTCTAAGTAACTAGTCAAACTTGTATGCAAGCTGCCTATTAAAACTTGACTTTGACAAATCAGTTTTTCATAAACTCACCAAAACATCATTTTTAAGCCCCCAAAAGAATGAAAAGTGCATTTCAAGATCGATTTCTGAAACTTTTCTGCAAACCAAAATTTCATTGTAACTAGTCAAACTTGTGTGGAACTGCCTATTAAAACTTGACTTTGACAAATCAGTTTTTCATAAACTCACCAAAGCATCATTTTTAAGCCCCCAAAAGAATGAAAAGTGCATTTCAAGATTGATTTCTGAAACTTTTCTGCAAACCAAAATTTCATTGTAACTATTCAAACTTGTGTGGAACTGCCTAATAAAACTTGACTTTGACAAATCATTTTTTCAAAAACTCACCAAAACATCATTTTTTAGCCCCCAAAATAATGAAAAGTGCATTTCAAGATTGATTTCTGAAACTTTTCTGCAAACCAAAATTTCATTGTAACTAGTCAAACTTGTGTGGAACTGCCTAATAAAACTTGACTTTGACAAATCATTTTTTCAAAAACTCACCAAAACATCATTTTTTAGCCCCCAAAATAATGAAAAGTGCATTTCAAGATTGATTTCTGAAACTTTTCTGCACACCAAAATTTCTAAGTAACTAGTCAAACTTGTATGCAAGCTGCCTATTAAAACTTGACTTTGACAAATCAGTTTTTCATAAACTCACCAAAACATCATTTTTAAGCCCCCAAAAGAATGAAAAGTGCATTTCAAGATCGATTTCTGAAACTTTTCTGCAAACCAAAATTTCATTGTAACTAGTCAAACTTGTGTGGAACTGCCTATTAAAACTTGACTTTGACAAATCAGTTTTTCATAAACTCACCAAAGCATCATTTTTAAGCCCCCAAAAGAATGAAAAGTGCATTTCAAGATCGATTTCTGAAACTTTTCTCCAAACCAAAATTTCATTGTAACTAGTCAAACTTGTGTGGAACTGCCTATTAAAACTTGACTTTGACAAGTCATTTTTTCAAAAACTCACCAAAACATCATTTTTTAGCCACCGAAATAATGAAAAGTGCATTTCAAGATTGATTTCTGAAACTTTTCTGCACACCAAAATTTCTAAGTAACTAGTCAAACTTGTATGCAAGCTGCCTATTAAAACTTGACTTTGACAAATCAGTTTATCATAAACTCACCAAAACATCATTTTTAAGCCCCCAAAAGAATGAAAAGTGCATTTCAAGATCGATTTCTGAAACTTTTCTGCAAACCAAAATTTCATTGTAACTAGTCAAACTTGTGTGGAACTGCCTAATAAAACTTGACTTTGACAAATCATTTTTTCAAAAACTCACCAAAACATCATTTTTTAGCCCCCAAAATAATGAAAAGTGCATTTCAAGATTGATTTCTTAAACTTTTCTGCACACCAAAATTTCATTGTAACTAGTCAAACTTGTGTGGAACTGCCTAATAAAACTTGACTTTGACAAATCATTTTTTCAAAAACTCACCAAAACATCATTTTTTAGCCCCCAAAATAATGAAAAGTGCATTTCAAGATTGATTTCTGAAACTTTTCTGCACACCAAAATTTCTAAGTAACTAGTCAAACTTGTATGCAAGCTGCCTATTAAAACTTGACTTTGACAAATCAGTTTTTCATAAACTCACCAAAACATCATTTTTAAGCCCCCAAAATAATGAAAAGTGCATTTCAAGATTGATTTCTGAAACTTTTCTGCACACCAAAATTTCATTGTAACTAGTCAAACTTGTGTGGAACTGCCTAATAAAACTTGACTTTGACAAATCATTTTTTCAAAAACTCACCAAAACATCATTTTTTAGCCCCCAAAATAATGAAAAGTGCATTTCAAGATCGATTTCTGAAACTTTTCTGCACACCAAAATTTCTAAGTAACTAGTCAAACTTGTATGCAAGCTGCCTATTAAAACTTGACTTTGACAAATCAGTTTTTCATAAACTCACCAAAGCATCATTTTTAAGCCCCCAAAAGAATGAAAAGTGCATTTCAAAATTGATTTCTGAAACTTTTCTGCAAACCAAAATTTCATTGTAACTAGTCAAACTTGTGTGGAACTGCCTAATAAAACTTGACTTTGACAAATCATTTTTTCAAAAACTCACCAAAACATCATTTTTTAGCCCCCAAAATAATGAAAAGTGCATTTCAAGATTGATTTCTGAAACTTTTCTGCACACCAAAATTTCTAAGTAACTAGTCAAACTTGTATGCAAGCTGCCTATTAAAACTTGACTTTGACAAATCAGTTTTTCATAAACTCACCAAAGCATCATTTTTAAGCCCCCAAAAGAATGAAAAGTGCATTTCAAGATCGATTTCTGAAACTTTTCTCCAAACCAAAATTTCATTGTAACTAGTCAAACTTGTGTGGAACTGCCTATTAAAACTTGACTTTGACAAGTCATTTTTTCAAAAACTCACCAAAACATCATTTTTTAGCCACCGAAATAATGAAAAGTGCATTTCAAGATTGATTTCTGAAACTTTTCTGCACACCAAAATTTCTAAGTAACTAGTCAAACTTGTATGCAAGCTGCCTATTAAAACTTGACTTTGACAAATCAGTTTTTCATAAACTCACCAAAACATCATTTTTAAGCCCCCAAAAGAATGAAAAGTGCATTTCAAGATCGATTTCTGAAACTTTTCTGCAAACCAAAATTTCATTGTAACTAGTCAAACTTGTGTGGAACTGCCTATTAAAACTTGACTTTGACAAATCAGTTTTTCATAAACTCACCAAAGCATCATTTTTAAGCCCCCAAAAGAATGAAAAGTGCATTTCAAGATCGATTTCTGAAACTTTTCTCCAAACCAAAATTTCATTGTAACTAGTCAAACTTGTGTGGAACTGCCTATTAAAACTTGACTTTGACAAGTCATTTTTTCAAAAACTCACCAAAACATCATTTTTTAGCCACCGAAATAATGAAAAGTGCATTTCAAGATTGATTTCTGAAACTTTTCTGCACACCAAAATTTCTAAGTAACTAGTCAAACTTGTATGCAAGCTGCCTATTAAAACTTGACTTTGACAAATCAGTTTTTCATAAACTCACCAAAACATCATTTTTAAGCCCCCAAAAGAATGAAAAGTGCATTTCAAGATCGATTTCTGAAACTTTTCTGCACACCAAAATTTCTAAGTAACTAGTCAAACTTGTATGCAAGCTGCCTATTAAAACTTGACTTTGACAAATCAGTTTTTCATAAACTCACCAAAACATCATTTTTAAGCCCCCAAAAGAATGAAAAGTGCATTTCAAGATCGATTTCTGAAACTTTTCTGCAAACCAAAATTTCATTGTAACTAGTCAAACTTGTATGGAGCTGCGTAATAAAACTTGACTTTGACAAATCATTTTGTCTTAAACTCACCAAAATATAATTTTTAAGCCCCCAAAATAATGAAAAGTGCATTTCAAGATTGATTTCTGAAACTTTTCTGCAAACCAAAATTTCAATGTAACTAGTCAAACTTGTATGCAAGCTGCCTATTAAAACTCGACTTTGACAAATAATTTTTTCAAAAACTCACCAAAACATCATTTTTTAGCCACCGAAATAATGAAAAGTGCATTTCAAGATTGATTTCTGAAACTTTTCTGCAAACCAAAATTTCATTGTAACTAGTCAAACTTGTATGGAGCTGCGTAATAAAACTTGACTTTGACAAATCATTTTGTCTTAAACTCACCAAAATATAATTTTTAAGCCCCCAAAATAATGAAAAGTGCATTTCAAGATTGATTTCTGAAACTTTTCTGCAAACCAAAATTTCATTGTAACTAGTCAAACTTGTATGGAGCTGCGTAATAAAACTTGACTTTGACAAATCATTTTGTCTTAAACTCACCAAAACATAATTTTTAAGCCCCCAAAATATTGAAAAGTGCATTTCAAGATCGATTTCTGACACTTTTCTGCAAACCAAAATTTCAATGTAACTAGTCAAACTTGTATGGAGCTGCGTAATAAAACTTGACTTTGACAAATCAGTTTTTCATAAACTCACCAAAGCATCATTTTTAAGCCCCCAAAAGAATGAAAAGTGCATTTCAAGATCGATTTCTGAAACTTTTCTCCAAACCAAAATTTCATTGTAACTAGTCAAACTTGTGTGGAACTGCCTATTAAAACTTGACTTTGACAAGTCATTTTTTCAAAAACTCACCAAAACATCATTTTTTAGCCACCGAAATAATGAAAAGTGCATTTCAAGATTGATTTCTGAAACTTTTCTGCACACCAAAATTTCTAAGTAACTAGTCAAACTTGTATGCAAGCTGCCTATTAAAACTTGACTTTGACAAATCAGTTTTTCATAAACTCACCAAAACATCATTTTTAAGCCCCCAAAAGAATGAAAAGTGCATTTCAAGATCGATTTCTGAAACTTTTCTGCAAACCAAAATTTCATTGTAACTAGTCAAACTTGTGTGGAACTGCCTATTAAAACTTGACTTTGACAAATCAGTTTTTCATAAACTCACCAAAGCATCATTTTTAAGCCCCCAAAAGAATGAAAAGTGCATTTCAAGATCGATTTCTGAAACTTTTCTCCAAACCAAAATTTCATTGTAACTAGTCAAACTTGTGTGGAACTGCCTATTAAAACTTGACTTTGACAAGTCATTGTTTCAAAAACTCACCAAAACATCATTTTTTAGCCACCGAAATAATGAAAAGTGCATTTCAAGATTGATTTCTGAAACTTTTCTGCACACCAAAATTTCTAAGTAACTAGTCAAACTTGTATGCAAGCTGCCTATTAAAACTTGACTTTGACAAATCAGTTTTTCATAAACTCACCAAAACATCATTTTTAAGCCCCCAAAAGAATGAAAAGTGCATTTCAAGATCGATTTCTGAAACTTTTCTGCACACCAAAATTTCTAAGTAACTAGTCAAACTTGTATGCAAGCTGCCTATTAAAACTTGACTTTGACAAATCAGTTTTTCATAAACTCACCAAAACATCATTTTTAAGCCCCCAAAAGAATGAAAAGTGCATTTCAAGATCGATTTCTGAAACTTTTCTGCAAACCAAAATTTCATTGTAACTAGTCAAACTTGTGTGGAACTGCCTATTAAAACTTGACTTTGACAAATCAGTTTTTCATAAACTCACCAAAGCATCATTTTTAAGCCCCCAAAAGAATGAAAAGTGCATTTCAAGATCGATTTCTGAAACTTTTCTCCAAACCAAAATTTCATTGTAACTAGTCAAACTTGTGTGGAACTGCCTATTAAAACTTGACTTTGACAAGTCATTTTTTCAAAAACTCACCAAAACATCATTTTTTAGCCACCGAAATAATGAAAAGTGCATTTCAAGATTGATTTCTGAAACTTTTCTGCACACCAAAATTTCTAAGTAACTAGTCAAACTTGTATGCAAGCTGCCTATTAAAACTTGACTTTGACAAATCAGTTTTTCATAAACTCACCAAAACATCATTTTTAAGCCCCCAAAAGAATGAAAAGTGCATTTCAAGATCGATTTCTGAAACTTTTCTGCAAACCAAAATTTCATTGTAACTAGTCAAACTTGTGTGGAACTGCCTATTAAAACTTGACTTTGACAAATCAGTTTTTCATAAACTCACCAAAGCATCATTTTTAAGCCCCCAAAAGAATGAAAAGTGCATTTCAAGATCGATTTCTGAAACTTTTCTCCAAACCAAAATTTCATTGTAACTAGTCAAACTTGTGTGGAACTGCCTAATAAAACTTGACTTTGACAAATCATTTTTTCAAAAACTCACCAAAACATCATTTTTTAGCCCCGAAAATAATGAAAAGTGCATTTCAAGATTGATTTCTGAAACTTTTCTGCAAACCAAAATTTCATTGTAACTAGTCAAACTTGTGTGGAACTGCCTAATAAAACTTGACTTTGACAAATCATTTTTTCAAAAACTCACCAAAACATCATTTTTTAGCCCCCAAAATAATGAAAAGTGCATTTCAAGATTGATTTCTGAAACTTTTCTGCACACCAAAATTTCTAAGTAACTAGTCAAACTTGTATGCAAGCTGCCTATTAAAACTTGACTTTGACAAATCAGTTTTTCATAAACTCACCAAAACATCATTTTTAAGCCCCCAAAAGAATGAAAAGTGCATTTCAAGATCGATTTCTGAAACTTTTCTGCAAACCAAAATTTCATTGTAACTAGTCAAACTTGTGTGGAACTGCCTAATAAAACTTGACTTTGACAAATCATTTTTTCAAAAACTCACCAAAACATCATTTTTTAGCCCCCAAAATAATGAAAAGTGCATTTCAAGATTGATTTCTGAAACTTTTCTGCACACCAAAGTTTCTAAGTAACTAGTCAAACTTGTATGCAAGCTGCCTATTAAAACTTGACTTTGACAAATCAGTTTTTCATAAACTCACCAAAGCATCATTTTTAAGCCCCCAAAAGAATGAAAAGTGCATTTCAAGATCGATTTCTGAAACTTTTCTGCAAACCAAAATTTCATTGTAACTAGTCAAACTTGTGTGGAACTGCCTATTAAAACTTGACTTTGACAAGTCATTTTTTCAAAAACTCACCAAAACATCATTTTTTAGCCACCGAAATAATGAAAAGTGCATTTCAAGATTGATTTCTGAAACTTTTCTGCACACCAAAATTTCTAAGTAACTAGTCAAACTTGTATGCAAGCTGCCTATTAAAACTTGACTTTGACAAATCAGTTTTTCATAAACTCACCAAAACATCATTTTTAAGCCCCCAAAAGAATGAAAAGTGCATTTCAAGATCGATTTCTGAAACTTTTCTCCAAACCAAAATTTCATTGTAACTAGTCAAACTTGTGTGGAACTGCCTAATAAAACTTGACTTTGACAAATCAGTTTTTCATAAACTCACCAAAGCATCATTTTTAAGCCCCCAAAAGAATGAAAAGTGCATTTCAAGATCGATTTCTGAAACTTTTCTCCAAACCAAAATTTCATTGTAACTAGTCAAACTTGTGTGGAACTGCCTAATAAAACTTGACTTTGACAAGTCATTTTTTCAAAAACTCACCAAAACATCATTTTTTAGCCCCCAAAATAATGAAAAGTGCATTTCAAGATTGATTTCTGAAACTTTTCTGCAAACCAAAATTTCATTGTAACTAGTCAAACTTGTGTGGAACTGCCTAATAAAACTTGACTTTGACAAATCATTTTTTCAAAAACTCACCAAAACATCATTTTTTAGCCACCGAAATAATGAAAAGTGCATTTCAAGATTGATTTCTGAAACTTTTCTGCACACCAAAATTTCTAAGTAACTAGTCAAACTTGTATGCAAGCTGCCTATTAAAACTTGACTTTGACAAATCAGTTTTTCATAAACTCACCAAAACATCATTTTTAAGCCCCCAAAAGAATGAAAAGTGCATTTCAAGATCGATTTCTGAAACTTTTCTCCAAACCAAAATTTCATTGTAACTAGTCAAACTTGTGTGGAACTGCCTATTAAAACTTGACTTTGACAAATCAGTTTTTCATAAACTCACCAAAGCATCATTTTTAAGCCCCCAAAAGAATGAAAAGTGCATTTCAAGATCGATTTCTGAAACTTTTCTCCAAACCAAAATTTCATTGTAACTAGTCAAACTTGTGTGGAACTGCCTAATAAAACTTGACTTTGACAAGTCATTTTTTCAAAAACTCACCAAAACATCATTTTTTAGCCCCCAAAATAATGAAAAGTGCATTTCAAGATTGATTTCTGAAACTTTTCTGCAAACCAAAATTTCATTGTAACTAGTCAAACTTGTGTGGAACTGCCTAATAAAATTTGACTTTGACAAATCATTTTTTCAAAAACTCACCAAAACATCATTTTTTAGCCCCCAAAATAATGAAAAGTGCATTTCAAGATTGATTTCTCAAAACTTTTCTGCAAACCAAAATTTCATTGTAACTAGTCAAACTTGTGTGGAACTGCCTAATAAAACTTGACTTTGACAAATCATTTTTTCAAAAACTCACCAAAACATCATTTTTTAGCCCCCAAAATAATGAAAAGTGCATTTCAAGATTGATTTCTGAAACTTTTCTGCACACCAAAATTTCTAAGTAACTAGTCAAACTTGTATGCAAGCTGCCTATTAAAACTTGACTTTGACAAATCAGTTTTTCATAAACTCACCAAAACATCATTTTTAAGCCCCCAAAAGAATGAAAAGTGCATTTCAAGATCGATTTCTGAAACTTTTCTGCAAACCAAAATTTCATTGTAACTAGTCAAACTTGTGTGGAACTGCCTATTAAAACTTGACTTTGACAAATCAGTTTTTCATAAACTCACCAAAGCATCATTTTTAAGCCCCCAAAAGAATGAAAAGTGCATTTCAAGATCGATTTCTGAAACTTTTCTCCAAACCAAAATTTCATTGTAACTAGTCAAACTTGTGTGGAACTGCCTATTAAAACTTGACTTTGACAAGTCATTTTTTCAAAAACTCACCAAAACATCATTTTTTAGCCACCGAAATAATGAAAAGTGCATTTCAAGATTGATTTCTGAAACTTTTCTGCACACCAAAATTTCTAAGTAACTAGTCAAACTTGTATGCAAGCTGCCTATTAAAACTTGACTTTGACAAATCAGTTTTTCATAAACTCACCAAAACATCATTTTTAAGCCCCCAAAAGAATGAAAAGTGCATTTCAAGATCGATTTCTGAAACTTTTCTGCAAACCAAAATTTCATTGTAACTAGTCAAACTTGTGTGGAACTGCCTATTAAAACTTGACTTTGACAAATCAGTTTTTCATAAACTCACCAAAGCATCATTTTTAAGCCCCCAAAAGAATGAAAAGTGCATTTCAAGATCGATTTCTGAAACTTTTCTCCAAACCAAAATTTCATTGTAACTAGTCAAACTTGTGTGGAACTGCCTATTAAAACTTGACTTTGACAAGTCATTTTTTCAAAAACTCACCAAAACATCATTTTTTAGCCACCGAAATAATGAAAAGTGCATTTCAAGATTGATTTCTGAAACTTTTCTGCACACCAAAATTTCTAAGTAACTAGTCAAACTTGTATGCAAGCTGCCTATTAAAACTTGACTTTGACAAATCAGTTTTTCATAAACTCACCAAAACATCATTTTTAAGCCCCCAAAAGAATGAAAAGTGCATTTCAAGATCGATTTCTGAAACTTTTCTGCACACCAAAATTTCTAAGTAACTAGTCAAACTTGTATGCAAGCTGCCTATTAAAACTTGACTTTGACAAATCAGTTTTTCATAAACTCACCAAAACATCATTTTTAAGCCCCCAAAAGAATGAAAAGTGCATTTCAAGATCGATTTCTGAAACTTTTCTGCAAACCAAAATTTCATTGTAACTAGTCAAACTTGTGTGGAACTGCCTATTAAAACTTGACTTTGACAAATCAGTTTTTCATAAACTCACCAAAGCATCATTTTTAAGCCCCCAAAAGAATGAAAAGTGCATTTCAAGATCGATTTCTGAAACTTTTCTCCAAACCAAAATTTCATTGTAACTAGTCAAACTTGTGTGGAACTGCCTATTAAAACTTGACTTTGACAAGTCATTTTTTCAAAAACTCACCAAAACATCATTTTTTAGCCACCGAAATAATGAAAAGTGCATTTCAAGATTGATTTCTGAAACTTTTCTGCACACCAAAATTTCAATGTAACTAGTCAAACTTGTATGCAAGTTGCCTTTTAAAACTTGACTTTGACAAATCATTTTTTCAGAGACCAACAAAAACATCATTTTTGAGCACCCAAAATAATGAAAAGTTCGATCCAAAATCGATTTCGGAAACTTTTTGGCAAACCAAAATTCCATTGTCATTAGTCAAACTTGTATGCAAGTTGCCTTTTAAAACTCGACTTTGACAAGTCATTTTTTCAGAGACCAACCAAACCATCATTTTTGAGCCCCCAAAATAATGAAAAGTTCGATCCAAAATCGATTTCGGAAACTATTTGGCCAACCAAAATTTCAATGTAACTAGTCAAACTTGTATGCAAGTTGCCTTTTAAAACTCGACTTTGACAAATCATTTTTTCAGAGACCAACCAAAACATCATTTTTGAGCCCCCAAAATAATGAAAAGTACAATCCAAAATCGATTTCGGAAACTTTTTGGCAAACCAAAATTTCAATGTAACTAGTCAAACTTGTATGCAAGTTGCCTTTTAAAATTCGACTTTGACAAATCATTTTTTCAGAGACCAAACAAACCATCATTTTTGAGCCCCCAAAATAATGAAAAGTGAAATCCAAAATCGATTTCGGAAACTTTTTGGCAAACCAAAATTTCATTGTCACTAGTCAAACTTGTATGCAAGTTGCCTTTTAAAACTCGACTTTGACAAATCATTTTTTCTAAGACCAACCAAAACATCATTTTTGAGCCCCCAAAATAATGAAAAGTGAAATCCAAAATCGATTTCGGAATCTTTTTGGCAAACAAAAATTTCATTGTCACCAGTCAAACTTGTATGCAAGTTGCCTTTTAAAACTCGACTTTGACAAATCATTTTTTCAGAGACCAACCAAAACATCATTTTTAAGCCCCCAAAATAATGAAAAGTGAAATCCAAAATCGATTTCGGAAACTTTTTGGCAAACCAAAATTTCATTGTCACTAGTCAAACTTGTATGCAAGTTGCCTTTTAAAACTCGACTTTGACAAATCATTTTTTCAGAGACCAACCAAGACATCATTTTTGAGCCCCCAAAATAATGAAAAGTTCGATCCAAAATCGATTTCAGAAACTATTATGCAAAACAAAATTTCATTGTCACTAGTCAAATTTGTATGCAAGTTGCCTTTTAAAACTCGACTTTGACAAATCATTTTTTCAGAGACCAACCAAAACATCATTTTTAAGCCCCCAAAATAATGAAAAGTAAAATCCAAAATCGATTTCGGAAACTTTTTGGCAAACCAAAATTCCATTGTCACTAGTCAAAATTGTATGCAAGTTGCCTTTTAAAACTCGACTTTGACAAATCATTTTTTCAGAGACCAACCAAAACATCATTTTTAAGCCCCCAAAATAATGAACAGTGAAATCCAAAATCGATTTCGGAAACTTTTTGGCAATCCAAAATTTCATTGTAACTAGTCAAACTTGTATGCAAGTTGCCTTTTAAAACTCGACTTTGACAAATCATTTTTTCAGAGACCAACCAAAACATCATTTTTGAACCCCCAAAATAATGAAAAGTGAAATCCAAAATCGATTTCGGAAACTTTTTGGCAAACCAAAATTTCAATGTAACTAGTCAAACTTGTATGCAAGTTGCCTTTTAAAACTCGACTTTGACAAATCATTTTTTTCAGAGACCAACCAAAACATCATTTTTAAGCCTCCAAATTAATGAAAAGTTCAAATCCAAAATCGATTTCGGAAACTTTTTGGCAAACCAAAATTTCATTGTCACTAGTAAAACTTGTATGCAAGTTGCCTTTTAAAATTCGACTTTGACAAATCATTTTTTTAGAGACCAACCAAAACATCATTTTTGAGCCCCCAAAATAATGAAAAGTTCGATCCAAAATCGATTTCAGAAACTATTATGCAAAACAAAATTTCATTGTCACTAGTCAAATTTGTATGCAAGTTGCCTTTTAAAACTCGACTTTGACAAATCATTTTTTCAGAGACCAACCAAAACATCATTTTTAAGCCCCCAAAATAATGAAAAGTAAAATCCAAAATCGATTTCGGAAACTTTTTGGCAAACCAAAATTCCATTGTCACTAGTCAAAATTGTATGCAAGTTGCCTTTTAAAACTCGACTTTGACAAATCATTTTTTCAGAGACCAACCAAAACATCATTTTTAAGCCCCCAAAATAATGAACAGTGAAATCCAAAATCGATTTCGGAAACTTTTTGGCAAACCAAAATTTCATTGTCACTAGTCAAACTTGTATGCAAGTTGCCTTTTAAAACTCGACTTTGACAAATCATTTTTTTCAGAGACCAACCAAAACATCATTTTTGAGCCCCCAAAATAATGAAAAGTGAAATCCAAAATCGATTTCGGAAACTTTTTGGCAAACCAAAATTTCAATGTAACTAGTCAAACTTGTATGCAAGTTGCCTTTTAAAACTCGACTTTGACAAATCATTTTTTTCAGAGACCAACCAAAACATCATTTTTAAGCCTCCAAATTAATGAAAAGTTCAAATCCAAAATCGATTTCGGAAACTTTTTGGCAAACCAAAATTTCATTGTCACTAGTCAAACTTGTATGCAAGTTGCCTTTTAAAACTCGACTTTGACAAATCATTTTTTCAGAGACCAACCAAGACATCATTTTTGAGCCCCCAAAATAATGAAAAGTTCGATCCAAAATCGATTTCAGAAACTATTATGCAAAACAAAATTTCATTGTCACTAGTCAAATTTGTATGCAAGTTGCCTTTTAAAACTCGACTTTGACAAATCATTTTTTCAGAGACCAACCAAAACATCATTTTTAAGCCCCCAAAATAATGAAAAGTAAAATCCAAAATCGATTTCGGAAACTTTTTGGCAAACCAAAATTCCATTGTCACTAGTCAAAATTGTATGCAAGTTGCCTTTTAAAACTCGACTTTGACAAATCATTTTTTCAGAGACCAACCAAAACATCATTTTTAAGCCCCCAAAATAATGAACAGTGAAATCCAAAATCGATTTCGGAAACTTTTTGGCAAACCAAAATTTCATTGTCACTAGTCAAACTTGTATGCAAGTTGCCTTTTAAAACTCGACTTTGACAAATCATTTTTTTCAGAGACCAACCAAAACATCATTTTTGAGCCCCCAAAATAATGAAAAGTGAAATCCAAAATCGATTTCGGAAACTTTTTGGCAAACCAAAATTTCAATGTAACTAGTCAAACTTGTATGCAAGTTGCCTTTTAAAACTCGACTTTGACAAATCATTTTTTCAGAGACCAACCAAAACATCATTTTTGAGCCCCCAAAATAATGAAAAGTGAAATCCAAAATCGATTTCGGAAACTTTTTGGCAAACCAAAATTTCAATGTAACTAGTCAAACTTGTATGCAAGTTGCCTTTTAAAACTCGACTTTGACAAATCATTTTTTTCAGAGACCAACCAAAACATCATTTTTAAGCCTCCAAATTAATGAAAAGTTCAAATCCAAAATCGATTTCGGAAACTTTTTGGCAAACCAAAATTTCATTGTCACTAGTAAAACTTGTATGCAAGTTGCCTTTTAAAACTCGACTTTGACAAATCATTTTTTCAGAGACCAACCAAGACATCATTTTTGAGCCCCCAAAATAATGAAAAGTTCGATCCAAAATCGATTTCAGAAACTATTATGCAAAACAAAATTTCATTGTCACTAGTCAAATTTGTATGCAAGTTGCCTTTTAAAACTCGACTTTGACAAATCATTTTTTCAGAGACCAACCAAAACATCATTTTTAAGCCCCCAAAATAATGAAAAGTAAAATCCAAAATCGATTTCGGAAACTTTTTGGCAAACCAAAATTCCATTGTCACTAGTCAAAATTGTATGCAAGTTGCCTTTTAAAACTCGACTTTGACAAATCATTTTTTCAGAGACCAACCAAAACATCATTTTTAAGCCCCCAAAATAATGAAAAGTGAAATCCAAAATCGATTTCGGAAACTTTTTGGCAAACCAAAATTTCATTGTCACTAGTCAAACTTGTATGCAAGTTGCCTTTTAAAACTCGACTTTGACAAATCATTTTTTTCAGAGACCAACCAAAACATCATTTTTGAGCCCCCAAAATAATGAAAAGTGAAATCCAAAATCGATTTCGGAAACTTTTTGGCAAACCAAAATTTCATTGTCACTAGTAAAACTTGTATGCAAGTTGCCTTTTAAAACTCGACTTTGACAAATCATTTTTTCAGAGACCAACCAAGACATCATTTTTGAGCCCCCAAAATAATGAAAAGTGAAATCCAAAATCGATTTCGGAAACTTTTTGGCAAACCAAAATTTCATTGTCACTAGTCAAACTTGTATGCAAGTTGCCTTTTAAAACTCGACTTTGACAAATCATTTTTTCAGAGACCAACCAAGACATCATTTTTGAGCCCCCAAAATAATGAAAAGTTCGATCCAAAATCGATTTCAGAAACTATTATGCAAAACAAAATTTCATTGTCACTAGTCAAATTTGTATGCAAGTTGCCTTTTAAAACTCGACTTTGACAAATCATTTTTTCAGAGACCAACCAAAACATCATTTTTAAGCCCCCAAAATAATGAAAAGTGAAATCCAAAATCGATTTCGGAAACTTTTTGGCAAACCAAACTTTCAATGTCACTAGTCAAACTTGTATGCAAGTTGCCTTTTAAAACTCGACTTTGACAAATCATTTTTTCAGAGACCAACCAAAACATCATTTTTGAGCCCCCAAAATAATGAAAAGTGAAATCCAAAATCGATTTCGGAAACTTTTTGGCAAACCAAAATTTCATTGTCACTAGTCAAACTTGTATGCAAGTTGCCTTTTAAAACTCGACTTTGACAAATCATTTTTTCAGAGACCAACCAAGACATCATTTTTGAGCCCCCAAAATAATGAAAAGTTCGATCCAAAATCGATTTCAGAAACTATTATGCAAAACAAAATTTCATTGTCACTAGTCAAATTTGTATGCAAGTTGCCTTTTAAAACTCGACTTTGACAAATCATTTTTTCAGAGACCAACCAAAACATCATTTTTAAGCCCCCAAAATAATGAAAAGTAAAATCCAAAATCGATTTCGGAAACTTTTTGGCAAACCAAAATTCCATTGTCACTAGTCAAAATTGTATGCAAGTTGCCTTTTAAAACTCGACTTTGACAAATCATTTTTTCAGAGACCAACCAAAACATCATTTTTAAGCCCCCAAAATAATGAACAGTGAAATCCAAAATCGATTTCGGAAACTTTTTGGCAAACCAAAATTTCATTGTCACTAGTCAAACTTGTATGCAAGTTGCCTTTTAAAACTCGACTTTGACAAATCATTTTTTTCAGAGACCAACCAAAACATCATTTTTGAGCCCCCAAAATAATGAAAAGTGAAATCCAAAATCGATTTCGGAAACTTTTTGGCAAACCAAAATTTCAATGTAACTAGTCAAACTTGTATGCAAGTTGCCTTTTAAAACTCGACTTTGACAAATCATTTTTTTCAGAGACCAACCAAAACATCATTTTTAAGCCTCCAAATTAATGAAAAGTTCAAATCCAAAATCGATTTCGGAAACTTTTTGGCAAACCAAAATTTCATTGTCACTAGTAAAACTTGTATGCAAGTTGCCTTTTAAAATTCGACTTTGACAAATCATTTTTTTAGAGACCAACCAAAACATCATTTTTGAGCCCCCAAAATAATGAAAAGTTCGATCCAAAATCGATTTCAGAAACTATTATGCAAAACAAAATTTCATTGTCACTAGTCAAATTTGTATGCAAGTTGCCTTTTAAAACTCGACTTTGACAAATCATTTTTTCAGAGACCAACCAAAACATCATTTTTAAGCCCCCAAAATAATGAAAAGTAAAATCCAAAATCGATTTCGGAAACTTTTTGGCAAACCAAAATTCCATTGTCACTAGTCAAAATTGTATGCAAGTTGCCTTTTAAAACTCGACTTTGACAAATCATTTTTTCAGAGACCAACCAAAACATCATTTTTAAGCCCCCAAAATAATGAACAGTGAAATCCAAAATCGATTTCGGAAACTTTTTGGCAAACCAAAATTTCATTGTCACTAGTCAAACTTGTATGCAAGTTGCCTTTTAAAACTCGACTTTGACAAATCATTTTTTTCAGAGACCAACCAAAACATCATTTTTGAGCCCCCAAAATAATGAAAAGTGAAATCCAAAATCGATTTCGGAAACTTTTTGGCAAACCAAAATTTCAATGTAACTAGTCAAACTTGTATGCAAGTTGCCTTTTAAAACTCGACTTTGACAAATCATTTTTTTCAGAGACCAACCAAAACATCATTTTTAAGCCTCCAAATTAATGAAAAGTTCAAATCCAAAATCGATTTCGGAAACTTTTTGGCAAACCAAAATTTCATTGTCACTAGTAAAACTTGTATGCAAGTTGCCTTTTAAAACTCGACTTTGACAAATCATTTTTTCAGAGACCAACCAAGACATCATTTTTGAGCCCCCAAAATAATGAAAAGTTCGATCCAAAATCGATTTCAGAAACTATTATGCAAAACAAAATTTCATTGTCACTAGTCAAATTTGTATGCAAGTTGCCTTTTAAAACTCGACTTTGACAAATCATTTTTTCAGAGACCAACCAAAACATCATTTTTAAGCCCCCAAAATAATGAAAAGTAAAATCCAAAATCGATTTCGGAAACTTTTTGGCAAACCAAAATTCCATTGTCACTAGTCAAAATTGTATGCAAGTTGCCTTTTAAAACTCGACTTTGACAAATCATTTTTTCAGAGACCAACCAAAACATCATTTTTAAGCCCCCAAAATAATGAACAGTGAAATCCAAAATCGATTTCGGAAACTTTTTGGCAAACCAAAATTTCATTGTCACTAGTCAAACTTGTATGCAAGTTGCCTTTTAAAACTCGACTTTGACAAATCATTTTTTTCAGAGACCAACCAAAACATCATTTTTGAGCCCCCAAAATAATGAAAAGTGAAATCCAAAATCGATTTCGGAAACTTTTTGGCAAACCAAAATTTCAATGTAACTAGTCAAACTTGTATGCAAGTTGCCTTTTAAAACTCGACTTTGACAAATCATTTTTTTCAGAGACCAACCAAAACATCATTTTTAAGCCCACAAAATAATGAAAAGTTCAAATCCAAAATCGATTTCGGAAACTTTTTGGCAAACCAAAATTTCATTGTCACTAGTAAAACTTGTATGCAAGTTGCCTTTTAAAATTCGACTTTGACAAATCATTTTTTTAGAGACCAACCAAAACATCATTTTTGAGCCCCCAAAATAATGAAAAGTTCGATCCAAAATCGATTTCAGAAACTATTATGCAAAACAAAATTTCATTGTCACTAGTCAAATTTGTATGCAAGTTGCCTTTTAAAACTCGACTTTGACAAATCATTTTTTCAGAGACCAACCAAAACATCATTTTTAAGCCCCCAAAATAATGAAAAGTAAAATCCAAAATCGATTTCGGAAACTTTTTGGCAAACCAAAATTCCATTGTCACTAGTCAAAATTGTATGCAAGTTGCCTTTTAAAACTCGACTTTGACAAATCATTTATTCAGAGACCAACCAAAACATCATTTTTAAGCCCCCAAAATAATGAACAGTGAAATCCAAAATCGATTTCGGAAACTTTTTGGCAAACCAAAATTTCATTGTCACTAGTCAAACTTGTATGCAAGTTGCCTTTTAAAACTCGACTTTGACAAATCATTTTTTTCAGAGACCAACCAAAACATCATTTTTGAGCCCCCAAAATAATGAAAAGTGAAATCCAAAATCGATTTCGGAAACTTTTTGGCAAACCAAAATTTCAATGTAACTAGTCAAACTTGTATGCAAGTTGCCTTTTAAAACTCGACTTTGACAAATCATTTTTTTCAGAGACCAACCAAAACATCATTTTTAAGCCTCCAAATTAATGAAAAGTTCAAATCCAAAATCGATTTCGGAAACTTTTTGGCAAACCAAAATTTCATTGTCACTAGTAAAACTTGTATGCAAGTTGCCTTTTAAAACTCGACTTTGACAAATCATTTTTTCAGAGACCAACCAAGACATCATTTTTGAGCCCCCAAAATAATGAAAAGTTCGATCCAAAATCGATTTCAGAAACTATTATGCAAAACAAAATTTCATTGTCACTAGTCAAATTTGTATGCAAGTTGCCTTTTAAAACTCGACTTTGACAAATCATTTTTTCAGAGACCAACCAAAACATCATTTTTAAGCCCCCAAAATAATGAAAAGTAAAATCCAAAATCGATTTCGGAAACTTTTTGGCAAACCAAAATTCCATTGTCACTAGTCAAAATTGTATGCAAGTTGCCTTTTAAAACTCGACTTTGACAAATCATTTTTTCAGAGACCAACCAAAACATCATTTTTAAGCCCCCAAAATAATGAACAGTGAAATCCAAAATCGATTTCGGAAACTTTTTGGCAAACCAAAATTTCATTGTCACTAGTCAAACTTGTATGCAAGTTGCCTTTTAAAACTCGACTTTGACAAATCATTTTTTTCAGAGACCAACCAAAACATCATTTTTGAGCCCCCAAAATAATGAAAAGTGAAATCCAAAATCGATTTCGGAAACTTTTTGGCAAACCAAAATTTCAATGTAACTAGTCAAACTTGTATGCAAGTTGCCTTTTAAAACTCGACTTTGACAAATCATTTTTTCAGAGACCAACCAAGACATCATTTTTGAGCCCCCAAAATAATGAAAAGTTCGATCCAAAATCGATTTCCGAAACTATTATGCAAAACAAAATTTCATTGTCACTAGTCAAATTTGTATGCAAGTTGCCTTTTAAAACTCGACTTTGACAAATCATTTTTTCAGAGACCAACCAAAACATCATTTTTAAGCCCCCAAAATAATGAAAAGTAAAATCCAAAATCGATTTCGGAAACTTTTTGGCAAACCAAAATTCCATTGTCACTAGTCAAAATTGTATGCAAGTTGCCTTTTAAAACTCGACTTTGACAAATCATTTTTTCAGAGACCAACCAAAACATCATTTTTAAGCCCCCAAAATAATGAACAGTGAAATCCAAAATCGATTTCGGAAACTTTTTGGCAAACCAAAATTTCATTGTCACTAGTCAAACTTGTATGCAAGCTGCCTTTTAAAACTCGACTTTGACAAATCATTTTTTTCAGAGACCAACCAAAACATCATTTTTGAGCCCCCAAAATAATGAAAAGTGAAATCCAAAATCGATTTCGGAAACTTTTTGGCAAACCAAAATTTCATTGTCACTAGTAAAACTTGTATGCAAGTTGCCTTTTAAAACTCGACTTTGACAAATCATTTTTTCAGAGACCAACCAAGACATCATTTTTGAGCCCCCAAAATAATGAAAAGTTCGATCCAAAATCGATTTCAGAAACTATTATGCAAAACAAAATTTCATTGTCACTAGTCAAATTTGTATGCAAGTTGCCTTTTAAAACTCGACTTTGACAAATCATTTTTTCAGAGACCAACCAAAACATCATTTTTAAGCCCCCAAAATAATGAAAAGTAAAATCCAAAATCGATTTCGGAAACTTTTTGGCAAACCAAAATTCCATTGTCACTAGTCAAAATTGTATGCAAGTTGCCTTTTAAAACTCGACTTTGACAAATCATTTTTTCAGAGACCAACCAAAACATCATTTTTAAGCCCCCAAAATAATGAACAGTGAAATCCAAAATCGATTTCGGAAACTTTTTGGCAAACCAAAATTTCATTGTCACTAGTCAAACTTGTATGCAAGTTGCCTTTTAAAACTCGACTTTGACAAATCATTTTTTTCAGAGACCAACCAAAACATCATTTTTGAGCCCCCAAAATAATGAAAAGTGAAATCCAAAATCGATTTCGGAAACTTTTTGGCAAACCAAAATTTCATTGTCACTAGTCAAACTTGTATGCAAGTTGCCTTTTAAAACTCGACTTTGACAAATCATTTTTTCAGAGACCAACCAAAACATCATTTTTGAGCCCCCAAAATAATGAAAAGTTCGATCCAAAATCGATTTCAGAAACTATTATGCAAAACAAAATTTCATTGTCACTAGTCAAATTTGTATGCAAGTTGCCTTTTAAAACTCGACTTTGACAAATCATTTTTTCAGAGACCAACCAAAACATCATTTTTAAGCCCCCAAAATAATGAAAAGTAAAATCCAAAATCGATTTCGGAAACTTTTTGGCAAACCAAAATTCCATTGTCACTAGTCAAAATTGTATGCAAGTTGCCTTTTAAAACTCGACTTTGACAAATCATTTTTTCAGAGACCAACCAAAACATCATTTTTAAGCCCCCAAAATAATGAACAGTGAAATCCAAAATCGATTTCGGAAACTTTTTGGCAAACCAAAATTTCATTGTCACTAGTCAAACTTGTATGCAAGTTGCCTTTTAAAACTCGACTTTGACAAATCATTTTTTTCAGAGACCAACCAAAACATCATTTTTGAGCCCCCAAAATAATGAAAAGTGAAATCCAAAATCGATTTCGGAAACTTTTTGGCAAACCAAAATTTCAATGTAACTAGTCAAACTTGTATGCAAGTTGCCTTTTAAAACTCGACTTTGACAAATCATTTTTTTCAGAGACCAACCAAAACATCATTTTTAAGCCTCCAAATTAATGAAAAGTTCAAATCCAAAATCGATTTCGGAAACTTTTTGGCAAACCAAAATTTCATTGTCACTAGTAAAACTTGTATGCAAGTTGCCTTTTAAAATTCGACTTTGACAAATCATTTTTTTAGAGACCAACCAAAACATCATTTTTGAGCCCCCAAAATAATGAAAAGTTCGATCCAAAATCGATTTCAGAAACTATTATGCAAAACAAAATTTCATTGTCACTAGTCAAATTTGTATGCAAGTTGCCTTTTAAAACTCGACTTTGACAAATCATTTTTTCAGAGACCAACCAAAACATCATTTTTAAGCCCCCAAAATAATGAAAAGTAAAATCCAAAATCGATTTCGGAAACTTTTTGGCAAACCAAAATTCCATTGTCACTAGTCAAAATTGTATGCAAGTTGCCTTTTAAAACTCGACTTTGACAAATCATTTTTTCAGAGACCAACCAAAACATCATTTTTAAGCCCCCAAAATAATGAACAGTGAAATCCAAAATCGATTTCGGAAACTTTTTGGCAAACCAAAATTTCATTGTCACTAGTCAAACTTGTATGCAAGTTGCCTTTTAAAACTCGACTTTGACAAATCATTTTTTTCAGAGACCAACCAAAACATCATTTTTGAGCCCCCAAAATAATGAAAAGTGAAATCCAAAATCGATTTCGGAAACTTTTTGGCAAACCAAAATTTCAATGTAACTAGTCAAACTTGTATGCAAGTTGCCTTTTAAAACTCGACTTTGACAAATCATTTTTTTCAGAGACCAACCAAAACATCATTTTTAAGCCTCCAAATTAATGAAAAGTTCAAATCCAAAATCGATTTCGGAAACTTTTTGGCAAACCAAAATTTCATTGTCACTAGTAAAACTTGTATGCAAGTTGCCTTTTAAAACTCGACTTTGACAAATCATTTTTTCAGAGACCAACCAAGACATCATTTTTGAGCCCCCAAAATAATGAAAAGTTCGATCCAAAATCGATTTCAGAAACTATTATGCAAAACAAAATTTCATTGTCACTAGTCAAATTTGTATGCAAGTTGCCTTTTAAAACTCGACTTTGACAAATCATTTTTTCAGAGACCAACCAAAACATCATTTTTAAGCCCCCAAAATAATGAAAAGTAAAATCCAAAATCGATTTCGGAAACTTTTTGGCAAACCAAAATTCCATTGTCACTAGTCAAAATTGTATGCAAGTTGCCTTTTAAAACTCGACTTTGACAAATCATTTTTTCAGAGACCAACCAAAACATCATTTTTAAGCCCCCAAAATAATGAACAGTGAAATCCAAAATCGATTTCGGAAACTTTTTGGCAAACCAAAATTTCATTGTCACTAGTCAAACTTGTATGCAAGTTGCCTTTTAAAACTCGACTTTGACAAATCATTTTTTTCAGAGACCAACCAAAACATCATTTTTGAGCCCCCAAAATAATGAAAAGTGAAATCCAAAATCGATTTCGGAAACTTTTTGGCAAACCAAAATTTCAATGTAACTAGTCAAACTTGTATGCAAGTTGCCTTTTAAAACTCGACTTTGACAAATCATTTTTTTCAGAGACCAACCAAAACATCATTTTTAAGCCTCCAAATTAATGAAAAGTTCAAATCCAAAATCGATTTCGGAAACTTTTTGGCAAACCAAAATTTCATTGTCACTAGTAAAACTTGTATGCAAGTTGCCTTTTAAAATTCGACTTTGACAAATCATTTTTTTAGAGACCAACCAAAACATCATTTTTGAGCCCCCAAAATAATGAAAAGTTCGATCCAAAATCGATTTCAGAAACTATTATGCAAAACAAAATTTCAATGTAACTAGTCAAACTTGTATGCAAGTTGCCTTTTAAAACTCGACTTTGACAAATCATTTTTTCTAAGACCAACCAAAACATCATTTTTGAGCCCCTAAAATAATGAAAAGTTCGATCCAAAATCGATTTCGGAAACTTTTTGGCAAACCAAAATTTCATTGTCACTAGTCAAACTTGTATGCAAGTTGCCTTTTCAAACTCGACTTTGACAAATCATTTTTTCAGAGACCAACCAAGACATCATTTTTGAGCCCCCGAAATAATGAAAAATGCAATCCAAAATCGATTTCGGAAACTTTTTGGCAATCCAAAATTCCATTGTCACTAGTCAAACTTGTATGCAAGTTGCCTTTTAAAACTCGACTTTGACAAATCATTTTTTCAGAGACCAACCAAAACATCATTTTTAAGCCCCCAAAATAATGAAAAGTAAAATCCAAAATCGATTTCGGAAACTTTTTGGCAATCCAAACTTTCATTGTCACTAGTCAAACTGGTATGCAAGTTGCCTTTTAAAACTCGACTTTGACAAATCATTTTTTCAGAGACCAACCAAAACATCATTTTTGAGCCCCCAAAATAATGAAAAATGCAATCCAAAATCGATTTCGGAAACTTTTTGGCAATCCAAAATTTCATTGTCACTAGTCAAACTTGTATGCAAGCTGCCTATTAAAACTTGACTTTGACCAATCATTTTTTCAGAGACCCACCAAAACATCATTTTTGAGCCCCCAAAATAATGAAAAGTGAAATCCAAAATCGATTGCGGAAACTTTTTGGCAAACCAAAATTTCATTGTCACTAGTCAAACTTGTATGCAAGTTGCCTTTTAAAACTCGACTTTGACAAATCATTTTTTCAGAGACCAACCAAGACATCATTTTTAAGCCCCCAAAATAATGAACAGTGAAATCCAAAATCGATTTCGGAAACTTTTTGGCAAACCAAAATTTCATTGTCACTAGTCAAACTTGTATGCAAGTTGCCTTTTAAAACTCGACTTTGACAAATCATTTTTTTCAGAGACCAACCAAAACATCATTTTTAAGCCTCCAAATTAATGAAAAGTTCAAATCCAAAATCGATTTCGGAAACTTTTTGGCAAACCAAAATTTCATTGTCACTAGTAAAACTTGTATGCAAGTTGCCTTTTAAAATTCGACTTTGACAAATCATTTTTTTAGAGACCAACCAAAACATCATTTTTGAGCCCCCAAAATAATGAAAAGTTCGATCCAAAATCGATTTCAGAAACTATTATGCAAAACAAAATTTCAATGTAACTAGTCAAACTTGTATGCAAGTTGCCTTTTAAAACTCGACTTTGACAAATCATTTTTTTCAGAGACCAACCAAAACATCATTTTTAAGCCTCCAAATTAATGAAAAGTTCAAATCCAAAATCGATTTCGGAAACTTTTTGGCAAACCAAAATTTCATTGTCACTAGTCAAACTTGTATGCAAGTTGCCTTTTAAAACTCGACTTTGACAAATCATTTTTTCAGAGACCAACCAAGACATCATTTTTGAGCCCCCGAAATAATGAAAAATGCAATCCAAAATCGATTTCGGAAACTTTTTGGCAATCCAAAATTCCATTGTCACTAGTCAAACTTGTATGCAAGTTGCCTTTTAAAACTCGACTTTGACAAATCATTTTTTCAGAGACCAACCAAAACATCATTTTTAAGCCCCCAAAATAATGAAAAGTAAAATCCAAAATCGATTTCGGAAACTTTTTGGCAATCCAAACTTTCATTGTCACTAGTCAAACTGGTATGCAAGTTGCCTTTTAAAACTCGACTTTGACAAATCATTTTTTCAGAGACCAACCAAAACATCATTTTTGAGCCCCCAAAATAATGAAAAATGCAATCCAAAATCGATTTCGGAAACTTTTTGGCAATCCAAAATTTCATTGTCACTAGTCAAACTTGTATGCAAGCTGCCTATTAAAACTTGACTTTGACCAATCATTTTTTCAGAGACCCACCAAAACATCATTTTTGAGCCCCCAAAATAATGAAAAGTGAAATCCAAAATCGATTGCGGAAACTTTTTGGCAAACCAAAATTTCATTGTCACTAGTCAAACTTGTATGCAAGTTGCCTTTTAAAACTCGACTTTGACAAATCATTTTTTCAGAGACCAACCAAGACATCATTTTTAAGCCCCCAAAATAATGAACAGTGAAATCCAAAATCGATTTCGGAAACTTTTTGGCAAACCAAAATTTCATTGTCACTAGTCAAACTTGTATGCAAGTTGCCTTTTAAAACTCGACTTTGACAAATCATTTTTTTCAGAGACCAACCAAAACATAATTTTTAAGCATCCAAATTAATGAAAAGTTCAAATCCAAAATCGATTTCGGAAACTTTTTGGCAAACCAAAATTTCATTGTCACTAGTAAAACTTGTATGCAAGTTGCCTTTTAAAATTCGACTTTGACAAATCATTTTTTCAGAGACCAACCAAGACATCATTTTTAAGCCCCCAAAATAATGAACAGTGAAATCCAAAATCGATTTCGGAAACTTTTTGGCAAACCAAAATTTCATTGTCACTAGTCAAACTTGTATGCAAGTTGCCTTTTAAAACTCGACTTTGACAAATCATTTTTTCAGAGACCAACCAAAACATCATTTTTGAGCCCCCAAAATAATGAAAAGTTCGATCCAAAATCGATTTCGGAAACTTTTTGGCAAACCAAAATTTCATTGTCACTAGTCAAACTTGGATGCAAGTTGCCTTTTAAAACTCGACTTGACGAATCATTTTTTTTCAGAGACCCACCAAAACATCATTTTTGAGCCCCCAAAATAATGAAAAGTTCGATCCAAAATCGATTTCGGAAACTTTTTGGCAGTCCAACATTTCATTGTCACTAGTCAAACTTGTATGCAAGTTGCCTTTTAAAACTCGACTTTGACAAATCATTTTTTCAGAGACCAACCAAGACATCATTTTTAAGCCCCCAAAATAATGAACAGTGAAATCCAAAATCGATTTCGGAAACTTTTTGGCAAACCAAAATTTCATTGTCACTAGTCAAACTTGTATGCAAGTTGCCTTTTAAAACTCGACTTTGACAAATCATTTTTTCAGAGACTAACCAAAACATCATTTTTGAGCCCCCAAAATAATGAAAAGTGAAATCCAAAATCGATTTCGGAAACTTTTTGGCAAACCAAAATTTCATTGTCACTAGTCAAACTTGTATGCAAGCTGCCTTTTAAAACTCGACTTTGACAAATCATTTTTTTAGAGACCAACCAAAACATCATTTTTGAGCCCCCAAAATAATGAAAAGTGAAATCCAAAATCGATTTCGGAAACTTTTTGGCAATCCAAAATTTCATTGTTACTAGTCAAACTTGTATGCAAGTTGCCTTTTAAAACTCGACTTTGACAAATCATTTTTTCAGAGACCAACCAAAACATCATTTTTGAGCCCCTAAAATAATGAAAAGTGAAATCCAAAATCGATTTCGGAAACTTTTTGCCAAACCAAAACTTCATTGTCACTAGTCAAACTTGTATGCAAGTTGCCTTTTAAAACTCGACTTTGACAAATCATTTTTTCAGAGACTAACCAAAACATCATTTTTGAGCCCCCAAAATAATGAAAAGTGAAATCCAAAATCGATTTCGGAAACTTTTTGGCAAACCAAAATTTCATTGTCACTAGTCAAACTTGTATGCAAGCTGCCTTTTAAAACTCGACTTTGACAAATCATTTTTTTAGAGACCAACCAAAACATCATTTTTGAGCCCCCAAAATAATGAAAAGTGAAATCCAAAATCGATTTCAGAAACTTTTTGGCAATCCAACATTTCATTGTCACTAGTCAAACTTGTATGCAAGTTGCCTTTTAAAACTCGACTTTGACAAATCATTTTTTCAGAGACCAACCAAAATATCATTTTTAAGCCCCCAAAATAATGAAAAGTTCGATCCAAAATCGATTTCGGAAACTTTTTGGCAAACCAAAACTTCATTGTCACTAGTCAAACTTGTATGCAAGTTGCCTATTAAAATTCGACTTTGACAAATCATTTTTTCAGAGACCAACCAAAACATCATTTTTGAGCCCCTAAAATAATGAAAAGTGAAATCCAAAATCGATTTCGGAAACTTTTTGCCAAACCAAAACTTCATTGTCACTAGTCAAACTTGTATGCAAGTTGCCTTTTATGACTCGACTTTGACAAATCATTTTTTCAGAGACCAACAAAAACATCATTTTTGAGCCCCCAAAATAATGAAAAGTGAAATCCAAAATCGATTTCGGAAACTTTTTGGCAAACCAAAATTTCATTGTCACTAGTCAAACTTGTATGCAAGTTGCCTTTTAAAACTCGACTTTGACAAATCATTTTTTCAGAGACCAACCAAAACATCATTTTTGAGCCCCCAAAATAATGAAAAGTGAAATCCAAAATCGATTTCGGAAACTTTTTGGCAAACCAAAATTTCATTGTCACTAGTCAAACTTGTATGCAAGCTGCCTTTTAAAACTCGACTTTGACAAATCATTTTTTTAGAGACCAACCAAAACATCATTTTTGAGCCCCCAAAATAATGAAAAGTGAAATCCAAAATCGATTTCGGAAACTTTTTGGCAATCCAAAATTTCATTGTCACTAGTCAAACTTGTATGCAAGTTGCCTTTTCAAACTCGACTTTGACAAATCATTTTTTCAGAGACCAACCAAAACATCATTTTTGAGCCCCTAAAATAATGAAAAGTGAAATCCAAAATCGATTTCGGAAACTTTTTGCCAAACCAAAACTTCATTGTCACTAGTCAAACTTGTATGCAAGTTGCCTTTTAAAACTCGACTTTGACAAATCATTTTTTCAGAGACTAACCAAAACATCATTTTTGAGCCCCCAAAATAATGAAAAGTGAAATCCAAAATCGATTTCGGAAACTTTTTGGCAAACCAAAATTTCATTGTCACTAGTCAAACTTGTATGCAAGCTGCCTTTTAAAACTCGACTTTGACAAATCATTTTTTTAGAGACCAACCAAAACATCATTTTTGAGCCCCCAAAATAATGAAAAGTGAAATCCAAAATCGATTTCGGAAACTTTTTGGCAATCCAAAATTTCATTGTTACTAGTCAAACTTGTATGCAAGTTGCCTTTTAAAACTCGACTTTGACAAATAATTTTTTCAGAGACCAACCAAAACATCATTTTTGAGCCCCCAAAATAATGAAAAGTGAAATCCAAAATCGATTTCAGAAACTTTTTGGCAATCCAACATTTCATTGTCACTAGTCAAACTTGTATGCAAGTTGCCTTTTAAAACTCGACTTTGACAAATCATTTTTTCAGAGACCAACCAAGACATCATTTTTAAGCCCCCAAAGTAATGAAAAGTGAAATCCAAAATCGATTTCGGAAACTTTTTGGCAAACCAAAAATTCATTGTCACTAGTCAAACTTGTATGCAAGCTGCCTTTTAAAACTTGACTTTGACCAATCATTTTTTCAGAGACCCACCAAAACATCATTTTTGAGCCCCCAAAATAATGAAAAGTGAAATCCAAAATCGATTTCGGAAACTTTTTGGCAAACCAAAATTTCATTGTCACTAGTCAAACTTGTATGCAAGTTGCCTTTTAAAACTCGACTTTGACAAATCATTTTTTCAGAGACCAACCAAAACATCATTTTTGAGCCCCTAAAATAATGAAAAGTGAAATCCAAAATCGATTTCGGAAACTTTTTGCCAAACCAAAACTTCATTGTCACTAGTCAAACTTGTATGCAAGTTGCCTTTTATGACTCGACTTTGACAAATCATTTTTTCAGAGACCAACAAAAACATCATTTTTGAGCCCCCAAAATAATGAAAAGTGAAATCCAAAATCGATTTCGGAAACTTTTTGGCAATCCAAAATTTCATTGTCACTAGTCAAACTTGTATGCAAGTTGCCTTTTAAAACTCGACTTTGACAAATCATTTTTTCAGAGACCAACCAAAACATCATTTTTGAGCCCCTAAAATAATGAAAAGTGAAATCCAAAATCGATTTCGGAAACTTTTTTGCCAAACCAAAACTTCATTGTCACTAGTCAAACTTGTATGCAAGTTGCCTTTTATGACTCGACTTTGACAAATCAGTTTTTCAGAGACCAACAAAAACATCATTTTTGAGCCCCCAAAATAATGAAAAGTGAAATCCAAAATCGATTTCGGAAACTTTTTGGCAATCCAAAATGTCATTGTCACTAGTCAAACTTGTATGCAAGTTGCCTTTTAAAACTCGACTTTGACAAATCATTTTTTTTTCAGAGACCCACCAAAACATCATTTTTGAGCCCCCAAAATAATGAAAAGTAAAATGCAAAATCGATTTCGGAAACTTTTTGGCAATCCAAAATTTCATTGTTACTAGTCAAACTTGTATGCAAGTTGCCTTTTAAAACTCGACTTTGACAAATCATTTTTTCAGAGACCAACCAAAACATCATTTTTGAGCCCCCAAAATAATGAAAAGTGAAATCCAAAATCGATTTCGGAAACTTTTTGGCAAACCAAAATTTCATTGTCACTAGTCAAACTTGGATGCAAGTTGCCTTTTAAAACTCGACTTTGACAAATAATTTTTTCAGAGACCAACCAAAACATCATTTTTGAGCCCCCAAAATAATGAAAAGTGAAATCCAAAATCGATTTCAGAAACTTTTTGGCAATCCAACATTTCATTGTCACTAGTCAAACTTGTATGCAAGTTGCCTTTTAAAACTCGACTTTGACAAATCATTTTTTCAGAGACCAACCAAGACATCATTTTTAAGCCCCCAAAGTAATGAAAAGTGAAATCCAAAATCGATTTCGGAAACTTTTTGGCAAACCAAAATTTCATTGTCACTAGTCAAACTTGTATGCAAGCTGCCTTTTAAAACTCGACTTTGACAAATCATTTTTTTAGAGACCAACCAAAACATCATTTTTGAGCCCCCAAAATAATGAAAAGTGAAATCCAAAATCGATTTCAGAAACTTTTTGGCAATCCAACATTTCATTGTCACTAGTCAAACTTGTATGCAAGTTGCCTTTTAAAACTCGACTTTGACAAATCATTTTTTCAGAGACCAACCAAAATATCATTTTTAAGCCCCCAAAATAATGAAAAGTTCGATCCAAAATCGATTTCGGAAACTTTTTGGCAAACCAAAACTTCATTGTCACTAGTCAAACTTGTATGCAAGTTGCCTATTAAAATTCGACTTTGACAAATCATTTTTTCAGAGACCAACCAAAACATCATTTTTGAGCCCCTAAAATAATGAAAAGTGAAATCCAAAATCGATTTCGGAAACTTTTTGCCAAACCAAAACTTCATTGTCACTAGTCAAACTTGTATGCAAGTTGCCTTTTATGACTCGACTTTGACAAATCATTTTTTCAGAGACCAACAAAAACATCATTTTTGAGCCCCCAAAATAATGAAAAGTGAAATCCAAAATCGATTTCGGAAACTTTTTGGCAAACCAAAATTTCATTGTCACTAGTCAAACTTGTATGCAAGTTGCCTTTTAAAACTCGACTTTGACAAATCATTTTTTCAGAGACCAACCAAAACATCATTTTTGAGCCCCCAAAATAATGAAAAGTGAAATCCAAAATCGATTTCGGAAACTTTTTGGCAAACCAAAATTTCATTGTCACTAGTCAAACTTGTATGCAAGCTGCCTTTTAAAACTCGACTTTGACAAATCATTTTTTTAGAGACCAACCAAAACATCATTTTTGAGCCCCCAAAATAATGAAAAGTGAAATCCAAAATCGATTTCGGAAACTTTTTGGCAATCCAAAATTTCATTGTCACTAGTCAAACTTGTATGCAAGTTGCCTTTTCAAACTCGACTTTGACAAATCATTTTTTCAGAGACCAACCAAAACATCATTTTTGAGCCCCTAAAATAATGAAAAGTGAAATCCAAAATCGATTTCGGAAACTTTTTGCCAAACCAAAACTTCATTGTCACTAGTCAAACTTGTATGCAAGTTGCCTTTTAAAACTCGACTTTGACAAATCATTTTTTCAGAGACTAACCAAAACATCATTTTTGAGCCCCCAAAATAATGAAAAGTGAAATCCAAAATCGATTTCGGAAACTTTTTGGCAAACCAAAATTTCATTGTCACTAGTCAAACTTGTATGCAAGCTGCCTTTTAAAACTCGACTTTGACAAATCATTTTTTTAGAGACCAACCAAAACATCATTTTTGAGCCCCCAAAATAATGAAAAGTGAAATCCAAAATCGATTTCGGAAACTTTTTGGCAATCCAAAATTTCATTGTTACTAGTCAAACTTGTATGCAAGTTGCCTTTTAAAACTCGACTTTGACAAATAATTTTTTCAGAGACCAACCAAAACATCATTTTTGAGCCCCCAAAATAATGAAAAGTGAAATCCAAAATCGATTTCAGAAACTTTTTGGCAATCCAACATTTCATTGTCACTAGTCAAACTTGTATGCAAGTTGCCTTTTAAAACTCGACTTTGACAAATCATTTTTTCAGAGACCAACCAAGACATCATTTTTAAGCCCCCAAAGTAATGAAAAGTGAAATCCAAAATCGATTTCGGAAACTTTTTGGCAAACCAAAAATTCATTGTCACTAGTCAAACTTGTATGCAAGCTGCCTTTTAAAACTTGACTTTGACCAATCATTTTTTCAGAGACCAACCAAAACATCATTTTTGAGCCCCCAAAATAATGAAAAGTGAAATCCAAAATCGATTTCGGAAACTTTTTGGCAAACCAAAATTTCATTGTCACTAGTCAAACTTGTATGCAAGTTGCCTTTTAAAACTCGACTTTGACAAATCATTTTTTCAGAGACCAACCAAAACATCATTTTTGAGCCCCTAAAATAATGAAAAGTGAAATCCAAAATCGATTTCGGAAACTTTTTGCCAAACCAAAACTTCATTGTCACTAGTCAAACTTGTATGCAAGTTGCCTTTTATGACTCGACTTTGACAAATCATTTTTTCAGAGACCAACAAAAACATCATTTTTGAGCCCCCAAAATAATGAAAAGTGAAATCCAAAATCGATTTCGGAAACTTTTTGGCAATCCAAAATTTCATTGTCACTAGTCAAACTTGTATGCAAGTTGCCTTTTAAAACTCGACTTTGACAAATCATTTTTTCAGAGACCAACCAAAACATCATTTTTGAGCCCCTAAAATAATGAAAAGTGAAATCCAAAATCGATTTCGGAAACTTTTTTGCCAAACCAAAACTTCATTGTCACTAGTCAAACTTGTATGCAAGTTGCCTTTTATGACTCGACTTTGACAAATCATTTTTTCAGAGACCAACAAAAACATCATTTTTGAGCCCCCAAAATAATGAAAAGTGAAATCCAAAATCGATTTCGGAAACTTTTTGGCAATCCAAAATGTCATTGTCACTAGTCAAACTTGTATGCAAGTTGCCTTTTAAAACTCGACTTTGACAAATCATTTTTTTTTCAGAGACCCACCAAAACATCATTTTTGAGCCCCCAAAATAATGAAAAGTAAAATGCAAAATCGATTTCGGAAACTTTTTGGCAATCCAAAATTTCATTGTTACTAGTCAAACTTGTATGCAAGTTGCCTTTTAAAACTCGACTTTGACAAATCATTTTTTCAGAGACCAACCAAAACATCATTTTTGAGCCCCCAAAATAATGAAAAGTGAAATCCAAAATCGATTTCGGAAACTTTTTGGCAAACCAAAATTTCATTGTCACTAGTCAAACTTGGATGCAAGTTGCCTTTTAAAACTCGACTTTGACAAATAATTTTTTCAGAGACCAACCAAAACATCATTTTTGAGCCCCCAAAATAATGAAAAGTGAAATCCAAAATCGATTTCAGAAACTTTTTGGCAATCCAACATTTCATTGTCACTAGTCAAACTTGTATGCAAGTTGCCTTTTAAAACTCGACTTTGACAAATCATTTTTTCAGAGACCAACCAAGACATCATTTTTAAGCCCCCAAAGTAATGAAAAGTGAAATCCAAAATCGATTTCGGAAACTTTTTGGCAAACCAAAAATTCATTGTCACTAGTCAAACTTGTATGCAAGCTGCCTTTTAAAACTTGACTTTGACCAATCATTTTTTCAGAGACCAACCAAAATATCATTTTTAAGCCCCCAAAATAATGAAAAGTAAAATCCAAAATCGATTTCGGAAACTTTTTGGCAAACCAAAACTTCATTGTCACTAGTCAAACTTGTATGCAAGTTGCCTATTAAAATTCGACTTTGACAAATCATTTTTTCAGAGACCAACCAAAACATCATTTTTGAGCCCCTAAAATAATGAAAAGTGAAATCCAAAATCGATTTCGGAAACTTTTTGCCAAACCAAAACTTCATTGTCACTAGTCAAACTTGTATGCAAGTTGCCTTTTATGACTCGACTTTGACAAATCATTTTTTCAGAGACCAACAAAAACATCATTTTTGAGCCCCCAAAATAATGAAAAGTGAAATCCAAAATCGATTTCGGAAACTTTTTGGCAATCCAAAATGTCATTGTCACTAGTCAAACTTGTATGCAAGTTGCCTTTTAAAACTCGACTTTGACAAATCATTTTTTCAGAGACCAACCAAAACATCATTTTTGAGCCCCTAAAATAATGAAAAGTGAAATCCAAAATCGATTTCGGAAACTTTTTTGCCAAACCAAAACTTCATTGTCACTAGTCAAACTTGTATGCAAGTTGCCTTTTATGACTCGACTTTGACAAATCATTTTTTCAGAGACCAACAAAAACATCATTTTTGAGCCCCCAAAATAATGAAAAGTGAAATCCAAAATCGATTTCGGAAACTTTTTGGCAATCCAAAATGTCATTGTCACTAGTCAAACTTGTATGCAAGTTGCCTTTTAAAACTCGACTTTGACAAATCATTTTTTTTTCAGAGACCCACCAAAACATCATTTTTGAGCCCCCAAAATAATGAAAAGTAAAATGCAAAATCGATTTCGGAAACTTTTTGGCAATCCAAAATTTCATTGTTACTAGTCAAACTTGTATGCAAGTTGCCTTTTAAAACTCGACTTTGACAAATCATTTTTTCAGAGACCAACCAAAACATCATTTTTGAGCCCCCAAAATAATGAAAAGTGAAATCCAAAATCGATTTCAGAAACTTTTTGGCAATCCAACATTTCATTGTCACTAGTCAAACTTGTATGCAAGTTGCCTTTTAAAATTCGACTTTGACAAATCATTTTTTCAGAGACCAACCAAAACATCATTTTTGAGCCCCCAAAATAATGAAAAGTTCGATCCAAAATCGATTTCGGAAACTTTTTGGCAAACCAAAATTTCAATGTAACTAGTCAAACTTGTATGCAAGTTGCCTTTTATGACTCGACTTTGACAAATCATTTTTTCAGAGACCAACAAAAACATCATTTTTGAGCCCCCAAAATAATGAAAAGTAAAATCCAAAATCGATTTCGGAAACTTTTTGGCAATCCAAAATGTCATTGTCACTAGTCAAACTTGTATGCAAGTTGCCTTTTAAAACTCGACTTTGACAAATCATTTTTTCAGAGACCAACCAAAACATCATTTTTGAGCCCCTAAAATAATGAAAAGTAAAATTCAAAATCGATTTCGGAAACTTTTTGGCAATCCAAAATTTCATTGTTACTAGTCAAACTTGTATGCAAGTTGCCTTTTAAAACTCGACTTTGACAAATCATTTTTTCAGAGACCAACCAAAACATCATTTTTGAGCCCCCAAAATAATGAAAAGTGAAATCCAAAATCGATTTCAGAAACTTTTTGGCAATCCAACATTTCATTGTCACTAGTCAAACTTGTATGCAAGTTGCCTTTTAAAATTCGACTTTGACAAATCATTTTTTCAGAGACCAACCAAAACATCATTTTTAAGCCCCCAAAATAATGAAAAGTTCGATCCAAAATCGATTTCGGAAACTTTTTGGCAAACCAAAATTTCATTGTCACTAGTCAAACTTGTATGCAAGTTGCCTTTTAAAACTCGACTTTGACAAATCATTTTTTCAGAGACCAACCAAGACATCATTTTTAAGCCCCCAAAATAATGAAAAGTGAAATCCAAAATCGATTTCGGAAACTTTTTGGCAAACCAAAATTTCATTGTCACTAGTCAAACTTGTATGCAAGTTGCCTTTTAAAACTCGACTTTGACAAATCATTTTTTCAGAGACCAACCAAAACATCATTTTTAAGCCCCCAAAATAATGAAAATTGAAATCCAAATTCGATTTCGGAAACTTTTTGGCAAACCAAAATTTCATTGTCGCTAGTCAAACTTGTATGCAAGTTGCCTTTTAAAACTCGACTTTGACAAATCATTTTTTTAGAGACCAACCAAAACATCATTTTTAAGCCAATAAAATAATGAAAAGTGAAATCCAAAATCGATTTCGGAAACTTTTTGGCAAACCAAAAATTCATTGTCACTAGTCAAACTTGTATGCAAGTTGCCTTTTAAAACTCGACTTTGACAAATCATTTTTTCTAAGACCAACCAAAACATCATTTTTGAGCCCCCAAAATAATGAACAGTGAAATCCAAAATCGATTTCGGAAACTTTTTGGCAAACCAAAATTTCAATGAAACTAGTCAAACTTGTATGCAAGTTGCCTTTTAAAACTCGACTTTGACAAATCATTTTTTCAGAGACCAACCAAAACATCATTTTTGAGCCCCCAAAATAATGAAAAATGCAATCCAAAATCGATTTCGGAAACTTTTTGGCAAACCAAAATTTCAATGAAACTATTCAAACTTGTATGCAAGTTGCCTTTTAAAACTCGACTTTGACAAATCATTTTTTCTAAGACCAACCAAAACATCATTTTTGAGCCCCCAAAATAATGAAAAGTGAAATCCAAAATCGATTTCGGAAACTTTTTGGCAAACCAAAATTTCATTGTCACTAGTCAAACTTGTAAGCAAGCTGCCTATTAAAACTTGACTTTGACCAATCATTTTTTCAGAGACCCACCAAAACATCATTTTTGAGCCCCCAAAATAATGAAAAGTAAAATCCAAAATCGATTTCGGAAACTTTTTGGCAAACCAAAATTTCATTGTCACTAGTCAAACTTGTATGCAAGTTGCCTTTTAAAACTCGACTTTGACAAATCATTTTTTCTAAGACCAACCAAAACATCATTTTTGAGCCCCCAAAATAATGAAAAGTGAAATCCAAAATCGATTTCGGAAACTTTTTGGCAAACCAAAATTTCATTGTCACTAGTCAAACTTGTATGCAAGTTGCCTTTTAAAACTCGACTTTGACAAATCATTTTTTCAGAGACCAACCAAAACATCATTTTTGAGCCCCCAAAATAATGAAAAATGCAATCCAAAATCGATTTCGGAAACTTTTTGGCAAACCAAAATTCCATTGTCACTAGTCAAACTTGTATGCAAGTTGCCTTTTAAAATTCGACTTTGACAAATCATTTTTTAAGAGACCAACCAAAACATCATTTTTAAGCCCCCAAAATAATGAAAAGTGAAATCCAAAATCGATTTCGGAAACTTTTTGGCAAACCAAAATTTCATTGTCACTAGTCAAACTTGTATGCAAGATGCCTTTTAAAATTCGACTTTGACAAATCATTTTTTCAGAGACCAACCAAAACATCATTTTTGAGCCCCCAAAATAATGAAAAGTACAATCCAAAATCGATTTCGGAAACTTTTTGGCAAACTAAAATTTCATTGTCACTAGTCAAACTTGTATGCAAGTTGCCTTTTAAAATTCGACTTTGACAAATCATTTTTTCAGAGACCAACCAAACCATCATTTTTGAGCCCCCAAAATAATGAAAAGTGAAATCCAAAATCGATTTCGGAAACTTTTTGGCAAACTAAAATTCCATTGTCACTAGTCAAACTTGTATGCAAGTTGCCTTTTAAAACTCGACTTTGACAAATCATTTTTTCAGAGACCAACCAAAACATCATTTTTAAGCCCCCAAAATAATGAAAAGTGAAATCCAAAATCGATTTCGGAAACTTTTTGGCAAACCAAAATGTCATTGTCACTAGTCAAACTTGTATGCAAGCTGCCTATTAAAACTTGACTTTGACAAATCATTTTTTCAGAGACCAACCAAAACATAATTTTTAAGCCCCCAAAATAATGAAAAGTAAAATCCAAAATCGATTTCGGAAACTTTTTGGCAAACCAAAATGTCATTGTCACTAGTCAAACTTGTATGCAAGTTGCCTTTTAAAACTCGACTTTGACAAATCATTTTTTCAGAGACCAACCAAAACATCATTTTTAAGCCCCCAAAATAATGAAAAGTGAAATCCAAAATCGATTTCGGAAACTTTTTGGCAAACCAAACTTTCAATGTCACTAGTCAAACTTGTATGCAAGTTGCCTTTTAAAACTCGACTTTGACAAATCATTTTTTCAGAGACCAACCAAAACATCATTTTTGAGCCCCCAAAATAATGAAAAATGCAATCCAAAATCGATTTCGGAAACTTTTTGGCAAACCAAAATGTCATTGTCACTAGTCAAACTTGTATGCAAGTTGCCTTTTAAAACTCGACTTTGACAAATCATTTTTTCAGAGACCAACCAAAACATTATTTTTAAGCCCCCAAAATAATGAAAAGTAAAATCCAAAATCGATTTCGGAAACTTTTTGGCAAACCAAAATGTCATTGTCACTAGTCAAACTTGTATGCAAGTTGCCTTTTAAAACTCGACTTTGACAAATCATTTTTTCAGAGACCAACCAAAACATCATTTTAAGCCCCCAAAATAATGAAAAGTGAAATCCAAAATCGATTTCGGAAACTTTTTGGCAATCCAAAATTTCATTGTCACTAGTCAAACTTGTATGCAAGCTGCCTTTTTAAACTCGACTTTGACAAATCATTTTTTCAGAGACCAACCAAAACATCATTTTTAAGCCCCCAAAATAATGAAAAGTAAAATCCAAAATCGATTTCGGAAACTTTTTGGCAAACCAAAATTTCATTGTCACTAGTCAAACTTGTATGCAAGTTGCCTTTTAAAACTCGACTTTGACAAATCATTTTTTCAGAGACCAACCAAAACATCATTTTTAAGCCCCCAAAATAATGAAAAGTGAAATCCAAAATCGATTTCGGAAACTTTTTGGCAAACCAAACTTTCAATGTCACTAGTCAAACTTGTATGCAAGTTGCCTTTTAAAACTCGACTTTGACAAATCATTTTTTCAGAGACCAACCAAAACATAATTTTTGAGCCCCCAAAATAATGAAAAGTGAAATCCAAAATCGATTTCGGAAACTTTTTGGCAAACCAAAATTTCATTGTCACTAATCAAACTTGTATGCAAGTTGCCTTTTAAAACTCGACTTTGACAAATCATTTTTTCAGAGACCAACCAAAACATCATTTTTGAGCCCCCAAAATAATGAAAAGTGAAATCCAAAATCGATTTCGGAAACTTTTTGGCAAACCAAAATTTCATTGTCACTAGTCAAACTTGTATGCAAGCTGCCTTTTAAAACTCGACTTTGACAAATCATTTTTGCAGAGACCAACCAAAACATCATTTTTGAGCCCCCAAAATAATGAAAAGTGAAATCCAAAATCGATTTCGGAAACTTTTTGGCAAACCAAAATTTCATTGTCACTAGTCAAACTTGTATGCAAGTTGCCTTTTAAAACTCGACTTTGACAAATCATTTTTTCAGAGACCAACCAAAACATCATTTTTGAGCCCCCAGAATAATGAAAAGTGAAATCCAAAATCGATTTCGGAAACTTTTTGGCAAACCAAAATGTCATTGTCACTAGTCAAACTTGTATGCAAGTTGCCTTTTAAAACTCGACTTTGACAAATCATTTTTTCAGAGACCAACCAAAACATCATTTTTAAGCTCCCAAAATAATGAAAAGTAAAATCCAAAATCGATTTCGGAAACTTTTTGGCAAACCAAAATGTCATTGTCACTAGTCAAACTTGTATGCAAGTTGCCTTTTAAAACTCGACTTTGACAAATCATTTTTTCAGAGACCAACCAAAACATCATTTTTAAGCCCCCAAAATAATGAAAAGTGAAATCCAAAATCGATTTCGGAAACTTTTTGGCAAACCAAAATGTCATTGTCACTAGTCAAACTTGTATGCAAGTTGCCTTTTAAAACTCGACTTTGACTAATCATTTTTTCAGAGACCAACCAAAACATAATTTTTAAGCCCCCAAAATAATGAAAATTGAAATCCAAAATCGATTTCGGAAACTTTTTGGCAAACCAAAATGTCATTGTCACTAGTCAAACTTGTATGCAAGTTGCCTTTTAAAACTCGACTTTGACAAATCATTTTTTCAGAGACCAACCAAAACATCATTTTTAAGCTCCTAAAATAATGAAAAGTAAAATCCAAAATCGATTTCGGAAACTTTTTGGCAAACCAAAATTTCATTGTCACTAGTCAAACTTGTATGCAAGTTGCCTTTTAAAACTCGACTTTGACAAATCATTTTTTCAGAGACCAACCAAAACATCATTTTTAAGCCCCCAAAATAATGAAAAGTGAAATCCAAAATCGATTTCGGAAACTTTTTGGCAAACCAAACTTTCAATGTCACTAGTCAAACTTGTATGCAAGTTGCCTTTTAAAACTCGACTTTGACAAATCATTTTTTCAGAGACCAACCAAAACATCATTTTTGAGCCCCCAAAATAATGAAAAATGCAATCCAAAATCGATTTCGGAAACTTTTTGGCAATCCAAACTTTCATTGTCACTAGTCAAACTTGTATGCAAGTTGCCTTTTAAAACTCGACTTTGACAAATCATTTTTTCAGAGACCAACCAAAACATCATTTTTGAGCCCCCAAAATAATGAAAAGTGAAATCCAAAATCGATTTCGGAAACTTTTTGGCAAACCAAAATTTCATTGTCACTAGTCAAACTTGTATGCAAGTTGCCTTTTAAAACTCGACTTTGACAAATCATTTTTTCAGAGACCAACCAAAACATCATTTTTGAGCCCCCAAAATAATGAAAAGTGAAATCCAAAATCGATTTCGGAAACTTTTTGGTAAACCAAAATTTCATTGTCACTAGTCAAACTTGTATGCAAGTTGCCTTTTAAAACTCGACTTTGACAAATCATTTTTTCAGAGACCTACCAAAACATCATTTTTAAGCTCCCAAAATAATGAAAAGTGAAATCCAAAATCGATTTCGGAAACTTTTTGGCAAACCAAAATGTCATTGTCACTAGTGAAACTTGTATGCAAGTTGCCTTTTAAAACTCGACTTTGACAAATCATTTTTTCAGAGACCAACCAAAACATCATTTTTAAGCCCCCAAAATAATGAAAAGTGAAATCCAAAATCGATTTTGGAAATTTTTTGGCAAACCAAAATTTCATTGTCACTAGTCAAACTTGTATGCAAGCTGCCTTTTAAAACTCGACTTTGACAAATCATTTTTTCAGAGACCAACCAAAACATCATTTTTGAGCCCCCAAAATAATGAAAAGTGAAATCCAAAATCGATTTCGGAAACTTTTTGGCAAACCAAAATTTCATTGTCACTAGTCAAACTTGTATGCAAGTTGCCTTTTAAAACTCGACTTTGACAAATCATTTTTTCAGAGACCAACCAAAACATCATTTTTGAGCCCCAAAAATAATGAAAAGTGAAATCCAAAATCGATTTCGGAAACTTTTTGGCAAACCAAAATTTCATTGTCACTAGTCAAACTTGTATGCAAGTTGCCTTTTAAAACTCGACTTTTACAAATCATTTTTTCAGAGACCAACCAAAACATCATTTTTAAGCCCCCAAAATAATGAAAAGTTCGATCCAAAATCGATTTCGGAAACTTTTTGGCAAACCAAAATTTCATTGTCACTAGTCAAACTTGTATGCAAGCTGCCTTTTAAAACTCGACTTTGACAAATCATTTTTTCAGAGACCAACCAAAACATCATTTTTGAGCCCCCAAAATAATGAAAAGTGAAATCCAAAATCGATTTCGGAAACTTTTTGTTAAACCAAAATTTCATTGTCACAAGTCAAACTTGTATGCAAGTTGCCTTTTAAAACTCGACTTTGACAAATCATTTTTTCAGAGACCAACCAAAACATCATTTTTGAGCCCCCAAAAAAATGAAAAGTGAAATCCAAAATCGATTTCGGAAATTTTTTGGCAAACCAAAATTTCATTGTCACTAGTCAAACTTGTATGCAAGTTGCCTTTTAAAACTCGACTTTGACAAATCATTTTTTCAGAGACCAACCAAAACATCTTTTTTAAGCCCCCAAAATAATGAAAAGTGAAATCCAAAATCGATTTCGGAAACTTTTTGGCAAACAAAAATTTCATTGTCACAAGTCAAACTTGTATGCAAGTTGCCTTTTAAAACTCGACTTTGACAAATCATTTTTTCAGAGACCAACCAAAACATCATTTTTGAGCCCCCAAAATAATGAAAAGTGAAATCCAAAATCGATTTCGGAAACTTTTTGGCAAACCAAACTTTCAATGTCACTAGTCAAACTTGTATGCAAGTTGCCTTTTAAAACTCGACTTTGACAAATCATTTTTTCAGAGACCAACCAAAACATCATTTTTGAGCCCCCAAAATAATGAAAAGTGAAATCCAAAATCGATTTCAGAAACTATTATGCAAACCACAATTTAAAAGTTACTAGTCAAACTTGTATGCAAGTTGCCTTTTAAAACTCGACTTTGACAAATCATTTTTTCAGAGACCAACCAAAACATCATTTTTGAGCCCCCAAAATAATGAAAATTGAAATCCAAAATCGATTTCGGAAACTTTTTGGCAAACCAAAATTTCATTGTCACTAGTCAAAGTTGTATGCAAGTTGCCTTTTAAAACTCGACTTTGACAAATCATTTTTTCAGAGACCAACCGAAACATCATTTTTAAGCCCCCAAAATAATGAAAAAAGACATCCAAAATCGATTTCGGAAACTTTTTGGCAAACCAAAATTTCATTGTCAATAGTCAAACTTGTATGCAAGTTGTCTTTTAAAACTCGACTTTGACAAATCATTTTTTCAGAGACCAACCAAAACATCATTTTTAAGCCCCCAAAATAATGAAAAATGCAATCAAAAATCGATTTCGGAAACTTTTTGGCAAACCAAAATTTCATTGTCACAAGTCAAACTTGTATGCAAGTTGCCTTTTAAAACTCGACTTTGACAAATCATTTTTTCAGAGACCAACCAAGCCATCATTTTTAAGCCCCCAAAATAATGAAAAGTTCGATCCAAAATCGATTTCGGAAACTTTTTGGCAAACCAAACTTTCAATGTCACTAGTCAAACTTGTATGCAAGTTGCCTTTTAAAACTCGACTTTGACAAATCATTTTTTCAGAGACCAACCAAAACATCATTTTTGAGCCCCCAAAATAATGAAAAATGAAGTCCAAAATCGATTTCGGAAACTTTTTGGCAAACCAAAATTTCATTGTCACTAGTCAAACTTGTATGCAAGTTGCCTTTTCAAACTCGACTTTGACAAATCATTTTTTCAGAGACCAACCAAAACATCATTTTTGAGCCCCCAAAATAATGAAAAGTGAAATCCAAAATCGATTTCGGAAACTTTTTGGCAAACCAAAATTTCATTGTCACAAGTCAAACTTGTATGCAAGTTGCCTTTTAAAACTCGACTTTGACAAATCATTTTTTCAGAGACCAACCAAACCATCATTTTTAAGCCCCCAAAATAATGAAAAGTGAAATCCAAAATCGATTTCGGAAATTTTTTGGCAAACCAAAATTTCATTGTCACTAGTCAAACTTGTATGCAAGTTGCCTTTTAAAACTCGACTTTGACAAATCATGTTTTCAGAGACCAACCAAACCATCATTTTTAAGCCCCCAAAATAATGAAAAGTGAAATCCAAAATCGATTTCGGAAATTTTTTGGCAAACCAAAATTTCATTGTCACTAGTCAAACTTGTATGCAAGTTGCCTTTTAAAACTCGACTTTGACAAATCATTTTTTCAGAGACCAACCAAACCATCATTTTTAAGCCCCCAAAATAATGAAAAGTGAAATCCAAAATCGATTTCGGAAATTTTTTGGCAAACCAAAATTTCATTGTCACTAGTCAAACTTGTATGCAAGTTGCCTTTTAAAACTCGACTTTGACAAATCATGTTTTCAGAGACCAACCAAAACATCATTTTTAAGCCCCCAAAATAATGAAAAATGCAATCAAAAATCGATTTCGGAAACTTTTTGGCAAACCAAAATTTCATTGTCACAAGTCAAACTTGTATGCAAGTTGCCTTTTAAAACTCGACTTTGACAAATCATTTTTTCAGAGACCAACCAAACCTTCATTTTTAAGCCCCCAAAATAATGAAAAGTGAAATCCAAAATCGATTTCGGAAACTTTTTGGCAATCCAAACTTTCATTGTCACAAGTCAAACTTGTATGCAAGTTGCCTTTTAAAACTCGACTTTGACAAATCATTTTTTCAGAGACCAACCAAAACATCATTTTTGAGCCCCCAAAATAATGAAAAGTGAAGTCCAAAATCGATTTCGGAAACTTTTTGGCAAACCAAAATTTCATTGTCACTAGTCAAACTTGTATGCAAGTTGCCTTTTCAAACTCGACTTTGACAAATCATTTTTTCAGAGACCAACCAAAACATCATTTTTGAGCCCCCAAAATAATGAAAAGTGAAATCCAAAATCGATTTCGGAAACTTTTTGGCAAACCAAAATTTCATTGTCACTAGTCAAACTTGTATGCAAGTTGCCTTTTAAAACTCGACTTTGACAAATCATTTTTTCAGAGACCAACCAAACCATCATTTTTAAGCCCCCAAAATAATGAAAAGTGAAATCCAAAATCGATTTCGGAAATTTTTTGGCAAACCAAAATTTCATTGTCACTAGTCAAACTTGTATGCAAGTTGCCTTTTAAAACTCGACTTTGACAAATCATTTTTTCAGAGACCAACCAAAACATCATTTTTAAGCCCCCAAAATAATGAAAAGTGAAATCCAAAATCGATTTCGGAAATTTTTTGGCAAACCAAAATTTCATTGTCACTAGTCAAACTTGTATGCAAGCTGCCTTTTAAAACTCGACTTTGACAAATCATTTTTTCAGAGACCAACCAAAACATCATTTTTGAGCCCCCAAAATAAAGAAAAGTGAAATCCAAAATCGATTTCGGAAACTTTTTGGCAAACCAAAATTTCATTGTCACAAGTCAAACTTGTATGCAAGTTGCCTTTTAAAACTCGACTTTGACAAATCATTTTTTCAGAGACCAACCAAAACATCATTTTTAAGCCCCCAAAATAATGAAAAGTTCGATCCAAACTCGATTTCGGAAACTTTTTGGCAAACCAAAATTTCATTGTCACTAGTCAAACTTGTATGCAAGCTGCCTTTTAAAACTCGACTTTGACAAATCATTTTTTCAGAGACCAACCAAAACATCATTTTTGAGCCCCCAAAATAATGAAAAGTGAAATCCAAAATCGATTTCGGAAACTTTTTGTTAAACCAAAATTTCATTGTCACAAGTCAAACTTGTATGCAAGTTGCCTTTTAAAACTCGACTTCGACAAATCATTTTTTCAGAGACCAACCAAAACATCATTTTTGAGCCCCCAAAATAATGAAAAGTGAAATCCAAAATCGATTTCGGAAACTTTTTGGCAAACCAAAATTTCATTGTCAGTAGTCAAACTTGTATGCAAGTTGCCTTTTAAAACTCGACTTTGACAAATCATTTTTTCAGAGACCAACCAAAACATCATTTTTAAGCCCCCAAAATAATGAAAAGTGAAATCTAAAATCGATTTCGGAAACTTTTTGGCAAACCAAAATGTCATTGTCACTAGTCAAACTTGTATGCAAGTTGCCTTTTAAAACTCGACTTTGACAAATCATTTTTTCAGAGACCAACCAAAACATCATTTTTAAGCCCCCAAAATAATGAAAAGTGAAATCCAAAATCGATTTCGGAAATTTTTTGGCAAACCAAAATTTCATTGTCACTAGTCAAACTTGTATGCAAGCTGCCTTTTAAAACTCGACTTTGACAAATCATTTTTTCAGAGACCAACCAAAACATCATTTTTGAGCCCCCAAAATAATGAAAAGTGAAATCCAAAATCGATTTCGGAAACTTTTTGGCAAACCAAAATTTCATTGTCACAAGTCAAACTTGTATGCAAGTTGCCTTTTAAAACTCGACTTTGACAAATCATTTTTTCAGAGACCAACCAAAACATCATTTTTAAGCCCCCAAAATAATGAAAAGTTCGATCCAAAATCGATTTCGGAAACTTTTTGGCAAACCAAAATTTCATTGTCACTAGTCAAACTTGTATGCAAGCTGCCTTTTAAAACTCGACTTTGACAAATCATTTTTTCAGAGACCAACCAAAACATCATTTTTGAGCCCCCAAAATAATGAAAAGTGAAATCCAAAATCGATTTCGGAAACTTTTTGTTAAACCAAAATTTCATTGTCACAAGTCAAACTTGTATGCAAGTTGCCTTTTAAAACTCGACTTCGACAAATCATTTTTTCAGAGACCAACCAAACCATCATTTTTAAGCCCCCAAAATAATGAAAAGTTCGATCCAAAATCGATTTCGGAAACTTTTTGGCAAACCAAAATTTCATTGTCACAAGTCAAACTTGTATGCAAGTTGCCTTTTAAAACTAGACTTTGACAAATCATTTTTTTAGAGACCAACCAAAACATCATTTTTAAGTTAACAAAATAATAAAAAGTAAAATCCAAAATCGATTTCGGAAACTTTTTGGCAAACCAAAATGTCATTGTCACTAGTCAAACTTGTATGCAAGTTGCCTTTTAAAACTCGACTTTGACAAATCATGTTTTCAGAGACCAACCAAAACATCATTTTCAAGCCCCCAAAATAATGAAAAGTGAAATCCAAAATCGATTTCGGAAACTTTTTGGCAAACCAAAATTTCATTGTCACAAGTCAAACTTGTATGCAAGTTGCCTTTTAAAACTCGACTTTGACAAATCATTTTTTCAGAGACCAACCAAACCATCATTTTTAAGCCCCCAAAATAATGAAAAGTGAAATCCAAAATCGATTTCGGAAATTTTTTGGCAAACCAAAATTTCATTGTCACTAGTCAAACTTGTATGCAAGTTGCCTTTTAAAACTCGACTTTGACAAATCATGTTTTCAGAGACCAACCAAACCATCATTTTTAAGCCCCCAAAATAATGAAAAGTGAAATCCAAAATCGATTTCGGAAATTTTTTGGCAAACCAAAATTTCATTGTCACTAGTCAAACTTGTATGCAAGGTGCCTTTTAAAACTCGAATTTAACAAATCATTTTTTCAGAGACCAACCAAAACATCATTTTTAAGCCCCCAAAATAATGAAAAGTAAAATCCAAAATCGATTTCGGAAACTTTTTGGCAATCCAAAATTTCATTGTCACTAGTCAAACTTGTATGCAAGTTGCCTTTTAAAACTCGACTTTGACAAATCATTTTTTCAGAGACCAACCAAAACATCATTTTTGAGCCCCCAAAATAATGAAAAGTGAAATCCAAAATCGATTTCGGAAACTTTTTGGCAAACCAAAATTTCATTGTCACAAGTCAAACTTATATGCAAGTTGCCTTTTAAAACTCGACTTTGACAAATCATTTTTTCAGAGACCAACCAAAACATCATTTTTAAGCCCCCAAAATAATGAAAAGTTCGATCCAAAATCGATTTCGGAAACTTTTTGGCAAACCAAAATTTCATTGTCACTAGTCAAACTTGTATGCAAGCTGCCTTTTAAAACTCGACTTTGACAAATCATTTTTTCAGAGACCAACCAAAACATCATTTTTGAGCCCCCAAAATAATGAAAAGTGAAATCCAAAATCGATTCCGGAAACTTTTTGTTAAACCAAAATTTCATTGTCACAAGTCAAACTTGTATGCAAGTTGCCTTTTAAAACTCGACTTCGACAAATCATTTTTTCAGAGACCAACCAAAACATCATTTTTGAGCCCCCAAAACAATGAAAAGTGAAATCCAAAATCGATTTCGGAAACTTTTTGGCAAACCAAAATTTCATTGTCACAAGTCAAACTTGTATGCAAGTTGCCTTTTAAAACTAGACTTTGACAAATCATTTTTTCAGAGACCAACCAAAACATCATTTTTAAGCCCCCAAAATAATGAAAAGTGAAATCCAAAATCGATTTCGGAAACTTTTTGGCAAACCAAAATGTCATTGTCACTAGTCAAACTTGTATGCAAGTTGCCTTTTAAAACTCGACTTTGACAAATCATTTTTTCAGAGACCAACCAAAACATCATTTTTAAGCCCCCAAAATAATGAAAAGTGAAATCCAAAATCGATTTCGGAAACTTTTTGGCATACCAAAATGTCATTGTCACTAGTCAAACTTGTATGCAAGTTGCCTTTTAAAACTCGACTTTGACAAATCATTTTTTCAGAGACCAACCAAAACATCATTTTCAAGCCCCCAAAATAATGAAAAGTGAAATCCAAAATCGATTTCGGAAACTTTTTGGCAAACCAAAATTTCATTGTCACTAGTCAAACTTGTATGCAAGTTGCCTTTTAAAACTCGACTTTGACAAATCATTTTTTCAGAGACCAACCAAAACATCATTTTTGAGCCCCCAAAATAATGAAAAGTGAAATCCAAAATCGATTTCGGAAACTTTTTGGCAAACAAAAATTTCATTGTCACTAGTCAAACTTGTATGCAAGCTGCCTTTTAAAACTCGACTTTGACAAATCATTTTTTCAGAGACCAACCAAAACATCATTTTTAAGCTCCCAAAATAATAAAAAGTAAAATCCAAAATCGATTTCGGAAACTTTTTGGCAAACCAAAATGTCATTGTCACTAGTCAAACTTGTATGCAAGTTGCCTTTTAAAACTCGACTTTGACAAATCATTTTTTCAGAGACCAACCAAAACATCATTTTTGAGCCCCCAAAATAATGAAAAGTGAAATCCAAAATCGATTTCGGAAACTTTTTGGCAAACCAAAATTTCATTGTCACAAGTCAAACTTGTATGCAAGTTGCCTTTTAAAACTCGACTTTGACAAATCATTTTTTCAGAGACCAACCAAACCATCATTTTTAAGCCCCCAAAATAATGAAAAGTGAAATCCAAAATCGATTTCGGAAATTTTTTGGCAAACCAAAATTTCATTGTCACTAGTCAAACTTGTATGCAAGTTGCCTTTTAAAACTCGACTTTGACAAATCATTTTTTCAGAGACCAACCAAAACATCATTTTTAAGCCCCCAAAATAATGAAAAGTGAAATCCAAAATCGATTTCGGAAACTTTTTGGCATACCAAAATGTCATTGTCACTAGTCAAACTTGTATGCAAGTTGCCTTTTAAAACTCGACTTTGACAAATCATTTTTTCAGAGACCAACCAAAACATCATTTTCAAGCCCCCAAAATAATGAAAAGTGAAATCCAAAATCGATTTCGGAAACTTTTTGGCAAACCAAAATTTCATTGTCACTAGTCAAACTTGTATGCAAGTTGCCTTTTAAAACTCGACTTTGACAAATCATTTTTTCAGAGACCAACCAAAACATCATTTTTGAGCCCCCAAAATAATGAAAAGTGAAATCCAAAATCGATTTCGGAAACTTTTTGGCAAACAAAAATTTCATTGTCACTAGTCAAACTTGTATGCAAGTTGCCTTTTAAAACTCGACTTTGACAAATCATTTTTTCAGAGACCAACCAAAACATCATTTTTAAGCCCCCAAAATAATGAAAAGTTCGATCCAAAATCGATTTCGGAAACATTTTGGCTAACCAAAATTTCATTGCCACTAGTCAAACTTGTATGCAAGTTGCCTTTTAAAACTCGACTTTGACAAATCATTTTTTCAGAGACCAACCAAAACATCATTTTTAAGCCCCCAAAATAATAAACAGTAAAATCCAAAATCGATTTCGGAAACTTTTTGGCAATCCAAAATTTCATTGCCACTAGTCAAACTTGTATGCAAGTTGCCTTTTTAAACTCGACTTTGACAAATCATTTTTTCAGAGACCAACCAAAACATCATTTTTGAGCCCCCAAAATAATGAAAAGTGAAGTCCAAAATCGATTTCGGAAACTTTTTGGCAAACCAAAATTTCATTGTCACTAGTCAAACTTGTATGCAAGTTGCCTTTTAAAACTCGACTTTGACAAATCATTTTTTCAGAGACCAACCAAAACATCATTTTTGAGCCCCCAAAATAATGAAAAGTGAAGTCCAAAATCGATTTCGGAAACTTTTTGGCAAACCAAAATTTCATTGTCACTAGTCAAACTTGTATGCAAGTTGCCTTTTAAAACTCGACTTTGACAAATCATTTTTTCAGAGACCAACCAAAACATCATTTTTGAGCCCCCAAAATAATGAAAAGTGAAATCCAAAATCGATTTCGGAAACTTTTTGGCAAACCAAAATTTCATTGTCACTAGTCAAACTTGTATGCAAGTTGCCTTTTAAAACTCGACTTTGACAAATCATTTTTTCAGAGACCAACCAAACCATCATTTTTAAGCCCCCAAAATAATGAAAAGTGAAATCCAAAATCGATTTCGGAAATTTTTTGGCAAACCAAAATTTCATTGTCACTAGTCAAACTTGTATGCAAGTTGCCTTTTAAAACTCGACTTTGACAAATCATGTTTTCAGAGACCAACCAAAACATCATTTTTAAGCCCCCAAAATAATGAAAAGTGAAATCCAAAATCGATTTCGGAAATTTTTTGGCAAACCAAAATTTCATTGTCACTAGTCAAACTTGTATGCAAGCTGCCTTTTAAAACTCGACTTTGACAAATCATTTTTTCAGAGACCAACCAAAACATCATTTTTGAGCCCCCAAAATAAAGAAAAGTGAAATCCAAAATCGATTTCGGAAACTTTTTGGCAAACCAAAATTTCATTGTCACAAGTCAAACTTGTATGCAAGTTGCCTTTTAAAACTCGACTTTGACAAATCATTTTTTCAGAGACCAACCAAAACATCATTTTTAAGCCCCCAAAATAATGAAAAGTTCGATCCAAACTCGATTTCGGAAACTTTTTGGCAAACCAAAATTTCATTGTCACTAGTCAAACTTGTATGCAAGCTGCCTTTTAAAACTCGACTTTGACAAATCATTTTTTCAGAGACCAACCAAAACATCATTTTTGAGCCCCCAAAATAATGAAAAGTGAAATCCAAAATCGATTTCGGAAACTTTTTGTTAAACCAAAATTTCATTGTCACAAGTCAAACTTGTATGCAAGTTGCCTTTTAAAACTCGACTTCGACAAATCATTTTTTCAGAGACCAACCAAAACATCATTTTTGAGCCCCCAAAATAATGAAAAGTGAAATCCAAAATCGATTTCGGAAACTTTTTGGCAAACCAAAATTTCATTGTCAGTAGTCAAACTTGTATGCAAGTTGCCTTTTAAAACTCGACTTTGACAAATCATTTTTTCAGAGACCAACCAAAACATCATTTTTAAGCCCCCAAAATAATGAAAAGTGAAATCCAAAATCGATTTCGGAAACTTTTTGGCAAACCAAAATGTCATTGTCACTAGTCAAACTTGTATGCAAGTTGCCTTTTAAAACTCGACTTTGACAAATCATTTTTTCAGAGACCAACCAAAACATCATTTTTAAGCCCCCAAAATAATGAAAAGTGAAATCCAAAATCGATTTCGGAAATTTTTTGGCAAACCAAAATTTCATTGTCACTAGTCAAACTTGTATGCAAGCTGCCTTTTAAAACTCGACTTTGACAAATCATTTTTTCAGAGACCAACCAAAACATCATTTTTGAGCCCCCAAAATAATGAAAAGTGAAATCCAAAATCGATTTCGGAAACTTTTTGGCAAACCAAAATTTCATTGTCACAAGTCAAACTTGTATGCAAGTTGCCTTTTAAAACTCGACTTTGACAAATCATTTTTTCAGAGACCAACCAAAACATCATTTTTAAGCCCCCAAAATAATGAAAAGTTCGATCCAAAATCGATTTCGGAAACTTTTTGGCAAACCAAAATTTCATTGTCACTAGTCAAACTTGTATGCAAGCTGCCTTTTAAAACTCGACTTTGACAAATCATTTTTTCAGAGACCAACCAAAACATCATTTTTGAGCCCCCAAAATAATGAAAAGTGAAATCCAAAATCGATTTCGGAAACTTTTTGTTAAACCAAAATTTCATTGTCACAAGTCAAACTTGTATGCAAGTTGCCTTTTAAAACTCGACTTCGACAAATCATTTTTTCAGAGACCAACCAAACCATCATTTTTAAGCCCCCAAAATAATGAAAAGTTCGATCCAAAATCGATTTCGGAAACTTTTTGGCAAACCAAAATTTCATTGTCACAAGTCAAACTTGTATGCAAGTTGCCTTTTAAAACTAGACTTTGACAAATCATTTTTTTAGAGACCAACCAAAACATCATTTTTAAGTTAACAAAATAATAAAAAGTAAAATCCAAAATCGATTTCGGAAACTTTTTGGCAAACCAAAATGTCATTGTCACTAGTCAAACTTGTATGCAAGTTGCCTTTTAAAACTCGACTTTGACAAATCATGTTTTCAGAGACCAACCAAAACATCATTTTCAAGCCCCCAAAATAATGAAAAGTGAAATCCAAAATCGATTTCGGAAACTTTTTGGCAAACCAAAATTTCATTGTCACAAGTCAAACTTGTATGCAAGTTGCCTTTTAAAACTCGACTTTGACAAATCATTTTTTCAGAGACCAACCAAACCATCATTTTTAAGCCCCCAAAATAATGAAAAGTGAAATCCAAAATCGATTTCGGAAATTTTTTGGCAAACCAAAATTTCATTGTCACTAGTCAAACTTGTATGCAAGTTGCCTTTTAAAACTCGACTTTGACAAATCATGTTTTCAGAGACCAACCAAACCATCATTTTTAAGCCCCCAAAATAATGAAAAGTGAAATCCAAAATCGATTTCGGAAATTTTTTGGCAAACCAAAATTTCATTGTCACTAGTCAAACTTGTATGCAAGGTGCCTTTTAAAACTCGAATTTAACAAATCATTTTTTCAGAGACCAACCAAAACATCATTTTTAAGCCCCCAAAATAATGAAAAGTAAAATCCAAAATCGATTTCGGAAACTTTTTGGCAATCCAAAATTTCATTGTCACTAGTCAAACTTGTATGCAAGTTGCCTTTTAAAACTCGACTTTGACAAATCATTTTTTCAGAGACCAACCAAAACATCATTTTTGAGCCCCCAAAATAATGAAAAGTGAAATCCAAAATCGATTTCGGAAACTTTTTGGCAAACCAAAATTTCATTGTCACAAGTCAAACTTATATGCAAGTTGCCTTTTAAAACTCGACTTTGACAAATCATTTTTTCAGAGACCAACCAAAACATCATTTTTAAGCCCCCAAAATAATGAAAAGTTCGATCCAAAATCGATTTCGGAAACTTTTTGGCAAACCAAAATTTCATTGTCACTAGTCAAACTTGTATGCAAGCTGCCTTTTAAAACTCGACTTTGACAAATCATTTTTTCAGAGACCAACCAAAACATCATTTTTGAGCCCCCAAAATAATGAAAAGTGAAATCCAAAATCGATTCCGGAAACTTTTTGTTAAACCAAAATTTCATTGTCACAAGTCAAACTTGTATGCAAGTTGCCTTTTAAAACTCGACTTCGACAAATCATTTTTTCAGAGACCAACCAAAACATCATTTTTGAGCCCCCAAAACAATGAAAAGTGAAATCCAAAATCGATTTCGGAAACTTTTTGGCAAACCAAAATTTCATTGTCACAAGTCAAACTTGTATGCAAGTTGCCTTTTAAAACTAGACTTTGACAAATCATTTTTTCAGAGACCAACCAAAACATCATTTTTAAGCCCCCAAAATAATGAAAAGTGAAATCCAAAATCGATTTCGGAAACTTTTTGGCAAACCAAAATGTCATTGTCACTAGTCAAACTTGTATGCAAGTTGCCTTTTAAAACTCGACTTTGACAAATCATTTTTTCAGAGACCAACCAAAACATCATTTTTAAGCCCCCAAAATAATGAAAAGTGAAATCCAAAATCGATTTCGGAAACTTTTTGGCATACCAAAATGTCATTGTCACTAGTCAAACTTGTATGCAAGTTGCCTTTTAAAACTCGACTTTGACAAATCATTTTTTCAGAGACCAACCAAAACATCATTTTCAAGCCCCCAAAATAATGAAAAGTGAAATCCAAAATCGATTTCGGAAACTTTTTGGCAAACCAAAATTTCATTGTCACTAGTCAAACTTGTATGCAAGTTGCCTTTTAAAACTCGACTTTGACAAATCATTTTTTCAGAGACCAACCAAAACATCATTTTTGAGCCCCCAAAATAATGAAAAGTGAAATCCAAAATCGATTTCGGAAACTTTTTGGCAAACAAAAATTTCATTGTCACTAGTCAAACTTGTATGCAAGCTGCCTTTTAAAACTCGACTTTGACAAATCATTTTTTCAGAGACCAACCAAAACATCATTTTTAAGCTCCCAAAATAATAAAAAGTAAAATCCAAAATCGATTTCGGAAACTTTTTGGCAAACCAAAATGTCATTGTCACTAGTCAAACTTGTATGCAAGTTGCCTTTTAAAACTCGACTTTGACAAATCATTTTTTCAGAGACCAACCAAAACATCATTTTTGAGCCCCCAAAATAATGAAAAGTGAAATCCAAAATCGATTTCGGAAACTTTTTGGCAAACCAAAATTTCATTGTCACAAGTCAAACTTGTATGCAAGTTGCCTTTTAAAACTCGACTTTGACAAATCATTTTTTCAGAGACCAACCAAACCATCATTTTTAAGCCCCCAAAATAATGAAAAGTGAAATCCAAAATCGATTTCGGAAATTTTTTGGCAAACCAAAATTTCATTGTCACTAGTCAAACTTGTATGCAAGTTGCCTTTTAAAACTCGACTTTGACAAATCATTTTTTCAGAGACCAACCAAAACATCATTTTTAAGCCCCCAAAATAATGAAAAGTGAAATCCAAAATCGATTTCGGAAACTTTTTGGCATACCAAAATGTCATTGTCACTAGTCAAACTTGTATGCAAGTTGCCTTTTAAAACTCGACTTTGACAAATCATTTTTTCAGAGACCAACCAAAACATCATTTTCAAGCCCCCAAAATAATGAAAAGTGAAATCCAAAATCGATTTCGGAAACTTTTTGGCAAACCAAAATTTCATTGTCACTAGTCAAACTTGTATGCAAGTTGCCTTTTAAAACTCGACTTTGACAAATCATTTTTTCAGAGACCAACCAAAACATCATTTTTGAGCCCCCAAAATAATGAAAAGTGAAATCCAAAATCGATTTCGGAAACTTTTTGGCAAACAAAAATTTCATTGTCACTAGTCAAACTTGTATGCAAGTTGCCTTTTAAAACTCGACTTTGACAAATCATTTTTTCAGAGACCAACCAAAACATCATTTTTAAGCCCCCAAAATAATGAAAAGTTCGATCCAAAATCGATTTCGGAAACATTTTGGCTAACCAAAATTTCATTGCCACTAGTCAAACTTGTATGCAAGTTGCCTTTTAAAACTCGACTTTGACAAATCATTTTTTCAGAGACCAACCAAAACATCATTTTTAAGCCCCCAAAATAATAAACAGTAAAATCCAAAATCGATTTCGGAAACTTTTTGGCAATCCAAAATTTCATTGCCACTAGTCAAACTTGTATGCAAGTTGCCTTTTTAAACTCGACTTTGACAAATCATTTTTTCAGAGACCAACCAAAACATCATTTTTGAGCCCCCAAAATAATGAAAAGTTCGATCCAAAATCGATTTCGGAAACTTTTTGGCAAACCAAAATTTCATTGCCACTAGTCAAACTTGTATGCAAGTTGCCTTTTAAAACTCGACTTTGACAAATCATTTTTTCAGAGACCAACCAAAACATCATTTTTAAGCCCCCAAAATAATGAAAAGTTCGATCCAAAATCGATTTCGGAAACATTTTGGCTAACCAAAATTTCAATGTAACTAGTCAAACTTGTATGCAAGTTGCCTTTTAAAACTCGACTTTGACAAATCATTTTTTTAGAGACCAACCAAACCATCATTTTTGAGCCCCCAAAATAATGAAAAGTGAAATCCAAAATCAATTTCGGAAACTTTTTGGCAATCCAAAATTTCATTGTCACTAGTCAAACTTGTATGCAAGTTGCCTTTTAAAACTCGACTTTGACAAATCATTTTTTCAGAGACCAACCAAAACATCATTTTAAGCCCCCAAAATAATGAAAAGTGAAATCCAAAATCGATTTCGGAAACTTTTTGGCAATCCAAAATTTCATTGTCACTAGTCAAACTTGTATGCAAGCTGCCTTTTTAAACTCGACTTTGACAAATCATTTTTTCAGAGACCAACCAAAACATCATTTTTAAGCCCCCAAAATAATGAAAAGTAAAATCCAAAATCGATTTCGGAAACTTTTTGGCAAACCAAAATTTCATTGTCACTAATCAAACTTGTATGCAAGTTGCCTTTTAAAACTCGACTTTGACAAATCATTTTTTCAGAGACCAACCAAAACATCATTTTTGAGCCCCCAAAATAATGAAAAGTTCGATCCAAAATCGATTTCGGAAACTTTTTGGCAATCCAAAATTTCATTGTCGCTAGTCAAACTTGTATGCAAGCTGCCTATTAAAACTCGACTTTGACAAATCATTTTTTCAGAGACCAACCAAACCATCATTTTTAAGCCCCCAAAATAATGAAAAGTAAAATACAAAATCGATTTCGGAAACTTTTTGGCAACCCAAAATTTCATTGTCACTAGTCAAACTTGTATGCAAGTTGCCTTTTAAAACTTGACTTTGACAAATCATTTTTTCAGAGACCAACCAAACCATCATTTTTAAGCCCCTAAAATAATGAAAAGTGAAATCCAAAATCGATTTCGGAAACTTTTTGGCAAACCAAAATTTCATTGTCACTAGTCAAACTTGTATGCAAGTTGCCTTTTAAAACTCGACTTTGACAAATCATTTTTTCAGAGACCAACCAAACCATCATTTTTAAGCCCCCAAAATAATGAAAAGTTCGATCCAAAATCGATTTCGGAAACTTTTTGGCAAACCAAAATTTCATTGTCACTAGTCAAACTTGTATGCAAGTTGCCTATTAAAATTGGACTTTGACAAATCATTTTTTCAGAGACCAACCAAAACATCATTTTTAAGCTCCCAAAATAATGAAAAGTGAAATCCAAAATCGATTTCGGAAACTTTTTGGCAAACCAAAATTTCATTGTCACTAGTCAAACTTGTATGCAAGTTGCCTTTTAAAACTCGACTTTGACAAATCATTTTTTCAGAGACCAACCAAACCATCATTTTTAAGCTCCCAAAATAATGAAAAGTAAAATCCAAAATCGATTTCGGAAACTTTTTGGCAAACCAAAATTTCAATGTAACTAGTCAAACTTGTATGCAAGTTGCCTTTTAAAACTCGACTTTGACAAATCATTTTTTCAAAGACCAACCAAAACATCATTTTTGAGCCCCCAAAATAATGAAAAGTTCGATCCAAAATCGATTTCGGAAACTTTTTGGCAAACCAAAATTTCATTGTCACTAGTCAAACTTGTATGCAAGTTGCCTTTTAAAACTCGACTTTGACAAATCATTTTTTCAAAGACCAACCAAAACATCATTTTTGAGCCCCCAAAATAATGAAAAGTTCGATCCAAAATCGATTTCGGAAACTTTTTGGCAAACCAAAATTTCATTGTCACTAGTCAAACTTGTATGCAAGTTGCCTTTTAAAACTCGACTTTGACAAATCATTTTTTCAGAGACCAACCAAAACATCATTTTTGAGCCCCCAAAATAATGAAAAGTAAAATCCAAAATCGATTTCGGAAACTTTTTGGCGAACCAAAATTTCATTGTCACTAGTCAAACTTGTATGCAAGTTGCCTTTTAAAACTCGACTTTGACAAATCATTTTTTCAGAGACCAACCAAAACATCATTTTTGAGCCCCCAAAATAATGAAAAGTGAAATCCAAATTCGATTTAAGAAACTTTTTGGCAAACCAAAATTTCATTGTCACTAGTCAAACTTGTATGCATGTTGCCTTTTAAAACTCGACTTTGACAAATCATTTTTTCAAAGACCAACCAAAACATTATTTTTGAGCCCCCAAAATAATGAAAAGTAAAATCCAAAATCGATTTCGGAAACTTTTTGGCAAACCAAAATTTCAATGTAACTAGTCAAACTTGTATGCAAGTTGCCTTTTAAAACTCGACTTTGACAAATTATTTTTTCAGAGACCAACCAAAACATCATTTTTGAGCCCCCAAAATAATGAAAAGTAAAATTCAAAATCGATTTAAGAAACTTTTCGGCAAACCAAAATTTCATTGTCACTAGTCAAACTTGTATGCAAGCTGCCTTTTAAAACTCGACTTTGACAAATCATTTTTTCAGAGACCAACCAAAACATCATTTTTGAGCCCCCAAAATAATGAAAAGTGAAATCTTAAATCGATTTCGGAAACTTTTTGGTAAACCAAAATTTCATGGTCACTAGTCCAACTTGTATGCAAGTTGCCTTTTAAAACTCGACTTTGACAAATCATTTTTTCAGAGACCAACCAAAACATCATTTTTGAGCCCCCAAAATAATGAAAAGTAAAATCCAAAATCGATTTCGGAAACTTTTTGGCAAACCAAAATTTCATTGTCACTAGTCAAACTTGTATGCAAGTTGCCTTTTAAAACTCGACTTTGACAAATCATTTTTACAGAGACCAACCAAAACATCATTTTTGAGCCCCCAAAATAATGAAAAGTTCGATCCAAAATCGATTTCGGAAACTTTTTGGCAAACCAAAATTTCATTGTCACTAGTCAAACTTGTATGCAAGTTGCCTTTTAAAACTCGACTTTGACAAATCATTTTTTCAGAGACCAACCAAACCATCATTTTTAAGCCCCCAAAATAATGAAAAGTGAAATCCAAAATCGATTTCGGAAACTTTTTGGCAAACCAAAATTTCATTGTCACTAGTCAAACTTGTATGCAAGTTGCCTATTAAAATTGGACTTTGACAAATCATTTTTTCAGAGACCAACCAAACCATCATTTTTAAGCTCCCAAAATAATGAAAAGTAAAATCCAAAATCGATTTCGGAAACTTTTTGGCAAACCAAAATTTCATTGTCACTAGTCAAACTTGTATGCAAGTTGCCTTTTAAAACTCGACTTTGACAAATCATTTTTTCAGAGACCAACCAAAACATCATTTTTGAGCCCCCAAAATAATGAAAAGTGAAATCCAAAATCGATTTCGGAAACTTTTTGGCAAACAAAAATTTCATTGTCACTAGTCAAACTTGTATGCGAGTTGCTTTTTAAAACTCGACTTTGACAAATCATTTTTTCAGAGACCAACCAAAACATCATTTTTAAGCCCCCAAAATAATAAACAGTAAAATCCAAAATCGATTTCGGAAACTTTTTGGCAATCCAAAATTTCATTGCCACTAGTCAAACTTGTATGCAAGTTGCCTTTTTAAACTCGACTTTGACAAATCATTTTTTCAGAGACCAACCAAAACATCATTTTTGAGCCCCCAAAATAATGAAAAGTTCGATCCAAAATCGATTTCGGAAACTTTTTGGCAAACCAAAATTTCATTGCCACTAGTCAAACTTGTATGCAAGTTGCCTTTTAAAACTCGACTTTGACAAATCATTTTTTCAGAGACCAACCAAAACATCATTTTTAAGCCCCCAAAATAATGAAAAGTTCGATCCAAAATCGATTTCGGAAACATTTTGGCTAACCAAAATTTCAATGTAACTAGTCAAACTTGTATGCAAGTTGCCTTTTAAAACTCGACTTTGACAAATCATTTTTTTAGAGACCAACCAAACCATCATTTTTGAGCCCCCAAAATAATGAAAAGTGAAATCCAAAATCAATTTCGGAAACTTTTTGGCAATCCAAAATTTCATTGTCACTAGTCAAACTTGTATGCAAGTTGCCTTTTAAAACTCGACTTTGACAAATTATTTTTTCAGAGACCAACCAAAACATCATTTTTGAGCCCCCAAAATAATGAAAAGTAAAATTCAAAATCGATTTAAGAAACTTTTCGGCAAACCAAAATTTCATTGTCACTAGTCAAACTTGTATGCAAGCTGCCTTTTAAAACTCGACTTTGACAAATCATTTTTTCAGAGACCAACCAAAACATCATTTTTGAGCCCCCAAAATAATGAAAAGTGAAATCTTAAATCGATTTCGGAAACTTTTTGGTAAACCAAAATTTCATGGTCACTAGTCCAACTTGTATGCAAGTTGCCTTTAAAAACTCGACTTTGACAAATCATTTTTTCAGAGACCAACCAAAACATCATTTTTGAGCCCCCAAAATAATGAAAAGTAAAATCCAAAATCGATTTCGGAAACTTTTTGGCAAACCAAAATTTCATTGTCACTAGTCAAACTTGTATGCAAGTTGCCTTTTAAAACTCGACTTTGACAAATCATTTTTTCAGAGACCAACCAAGCCATCATTTTTAAGCCCCCAAAATAATGAAAAGTGAAATCCAAAATCGATTTCGGAAACTTTTTGGCAAACCAAAATTTCATTGTCACTAGTCAAACTTGTATGCAAGTTGCCTTTTAAAACTCGACTTTGACAAATCATTTTTTCAGAGACCAACCAAAACATCATTCTTGAGCCCCCAAAATAATGAAAAGTAAAATCCAAAATCGATTTCGGAAACTTTTTGGCAAACCAAAATTTCATTGTCACTAGTCAAACTTGTATGCAAGTTGCCTTTTAAAACTCGACTTTGACAAATCATTTTTTCAGAGACCAACCAAAAAATCATTTGTGAGCCCCCAAAATAATGAAAAGTAAAATCCAAAATCGATTTCAGAAACTTTTTGGCAAACCAAAACTTTATTGTCACTAGTCAAACTTGTATGCAAGTTGCCTTTTAAAACTCGACTTTGACAAATCATTTTTTCAGAGACCAACAAAAACATCATTTTTGAGCCCCCAAAATAATGAAAAGTGAAATCCAAAATCGATTTCGGAAACTTTTTGGCAAACCAAAATTTCATTGTCACTAGTCAAACTTGTATGCAAGTTGCCTTTTAAAACTCGACTTTGACAAATCATTTTTTTAGAGACCAACCAAAACATCATTTTTGAGCCCCCAAAATAATGAAAAGTGAAATCCAAAATCGATTTCGGAAACTTTTTGGCAATCCAAAATTTCATTGTCACTAGTCAAACTTGGATGCAAGTTGCCTTTTAAAACTAGACTTTGACAAATCATTTTTTCAGAGACCAACCTAAACATCATTTTTGAGCCCCCAAAATAATGAAAAGTTCGATCCAAAATCGATTTCGGAAACTTTTTGGCAAACCAAAATTTCATTGTCACTAGTCAAACTTGTATGCAAGTTGCCTTTTAAAACTCGACTTTGACAAATCATTTTTTCAGAGAACAACCAAAACATCATTTTTGAGCCCCCAAAATAATGAAAAGTGAAATCCAAAATCGATTTCGGAAACTTTTTGGCAAACCAAAATTTCAATGTAACTAGTCAAACTTGTATGCAAGTTGCCTTTTAAAACTCGACTTTGACAAATCATTTTTTCAGAGACCAACCAAAACATCATTTTTGAGCCCCCAAAATAATGAAAAGTGAAATCCAAAATCGATTTCGGAAACTTTTTGGCAAACCAAAATTTCATTGTCACTAGTCAAACTTGTATGCAAGTTGCCTTTTAAAACTCGACTTTGACAAATCATTTTTTCAGAGAACAACCAAAACATCATTTTTGAGCCCCCAAAATAATGAAAAGTGAAATCCAAAATCGATTTCGGAAACTTTTTGGCAAACCAAAATTTCAATGTAACTAGTCAAACTTGTATGCAAGTTGCCTTTTAAAACTCGACTTTGACAAATCATTTTTTCAGAGACCAACCAAAACATCATTTTTGAGCCCCCAAAATAATGAAAAGTAAAATCCAAAATCGATTTAAGAAACTTTTTGGCAAACCAAAATTTCATTGTCACTAGTCAAACTTGTATGCAAGTTGCCTTTTAAAACTCGACTTTGACAAATCATTTTTTCAGAGACCAACTGAAACATCATTTTTGAGCCCCCAAAATAATGAAAAGTGAAATCCAAAATCGATTTCGGAAACTTTTTGGCAAACCAAAATTTCATTGTCACTAGTCAAACTTGTATGCAAGTTGCCTTTTAAAACTCGACTTTGACAAATCATTTTTCAGAGACCAACCAAAACATCATTTTTGAGCCCCCAAAATAATGAAAAGTAAAATCCAAAATCGATTTCGGAAACTTTTTGGCAAACCAAAATTTCAATGTAACTAGTCAAACTTGTATGCAAGTTGCCTTTTAAAACTCGACTTTGACAAATCATTTTTTCAGAGACCAACAAAAACATCATTTTTGAGCCCCCAAAATAATGAAAAGTGAAATCCAAAATCGATTTCGGAAACTTTTTGGCAAACCAAAATTTCATTGTCACTAGTCAAACTTGTATGCAAGTTGCCTTTTAAAACTCGACTTTGACAAATCATTTTTTCAGAGACCAACCAAAACATCATTTGTGAGCCCCCAAAATAATGAAAAGTTCGATCCAAAATCGATTTCGGAAACTTTTTGGCAAACCAAAATTTCATTGTAACTAGTCAAACTTGTATGCAAGTTGCCTTTTAAAACTCGACTTTGACAAATCATTTTTTCAAAGACCAACCAAAACATCATTTTTGAGCCCCCAAAATAATGAAAAGTTCGATCCAAAATCGATTTCGGAAACTTTTTGGCAAACCTAAGTTTCATTGTCGCTAGTCAAACTTGTATGCAAGTTGCCTTTTAAAACTTGACTTTGACAAATCATTTTTTCAGAGACCAACAAAAACATCATTTTTGAGCCCCCAAAATAATGAAAAGTGAAATCCAAAATCGATTTCGGAAACTTTTTGGCAATCCAAAACTTCATTGTCACTAGTCAAACTTGTATGCAAGTTGCCTTTTAAAACTCGACTTTGACAAATCATTTTTTCAGAGACCCACCAAAACATCATTTTTGAGCCCCCAAAATAATGAAAAGTTCGATTCAAAATCGATTTCGGAAACTTTTTGGCAAACCTAAATTTCATTGTCACTAGTCAAACTTGTATGCAAGTTGCCTTTTAAAACTCGATTTTGACAAATCATTTTTTCAGAGACCAACAAAAACATCATTTTTGAGCCCCCAAAATAATGAAAAGTGAAATCCAAAATCGATTTCGGAAACTTTTTGGCAAAAAAAAATTTCATTGTCACTAGTCAAACTTGTATGCAAGTTGCCTTTTAAAACTCGATTTTGACAAATCATTTTTTCAGAGACCCACCAAAACATCATTTTTTAAACCCCAAAATAATGAAAAGTGCATTCCAAGATCGATTTCAGAAACTTTGTGGCAAACCAAAATTTCAATGTAACTAGTCAAACTTGTATGCAAGTTGCCTTTTAAAACTCGACTTTGACAAATCATTTTTTCAGAGACCAACCTAAACATCATTTTTGAGCCCCCAAAATAATGAAAAGTAAAATCCAAAATCGATTTCGGAAACTTTTTGGCAAACCTAAGTTTCATTGTCGCTAGTCAAACTTGTATGCAAGTTGCCTTTTAAAACTCGACTTTGACAAATCATTTTTTCAGAGACCAACCAAAACATCATTTTTGAGCCCCCAAAATAATGAAAAGTGAAATCCAAAATCGATTTCGGAAACTTTTTGTCAAACCTAAATTTCATTGTCCCTAGTCAAACTTGTATGCAAGTTGCCTTTTAAAACTCGACTTTGACAAATCATTTTTTCAGAGACCAACCTAAACATCATTTTTTAAACCCCAAAATAATGAAAAGTGCATTCCAAGATCGATTTCAGAAACTTTGTGGCAAACCAAAATTTCAATGTAACTAGTCAAACTTGTATGCAAGTTGCCTTTTAAAACTCGACTTTGACAAATCATTTTTTCAGAGACCAACCTAAACATCATTTTTGAGCCCCCAAAATAATGAAAAGTAAAATCCAAAATCGATTTCGGAAACTTTTTGTCAAACCTAAATTTCATTGTCCCTAGTCAAACTTGTATGCAAGTTGCCTTTTAAAACTCGACTTTGACAAATCATTTTTTCAGAGATCAACCAAAACATAATTTTTAAGCCCCCAAAATAATGAAAAGTGAAATCCAAAATCGATTTCGGAAACTTTTTGGCAAACCAAAATTTCATTGTCACTAGTCAAACTTGTATGCAAGTTGCCTTTTAAAACTCGATTTTGACAAATCATTTTTTCAGAGACCAACAAAAACATCATTTTTGAGCCCCCAAAATAATGAAAAGTGAAATCCAAAATCGATTTCGGAAACTTTTTGGCAATCCAAAACTTCATTGTCACTAGTCAAACTTGTATGCAAGTTGCCTTTTAAAACTCGACTTTGACAAATCAATTTTTCAGAGACCAACCAAAACATCATTTTTAAGCCCCCAAAATAACGAAAAGTGAAATCCAAAATCGATTTCGGAAACTTTTTGGCAATCCAAAATTTCATTGTCACTAGTCAAACTTGTATGCAAGTTGCCTTTTAAAACTCGACTTTGACAAATCATTTTTTCAGAGACCAACCAAACCATCATTTTTAGGCCCCCAAAATAATGAAAAGTGCATTCCAAGATCGTTTTCATAAACTTTTTGGCAAACCAAAATTTCAATGTAACTAGTCAAACTTGTATGCAAGTTGCCTTTTAAAACTCGACTTTGACAAATCATTTTTTCAGAGACCAACCAAAACATCATTTTTGAGCCCCCAAACTAATGAAAAGTTCGATCCAAAATCGATTTCGGAAACTTTTTGTCAAACCTAAATTTCATTGTCGCTAGTCAAACTTGTATGCAAGTTGCCTTTTAAAACTCGACTTTGACAAATCATTTTTTCAGAGATCAACCAAAACATAATTTTTAAGCCCCCAAAATAATGAAAAGTGAAATCCAAAATCGATTTCGGAAACTTTTTGGCAAACCAAAATTTCATTGTCACTAGTCAAACTTGTATGCAAGTTGCCTTTTAAAACTCGATTTTGACAAATCATTTTTTCAGAGACCAACAAAAACATCATTTTTGAGCCCCCAAAATAATGAAAAGTGCATTCCAAGATCGTTTTCATAAACTTTTTGGCAAACCAAAATTTCAATGTAACTAGTCAAACTTGTATGCAAGTTGCCTTTTAAAACTCGACTTTGACAAATCACTTTTTCAGAGACCAACCTAAACATCATTTTTGAGCCCCCAAAATAACGAAAAGTAAAATCCAAAATCGATTTCGGAAACTTTTTGGCAAAACTAAGTTTCATTGTCGCTAGTCAAACTTGTATGCAAGTTGCCTTTTAAAACTCGACTTTGACAAATCATTTTTTCAGAGACCAACCAAAACATCATTTTTGAGCCCCCAAAATAATGAAAAGTTCGATTCAAAATCGATTTCGGAAACTTTTTGGCAAACCAAGATTTCATTGTCACTAGTCAAACTTGTATGCAAGTTGCCTTTTAAAACTCGACTTTGACAAATCATTTTTTCAGTGACCAACCAAAACATCATTTTTAAGCCCCCAAAATAATGAAAAGTGAAATCCAAAATCGATTTCTGAAACTTTTTGGCAATCCAAAATTTCATTGTCACTAGTCAAACTTGTATGCAAGTTGCCTTTTAAAACTCGACTTTGACAAATCATTTTTTCAGAGACCAACCAAATCATCATTTTTAAGCCACCAAAATAATGAAAATTGAAATCCAAAATCGATTTCGGAAACTTTTTGGCAAACCAAAATGTCATTGTCACTAGTCAAACTTGTATGCAAGTTGCCTTTTAAAACTCGACTTTGACAAATCATTTTTTCAGAGACCAACCAAAACATCATTTTGGAGCCCCCAAAATAATGAAAAGTAAAATCCAAAATCGATTTCGGAAACTTTTTGGCAATCCAAAATTTCATTGTCACTAGTCAAACTTGTATGCAAGCTGCCTTTTAAAACTCGACTTTGACAAATCATTTTGTCATAAACTCACCAAAACATCATTTTTAAGCCCCCAAAATAATGAAAAGTGAAATCCAAAATCGATTTCGGAAACTTTTTGGCAAACCAAAATTTCAATGTAACTAGTCAAAGTTGTATGCAAGTTGCCTTTTGAAACTCGACTTTGACAAATCATTTTTTCAGAGACCAACCAAACCATCATTTTTAAGCCCCCAAAATAATGAAAAGTAAAATCCAAAATCGATTTAGGAAACTTTTTGGCAAACCAAAATTTCAATGTAACTAGTCAAACTTGAATGCAAGTTGCCTTTTAAAACTCGACTTTGACAAATCATTTTTTCAGAGACCAACCAAACCATTATTTTTAAGCCCCCAAAATAATGAAAAGTTCGATCCAAAATCGATTTCGGAAATTTTTTTGGCAATCCAAAATTTCATTGTCACTAGTCAAACTTGTATGCAAGCTGCCTTTTAAAACTCGACTTTGACAAATCATTTTGTCATAAACTCACCAAAACATCATTTTTAAGCCCCCAAAATAATGAAAAGTGAAATCCAAAATCGATTTCGGAAACTTTTTGGCAAACCAAAATTTCAATGTAACTAGTCAAACTTGTATGCAAGTTGCCTTTTAAAACTCGACTTTGACAAATCATTTTTTCAGAGACCAACCAAAACATCATTTTGGAGCCCCCAAAATAATGAAAAGTAAAATCCAAAATCGATTTCGGAAACTTTTTGGCAATCCAAAATTTCATTGTCACTAGTCAAACTTGTATGCAAGCTGCCTTTTAAAACTCGACTTTGACAAATCATTTTGTCATAAACTCACCAAAACATCATTTTTAAGCCCCCAAAATAATGAAAAGTGAAATCCAAAATCGATTTCGGAAACTTTTTGGCAAACCAAAATTTCAATGTAACTAGTCAAAGTTGTATGCAAGTTGCCTTTTGAAACTCGACTTTGACAAATCATTTTTTCAGAGACCAACCAAACCATCATTTTTAAGCCCCCAAAATAATGAAAAGTAAAATCCAAAATCGATTTAGGAAACTTTTTGGCAAACCAAAATTTCAATGTAACTAGTCAAACTTGTATGCAAGTTGCCTTTTAAAACTCGACTTTGACAAATCATGTTTTCAGAGACCAACCAAACCATCATTTTTAAGCCCTCAAAATAATGAAAAGTTAAATCCAAAATCGATTTCGAAAACTTTTTGGCAATCCAACATTTCAATGTAACTAGTCAAACTTGTATGCAAGTTGCCTTTTCAAACTCGACTTTGACAAATCATTTTTTCAGAGACCAACCAAAACATCATTTTTGAGCCCCCAAAATAACGAAAAGTGCATTCCAAGATCGATTTCAGAAACTATTATGCAAACCAAAATTTCAATGTAACTAGTCAAACTTGTATGCAAGCTGCCTTTTAAAACTCGACTTTGACAAATCATTTTGTCATAAACTCACCAAAACATCATTTTTAAGCCCCCAAAATAATGAAAAGTGAAATCCAAGATCGATTTAGGAAACTTTTTGGCAAACCAAAATTTCATTGTCACTAGTCAAACTTGTATGCAAGTTACCTTTTAAAACTCGACTTTGACAAATCATTTTTTCAGAGACCAACCAAAACATCATTTTTAAGCCCCCAAAATAATGAAAAGGTGAAATCCAAAATCGATTTCGGAAACTTTTTGGCAAACCAAAATTTCATTGTCACTAGTCAAACTTGTATGCAAGTTGCCTTTTAAAACTCGACTTTGACAAATCATTTTTTCAGAGACCAACCAAAACATCATTTTTAAGCCCCCAAAATAATGAAAAGGTGAAATCCAAAATCGATTTCGGAAACTTTTTGGCAAACCAAAATTTCATTGTCACTAGTCAAACTTGTATGCAAGTTGCCTTTTAAAACTCGGCTGTGACAAATCATGTTTTCAGAGACCAACCAAAACATCATTTTTGAGCCCCCAAAATAATGAAAAGTGAAATCCAAAATCGATTTCGGAAACTTTTTGGCAAACCAAAATTTCATTGTAACTAGTCAAACTTGTATGCAAGTTACCTTTTAAAACTCGACTTTGACAAATCATTTTTTCAGAGACCAACCAAAACATCATTTTTGAGCCCCCAAAATAATGAAAAGGTGAAATCCAAAATCGATTTCGGAAACTTTTTGGCAAACCAAAATTTCATTGTCACTAGTCAAACTTGTATGCAAGTTGCCTTTTAAAACTCGACTTTGACAAATCATTTTTTCAGAGACCAACCAAAACATCATTTTTAAGCCCCCAAAATAATGAAAAGGTGAAATCCAAAATCGATTTCGGAAACTTTTTGGCAAACCAAAATTTCATTGTCACTAGTCAAACTTGTATGCAAGTTGCCTTTTAAAACTCGACTTTGACAAATCATGTTTTCAGAGACCAACCAAAACATCATTTTTGAGCCCCCAAAATAATGAAAAGTGAAATCCAAGATCGATTTAGGAAACTTTTTGGCAAACCAAAATTTCATTGTCACTAGTCAAACTTGTATGCAAGTTGCCTTTTAAAACTCGACTTTGACAAATCATTTTTTCAGAGACCAACCAAAACATCATTTTTAAGCCCCCAAAATAATGAAAAGGTGAAATCCAAAATCGATTTCGGAAACTTTTTGGCAAACCAAAATTTCATTGTCACTAGTCAAACTTGTATGCAAGTTGCCTTTTAAAACTCGACTTTGACAAATCATTTTTTCAGAGACCAACCAAAACATCATTTTTAAGCCCCCAAAATAATGAAAAGGTGAAATCCAAAATCGATTTCGGAAACTTTTTGGCAAACCAAAATTTCTTTGTCACTAGTCAAACTTGTATGCAAGTTGCCTTTTAAAACTCGACTTTGACAAATCATTTTTTCAGAGACCAACCAAAACATCATTTTTAAGCCCCCAAAATAATGAAAAGGTGAAATCCAAAATCGATTTCGGAATCTTTTTGGCAAACCAAAATTTCATTGTCACTAGTCAAACTTGTATGCAAGTTGCCTTTTAAAACTCGGCTGTGACAAATCATGTTTTCAGAGACCAACCAAAACATCATTTTTGAGCCCCCAAAATAATGAAAAGTGAAATCCAAGATCGATTTAGGAAACTTTTTGGCAAACCAAAATTTCATTGTCACTAGTCAAACTTGTATGCAAGTTACCTTTTAAAACTCGACTTTGACAAATCATTTTTTCAGAGACCAACCAAAACATCATTTTTAAGCCCCCAAAATAATGAAAAGGTGAAATCCAAAATCGATTTCGGAAACTTTTTGGCAAACCAAAATTTCATTGTCACTAGTCAAACTTGTATGCAAGTTGCCTTTTAAAACTCGACTTTGACAAATCATGTTTTCAGAGACCAACCAAAACATCATTTTTGAGCCCCCAAAATAATGAAAAGTGAAATCCAAGCTCGATTTAGGAAACTTTTTGGCAAACCAAAATTTCATTGTCACTAGTCAAACTTGTATGCAAGTTGCCTTTTAAAACTCGACTTTGACAAATCATTTTTTCAGAGACCAACCAAAACATCATTTTTGAGCCCCCAAAATAATGAAAAGTTCGATCCAAAATCGATTTCGGAAACTTTTTGGCAAACCAAAATTTCAATGTAACTAGTCAAACTTGTATGCAAGTTGCCTTTTAAAACTCGGCTTTGACAAATAAATTTTTTCAGAGACCAACCAAAACATCATTTTTAAGCCCCCAAAATAATGAAAAGTAAAATCCAAAATCGATTTCGGAACTTTTTTGGCAAACCAAAATTTCATTGTCACTAGTCAAACTTGTATACAAGTTGCCTTTTAAAACTCGACTTTGACAAATCATTTTTTCAGAGACCAACAAAAACATCATTTTTAAGCCCCCAAAATAATGAAAAGTAAAATCCAAAATCGATTTCGGAACTTTTTTGGCAAACCAAAATTTCATTGTCACTAGTCAAACTTGTATACAAGTTGCCTTTTAAAACTCGACTTTGACAAATCATTTTTCAGAGACCCACCTAAACATCATTTTTAAGCCCCCAAAATAATGAAAAGTAAAATCCAAAATCGATTTCGGAAACTTTTTGGCAAACCAAAACTTCATTGTCACTAGTCAAACTTGTATGCAAGTTGCCTTTTAAAACTCGGCTTTGACAAATCATTTTTTCAGAGACCAACCAAAACATCATTTTTAAGCCCCCAAAATAATGAAAAGTAAAATCCAAAATCGATTTCGGAACTTTTTTGGCAAACCAAAATTTCATTGTCACTAGTCAAACTTGTATACAAGTTGCCTTTTAAAACTCGACTTTGACAAATCATTTTTTCAGAGACCAACAAAAACATCATTTTTAAGCCCCCAAAATAATGAAAAGTTCGATCCAAAATCGATTTCGGAAACTTTTTGGCAAACCAAAACTTCATTGTCACTAGTCAAACTTGTATGCAAGTTGCCTTTTAAAACTCGGCTTTGACAAATCATTTTTTCAGAGACCAACCAAAACATCATTTTTAAGCCCCCAAAATAATGAAAAGTAAAATCCAAAATCGATTTCGGAACTTTTTTGGCAAACCAAAATTTCATTGTCACTAGTCAAACTTGTATACAAGTTGCCTTTTAAAACTCGACTTTGACAAATCATTTTTTCAGAGACCAACAAAAACATCATTTTTAAGCCCCCAAAATAATGAAAAGTTCGATCCAAAATCGATTTCGGAAACTTTTTGGCAAACCAAAACTTCATTGTCACTAGTCAAACTTGTATGCAAGTTGCCTATTAAAATTCGACTTTGACAAATTATTTTTTCAGAGACCAACCAAAACATCATTTTTGAGCCCCCAAAATAATGAAAAGTTCGATCCAAAATCGATTTCGGAAACTTTTTGGCAAACCAAAACTTCATTGTCACTAGTCAAACTTGTATGCAAGTTGCCTTTTAAAACTCGACTTTGACAAATCATTTTTTCAGAGACCAACAAAAACATCATTTTTGAGCCCCCAAAATAATGAAAAGTTCGATCCAAAATCGATTTCGGAAACTTTTTGGCAAACCAAAATTTCAATGTAACTAGTCAAACTTGTATGCAAGTTGCCTTTTAAAACTTTACTTTGACAAATCATTTTTACAGAGACCAACCAAAACATCATTTTTTAGCCCCCAAAATAATGAAAAGTGAAATCCAAAATCGATTTCGGAAACTTTTTGGCAAACCAAAATTTCAATGTAACTAGTCAAACTTGTATGCAAGTTGCCTTTTAAAACTCGGCTTTGACAAATAAATTTTTTCAGAGACCAACCAAAACATCATTTTTAAGCCCCCAAAATAATGAAAAGTAAAATCCAAAATCGATTTCGGAAACTTTTTGGCAAACCAAAACTTCATTGTCACTAGTCAAACTTGTATGCGAGTTGCCTTTTAAAACTCGACTTTGACAAATCACTTTTTCAGAGACCAACCAAAACATCATTTTTGAGCCCCCAAAATAATGAAAAGTTCGATCCAAAATCGATTTCGGAAACTTTTTGGCAAACCAAAATTCAATGTAACTAGTCAAACTTGTATGCAAGTTGCCTTTTAAAACTCGACTTTGACAAATCATTTTTTCAGAGACCAACAAAAACATCATTTTTAAGCCCCCAAAATAATGAAAAGTTCGATCCAAAATCGATTTCGGAAACTTTTTGGCAAACCAAAACTTCATTGTCACTAGTCAAACTTGTATGCAAGTTGCCTATTAAAATTCGACTTTGACAAATCATTTTTTCAGAGACCAACCAAAACATAATTTTTAAGCCCCCAAAATAATGAAAAGTAAAATCCAAAATCGATTTCGGAAACTTTTTGGCAAACCAAAATTTCATTGTCACTAGTCAAACTTGTATGCAAGTTGCCTTTTAAAACTCGACTTTGACAAATCATTTTTTCAGAGACCAACAAAAACATCATTTTTGAGCCCCCAAAATAATGAAAAGTTCGATCCAAAATCGATTTCGGAAACTTTTTGGCAAACCAAAACTTCATTGTCACTAGCCAAACTTGTATGCAAGTTGCCTATTAAAATTCGACTTTGACAAATCATTTTTTCAGAGACCAACCAAAACATAATTTTTAAGCCCCCAAAATAATGAAAAGTAAAATCCAAAATCGATTTCGGAAACTTTTTGGCAAACCAAAACTTCATTGTCACTAGTCAAACTTGTATGCAAGTTGCCTATTTAAATTCGACTTTGACAAATCATTTTTTCAGAGACCAACCAAAACATCATTTTTGAGCCCCCAAAATAATGAAAAGTTCGATCCAAAATCGATTTCGGAAACTTTTTGGCAAACCAAAATTTCAATGTAACTAGTCAAACTTGTATGCAAGTTGCCTTTTAAAACTCGGCTTTGACAAATAAATTTTTTCAGAGACCAACCAAAACATCATTTTTAAGCCCCCAAAATAATGAACAGTAAAATCCAAAATCGATTTCGGAAACTTTTTGGCAAACCAAAATTTCATTGTCACTAGTCAAACTTGTATGCAAGTTGCCTTTTAAAACTCGACTTTGACAAATCATTTTTTCAGAGACCAACCAAAACATTATTTTTAAGCCCCCAAAATAATGAAAAGTGAAATCCAAAATCGATTTCGGAAACTTTTTGGCAAACCAAAATTTCATTGTCACTAGTCAAACTTGTATGCAAGTTGCCTTTTAAAACTCGACTTTGACAAATCATTTTTTCAGAGACCAACAAAAACATCATTTTTGAGCCCCCAAAATAATGAAAAGTTCGATCCAAAATCGATTTCGGAAACTTTTTGGCAAACCAAAACTTCATTGTCACTAGCCAAACTTGTATGCAAGTTGCCTATTAAAATTCGACTTTGACAAATCATTTTTTCAGAGACCAACCAAAACATAATTTTTAAGCCCCCAAAATAATGAAAAGTAAAATCCAAAATCGATTTCGGAAACTTTTTGGCAAACCAAAACTTCATTGTCACTAGTCAAACTTGTATGCAAGTTGCCTATTTAAATTCGACTTTGACAAATCATTTTTACAGAGACCAACCAAAACATCATTTTTGAGCCCCCAAAATAATGAAAAGTTCGATCCAAAATCGATTTCGGAAACTTTTTGGCAAACCAAAATTTCAATGTAACTAGTCAAACTTGTATGCAAGTTGCCTTTTAAAACTCGGCTTTGACAAATAAATTTTTTCAGAGACCAACCAAAACATCATTTTTAAGCCCCCAAAATAATGAACAGTAAAATCCAAAATCGATTTCGGAAACTTTTTGGCAAACCAAAATTTCATTGTCACTAGTCAAACTTGTATGCAAGTTGCCTTTTAAAACTCGACTTTGACAAATCATTTTTTCAGAGACCAACCAAAACATAATTTTTAAGCCCCCAAAATAATGAAAAGTGAAATCCAAAATCGATTTCGGAAACTTTTTGGCAAACCAAAATTTCAATGTAACTAGTCAAACTTGTATGCAAGTTGCCTTTTAAAACTTGACTTTGACAAATCATTTTTACAGAGACCAACCAAAACATCATTTTTTAGCCCCCAAAATAATGAAAAGTGAAATCCAAAATCAATTTCAGAAACTTTTTGGCAATCCAAAATTTCATTGTCACTAGTCAAACTTGTATGCAAGTTGCCTTTTAAAACTCGACTTTGACAAATCATTTTTTCAGAGACCAACCAAAACATCATTTTTTAGCCCCCAAAATAATGAAAAGTGAAATCCAAAATCGATTTCGGAAACTTTTTGGCAAACCAAAATTTCATTGTCACTAGTCAAACTTGTATACAAGTTGCCTTTTAAAACTCGACTTTGACAAATCATTTTTTCAGAGACCAACCAAAACATCATTTTTGAGCCCCCAAAATAATGAAAAGTTCGATCCAAAATCGATTTCGGAAACTTTTTGGCAAACCAAAATTTCAATGTAACTAGTCAAACTTGTATGCAAGTTGCCTTTTAAAACTCGGCTTTGACAAATAAATTTTTTCAGAGACCAACCAAAACATCATTTTTAAGCCCCCAAAATAATGAAAAGTAAAATCCAAAATCGATTTCGGAAACTTTTTGGCAAACCAAAACTTCATTGTCACTAGTCAAACTTGTATGCGAGTTGCCTTTTAAAACTCGACTTTGACAAATCACTTTTTCAGAGACCAACCAAAACATCATTTTTGAGCCCCCAAAATAATGAAAAGTTCGATCCAAAATCGATTTCGGAAACTTTTTGGCAAACCAAAATTCAATGTAACTAGTCAAACTTGTATGCAAGTTGCCTTTTAAAACTCGACTTTGACAAATCATTTTTTCAGAGACCAACAAAAACATCATTTTTAAGCCCCCAAAATAATGAAAAGTTCGATCCAAAATCGATTTCGGAAACTTTTTGGCAAACCAAAACTTCATTGTCACTAGTCAAACTTGTATGCAAGTTGCCTATTAAAATTCGACTTTGACAAATCGTTTTTTCAGAGACCAACCAAAACATAATTTTAAAGCCCCCAAAATAATGAAAAGTAAAATCCAAAATCGATTTCGGAAACTTTTTGGCAAACCAAAATTTCATTGTCACTAGTCAAACTTGTATGCAAGTTGCCTTTTAAAACTCGACTTTGACAAATCATTTTTTCAGAGACCAACAAAAACATCATTTTTGAGCCCCCAAAATAATGAAAAGTTCGATCCAAAATCGATTTCGGAAACTTTTTGGCAAACCAAAACTTCATTGTCACTAGTCAAACTTGTATGCAAGTTGCCTATTAAAATTCGACTTTGACAAATCGTTTTTTCAGAGACCAACCAAAACATCATTTTTGAGCCCCCAAAATAATGAAAAGTTAAATCCAAAATCGATTTCGGAAACTTTTTGGCAAACCAAAATTTCATTGTCACTAGTCAAACTTGTATGCAAGTTGCCTTTTAAAACTCGACTTTGACAAATCATTTTTTCAGAGACCAAACAAAACATCATTTTTGAGCCCCCAAAATAATGAAAAGTTCGATCCAAAATCGATTTCGGAAACTTTTTGGCAAACCAAAATTTCAATGTAACTAGTCAAACTTGTATGCAAGTTGCCTTTTAAAACTCGACTTTGACAAATCATTTTTTCAGAGACCAACAAAAACATCATTTTTGAGCCCCCAAAATAATGAAAAGTTCGATCCAAAATCGATTTCGGAAACTTTTTGGCAAACCAAAACTTCATTGTCACTAGTCAAACTTGTATGCAAGTTGCCTATTAAAATTCGACTTTGACAAATAAATTTTTTCAGAGACCAACCAAAACATCATTTTTAAGCCCCCAAAATAATGAACAGTAAAATCCAAAATCGATTTCGGAAACTTTTTGGCAAACCAAAATTTCATTGTCACTAGTCAAACTTGTATGCAAGTTGCCTTTTAAAACTCGACTTTGACAAATCATTTTTTCAGAGACCAACCAAAACATCATTTTTAAGCCCCCAAAATAATGAAAAGTGAAATCCAAAATCGATTTCGGAAACTTTTTGGCAAACCAAAACTTCATTGTCACTAGCCAAACTTGTATGCAAGTTGCCTATTAAAATTCGACTTTGACAAATCATTTTTTCAGAGACCAACCAAAACATAATTTTTAAGCCCCCAAAATAATGAAAAGTAAAATCCAAAATCGATTTCGGAAACTTTTTGGCAAACCAAAACTTCATTGTCACTAGTCAAACTTGTATGCAAGTTGCCTATTTAAATTCGACTTTGACAAATCATTTTTTCAGAGACCAACCAAAACATCATTTTTAAGCCCCCAAAATAATGAAAAGTTCGATCCAAAATCGATTTCGGAAACTTTTTGGCAAACCAAAACTTCATTGTCACTAGTCAAACTTGTATGCAAGTTGCCTATTAAAATTCGACTTTGACAAATCATTTTTTCAGAGACCAACCAAAACATCATTTTTAAGCCCCCAAAATAATGAAAAGAGAAATCCAAAATCGATTTCGGAAACTTTTTGGCAAACCAAAATTTCATTGTTACTAGTCAAACTTGTATACAAGTTGCCTTTTAAAACTCGACTTTGACAAATCATTTTTTCAGAGACCAACCAAAACATCATTTTTGAGCCCCCAAAATAATGAAAAGTTCGATCCAAAATCGATTTCGGAAACTTTTTGGCAAAAGAAAATTTCAATGTAACTAGTCAAACTTGTATGCAAGTTGCCTTTTAAAACTCGGCTTTGACAAATAAGTTTTTTCAGAGACCAACCAAAATATCATTTTTAAGCCCCTAAAATAATGAAAAGTAAAATCCAAAATCGATTTCGGAAACTTTTTGGCAAACCAAAACTTCATTGTCACTAGTCAAACTTGTATGCAAGTTGCCTATTAAAATTCGACTTTTACAAATCATTTTTTCAGAGACCAACCAAAACATAATTTTTAAGCCCCCAAAATAATGAAAAATTCGATCCAAAATCGATTTCGGAAACTTTTTGGCAATCCAAAATTTCATTGTCACTAGTCAAACTTTTATGCAAGTTGCCTTTTAAAATTCGACTTTGACAAATCATTTTTTTAAAGACCAACCAAAACATCATTTTTAAGCCCCCAAAATAATGAAAAGTAAAATCCAAAATCGATTTCGGAAACTTTTTGGCAAACCAAAACTTCATTGTCACTAGTCAAACTTGTATGCAAGTTGCCTTTTAAAACTCGACTTTGACAAATCATTTTTTCAGAGACCAACCAAAACATCATTTTTAAGCCCCCAAAATAATGAAAAGTTCGATCCAAAATCGATTTCGGAAACTTTTTGGCAAACCAAAACTTCATTGTCACTAGTCAAACTTGTATGCAAGTTGCCTATTAAAATTCGACTTTGACAAATCATTTTTTCAGAGACCAACCAAAACATCATTTTTGAGCCCCCAAAATAATGAAAAGTTCGATCCAAAATCGATTTCGGAAACTTTTTGGCAAACCAAAATTTCAATGTAACTAGTCAAACTTGTATGCAAGTTGCCTTTTAAAACTCGGCTTTGACAAATAAATTTTTTCAGAGACCAACCAAAATATCATTTTTAAGCCCCTAAAATAATGAAAAGTAAAATCCAAAATCGATTTCGGAAACTTTTTGGCAAACCAAAATTTCATTGTCACTAGTCAAACTTGTATACAAGTTGCCTTTTAAAACTCGACTTTGACAAATCATTTTTTCAGAGACCAACAAAAACATCATTTTTAAGCCCCCAAAATAATGAAAAGTTCGATCCAAAATCGATTTCGGAAACTTTTTGGCAATCCAAAATTTCATTGTCACTAGTCAAACTTGTATGCAAGCTGCCTTTTAAAACTCGACTTTGACAAATCATGTTTTCAGAGACCAACCAAAACATCATTTTTGAGCCCCCAAAATAATGAAAAGAGAAATCCAAAATCGATTTCGGAAACTTTTTGGCAAACCAAAATTTCAATGTAACTAGTCAAACTTGTATGCAAGTTGCCTTTTAAAACTCGGCTTTGACAAATAAATTTTTTCAGAGACCAACCAAAATATCATTTTTAAGCCCCTAAAATAATGAAAAGTAAAATCCAAAATCGATTTCGGAAACTTTTTGGCAAACCAAAATTTCATTGTTACTAGTCAAACTTGTATACAAGTTGCCTTTTAAAACTCGACTTTGACAAATCATTTTTTCAGAGACCAACCAAATCATCATTTTTAAGCCCCCAAAATAATGAAAAGTGAAATCCAAAATCGATTTCGGAAACTTTTTGGCAAACCAAAATTTCAATGTAACTAGTCAAACTTGTATGCAAGTTGCCTTTTAAAACTCGGCTTTGACAAATAAATTTTTTCAGAGACCAACCAAAATATCATTTTTAAGCCCCTAAAATAATGAAAAGTAAAATCCAAAATCGATTTCGGAAACTTTTTGGCAAACCAAAATTTCATTGTCACTAGTCAAACTTGTATGCAAGTTGCCTTTTAAAACTCGACTTTGACAAATCATTTTTTTAGAGACCAACCAAAACATCATTTTTGAGCCCCCAAAATAATGAAAAGTTCGATCCAAAATCGATTTCGGAAACTTTTTGGCAATCCAAAATTTCATTGTCACTAGTCAAACTTGTATGCAAGCTGCCTTTTAAAACTCGACTTTGACAAATCATGTTTTCAGAGACCAACCAAAACATCATTTTTGAGCCCCCAAAATAATGAAAAGAGAAATCCAAAATCGATTTCGGAAACTTTTTGGCAAACCAAAATATCATTGTCACTAGTCAAACTTGTATACAAGTTGCCTTTTAAAACTCGACTTTGACAAATCATTTTTTCAGAGACCAACCAAAACATCATTTTTGAGCCCCCAAAATAATGAAAAGTTCGATCCAAAATCGATTTCGGAAACTTTTTGGCAAACCAAAATTTCAATGTAACTAGTCAAACTTGTATGCAAGTTGCCTTTTAAAACTCGGCTTTGACAAATAAATTTTTTCAGAGACCAACCAAAATATCATTTTTAAGCCCCTAAAATAATGAAAAGTAAAATCCAAAATCGATTTCGGAAACTTTTTGGCAAACCAAAATTTCATTGTCACTAGTCAAACTTGTATACAAGTTGCCTTTTAAAACTCGACTTTGACAAATCATTTTTTCAGAGACCAACAAAAACATCATTTTTAAGCCCCCAAAATAATGAAAAGTTCGATCCAAAATCGATTTCGGAAACTTTTTGGCAATCCAAAATTTCATTGTCACTAGTCAAACTTGTATGCAAGCTGCCTTTTAAAACTCGACTTTGACAAATCATTTTTTCAGAGACCAACCAAAACATCATTTTTGAGCACCCAAAATAATGAAAAGTGAAATCCAAAATCGATTTCGGAAACTTTTTGGCAATCCAAAATTTCATTGTCACTAGTCAAACTTGTATGCAAGTTGCCTTTTAAAATTCGACTTTGACAAATCATTTTTTTAGAGACCAACCAAAACATCATTTTTAAGCCCCCAAAATAATGAAAAGTAAAATCCAAAATCGATTTCGGAAACTTTTTGGCAAACCAAAACTTCATTGTCACTAGTCAAACTTGTATGCAAGTTGCCTTTTAAAACTCGACTTTGACAAATCATTTTTTCAGAGACCAACCAAAACATCATTTTTAAGCCCCCAAAATAATGAAAAGTGAAATCCAAAATCGATTTCGAAAACTTTTTGGCAATCCAAAATTTCATTGTCACTAGTCAAACTTGTATGCAAGCTGCCTTTTAAAACTCGACTTTGACAAATCATTTTTTCAGAGACCAACCAAAACATCATTTTTGAGCACCCAAAATAATGAAAAGTGAAATCCAAAATCGATTTCGGAAACTTTTTGGCAAACCAAAATTTCATTGTCACTAGTCAAACTTGTATGCAAGTTGCCTTTTAAAACTCGACTTTGACAAATCATTTTTTCAGAGACCAACCAAAACATCATTTTTAAGCCCCAAAATAATGAAAAGTGAAATCCAAAATCGATTTCGGAAACTTTTTGGCAAACCAAAATGTCATTGTCACTTGTGAAACTTGTATGCAAGTTGCCTTTTAAAGCTCGACTTTGACAAATCTTTTTTTCAGAGACCAACCAAAACATCATTTTTGAGCCCCCAAAATAATGAAAAGTTCGATCCAAAATCGATTTCGGAAACTTTTTGGCAAACCAAAATTTCATTGTCACTAGTCAAACTTGTATGCAAGTTGCCTTTTAAAACTCGCCTTTGACAAATCATTTTTTCAGAGACCAACCAAAACATCATTTTTGAGCCCCCAAAATAATGAAAAGTGAAATCCAAAATCGATTCCGGAAACTTTTTGGCAAACCAAAATTTCATTGTCACTAGTCAAACTTGTATGCAAGCTGCCTTTTAAAACTCGACTTTGACAAATCATTTTTTCAGAGACCAACCAAAACATCATTTTCGAGCCCCCAAAATAATGAAAAGTGAAATCCAAAATCGATTTCGGAAACTTTTTGGCAATCCAAAATTTCATTGTCACTAGTCAAACTTGTATGCAAGTTGCCTTTTAAAACTCGACTTTGACAAATCATTTTTTCAGAGACCAACCAAAACATCATTTTTGAGCCCCCAAAATAATGAAAAGTAAAATCCAAAATCGATTCCGGAAACTTTTTGGCAAACCAAAATTTCATTGTAACTAGTCAAACTTGTATGCAAGTTGCCTACTAAAACTCGACTTTGACAAATCATTTTTTTAGAGACTAACCAAAACATCATTTTTGAGCCCCCAAAATAATGAAAAGTGAAATCTAAAATCGATTTCGGAAACTTTTTGGCAATCCAAAATTTCATTGTAACTAGTCAAACTTGTATGCAAGTTGCCTTTTAAAACTCGACTTTGACAAATCATTTTTTCAGAGACCAACCAAACCATCATTTTTGAGCCCCCAAAATAATGAAAAGTGAAATCCAAAATCGATTTCGGAAACTTTTTGGCAAACCAACATTTCATTGTCACTAGTCAAACTTGTATGCAAGTTGCCTTTTAAAACTCGACTTTGACAAATCATTTTTTCAGAGACCAACCAAAACATCATTTTTGAGCCCCCAAAATAATAAACAGTAAAATCCAAAATCGATTTCGGAAACTTTTTGGCAATCCAAAATTTCATTGCCACTAGTCAAACTTGTATGCAAGTTGCCTTTTTAAACTCGACTTTGACAAATCATTTTTTCAGAGACCAACCAAAACATCATTTTTGAGCCCCCAAAATAATGAAAAGTTCGATCCAAAATCGATTTCGGAAACTTTTTGGCAAACCAAAATTTCATTGTCACTAGTCAAACTTGTATGCAAGTTGCCTTTTAAAACTCGACTTTGACAAATCATTTTTTCAGAGACCAACCAAATCATCATTTTTGAGCCCCCAAAATAATGAAAAGTTCGATCCAAAATCGATTTCGGAAACTTTTTGGCAAACCAAAATTTCATTGTCACTAGTCAAACTTGTATGCAAGTTGCCTTTTAAAACTCGACTTTGACAAATCATTTTTTCAGAGACCAACCAAAACATCATTTTTAAGCCCCCAAAATAATGAAAAGTGAAATCCAAAATCGATTTCGGAAACTTTTTGGCAAACCAAAATTTCATTGTCACTAGTCGTACTTGTATGCAAGATGCCTTTTATAACTCGACTTTGACAAATCAGTTTTTCAGAGACCAACCAAAGATCATTTTTGAGCCCCCAAAATAATGAAAAGTGAAATCCAAAATCGATTTCGGAAACTTTTTGGCAAACCAAAATTTTATTATCACTAGTCAAACTTGTATGCAAGTTGCCTCTTAAAACTCGACTTTGACAAATCATTTTTTCAGAGACCAACCAAAACATCATTTTTAAGCCCCAAAATAATGAAAAGTGAAATCCAAAATCGATTTCGGAAACTTTTTGGCAAACCAAAATTTCATTGTCACTAGTCAAACTTGTATGCAAGTTGCCTTTTAAAACTCGACTTTGACAAATCATTTTTTCAGAGACCAACCAAATCATCATTTTTGAGCCCCCAAAATAATGAAAAGTTCGATCCAAAATCGATTTCGGAAACTTTTTGGCAAACCAAAATTTCATTGTCACTAGTCGTACTTGTATGCAAGTTGCCTTTTATAACTCGACTTTGACAAATCAGTTTTTCAGAGACCAACCAAAACATCATTTTTGAGCCCCCAAAATAATGAAAAGTGAAATCCAAAATCGATTTCGGAAACTTTTTGGCAAACCAAAATGTCATTGTCACTAGTGAAACTTGTATGCAAGTTGCCTTTTAAAACTCGACTTTGACAAATCTTTTTTTCAGAGACCAACCAAAACATCATTTTTGAGCCCCCAAAATAATGAAAAGTTCGATCCAAAATCGATTTCGGAAACTTTTTGGCAAACCAAAATTTCATTGTCACTAGTCAAACTTGTATGCAAGTTGCCTTTTAAAACTCGCCTTTGACAAATCATTTTTTCAGAGACCAACCAAAACATCATTTTTGAGCCCCCAAAATAATGAAAAGTGAAATCCAAAATCGATTTCGGAAACTTTTTGGCAAACCAAAATTTCATTGTCACTAGTCAAACTTGTATGCAAGTTGCCTTTTAAAACTCGACTTTGACAAATCATTTTTTCAGAGACCAACCAAAACATCATTTTTGAGCACCCAAAATAATGAAAAGTGAAATCCAAAATCGATTTCGGAAACTTTTTGGCAAACCAAAATTTCATTGTCACTAGTCAAACTTGTATGCAAGTTGCCTTTTAAAACTCGACTTTGACAAATCATTTTTTCAGAGACCAACCAAAACATCATTTTTAAGCCCCGAAATAATGAAAAGTGAAATCCAAAATCGATTTCGGAAACTTTTTGGCAAACCAAAATGTCATTGTCACTAGTGAAACTTGTATGCAAGTTGCCTTTTAAGACTCGACTTTGACAAATCATTTTTTCAGAGACTAACCAAAACATCGTTTTTAAGCCCCCAAAATAATGAAAAGTTAAATCCAAAATCGATTTCGGAAACTTTTTGGCAAACCAAAATTTCAATGTAACTAGTCAAACTTGTATGCAAGTTGCCTTTTAAAACTCGACTTTGACAAATCTTTTTTTCAGAGACCAACCAAAACATCATTTTTAAGCCCCAAAATAATGAAAAGTGAAATCCAAAATCGATTTCGGAAACTTTTTGGCAAACCAAAATATCATTGTCACTAGTCAAACTTGTATGCAAGTTGCCTTTTAAGACTCGACTTTGACAAATCATTTTTTCAGAGACTAACCAAAACATCGTTTTTGAGCCCCCAAAATAATGAAAAGTTAAATCCAAAATCGATTTCGGAAACTTTTTGGCAAACCAAAATTTCATTGTCACTAGTCAAACTTGTATGCAAGTTGCCTTTTAAAACTCGACTTTGACAAATCATTTTTTCAGAGACCAACCAAATCATCATTTTTGAGCCCCCAAAATAATGAAAAGTTCGATCCAAAATCGATTTCGGAAACTTTTTGGCAAACCAAAATTTCATTGTCACTAGTCGTACTTGTATGCAAGTTGCCTTTTATAACTCGACTTTGACAAATCAGTTTTTCAGAGACCAACCAAAACATCATTTTTGAGCCCCCAAAATAATGAAAAGTGAAATCCAAAATCGATTTCGGAAACTTTTTGGCAAACCAAAATTTTATTATCACTAGTCAAACTTGTATGCAAGTTGCCTCTTAAAACTCGACTTTGACAAATCATTTTTTCAGAGACCAACCAAAACATCATTTTTAAGCCCCAAAATAATGAAAAGTGAAATCCAAAATCGATTTCGGAAACTTTTTGGCAAACCAAAATTTCATTGTCACTAGTCAAACTTGTATGCAAGTTGCCTTTTAAAACTCGACTTTGACAAATCATTTTTTCAGAGACCAACCAAATCATCATTTTTGAGCCCCCAAAATAATGAAAAGTTCGATCCAAAATCGATTTCGGAAACTTTTTGGCAAACCAAAATTTCATTGTCACTAGTCAAACTTGTATGCAAGTTGCCTTTTAAAACTCGACTTTGACAAATCATTTTTTCAGAGACCAACCAAAACATCATTTTTAAGCCCCCAAAATAATGAAAAGTGAAATCCAAAATCGATTTCGGAAACTTTTTGGCAAACCAAAATTTCATTGTCACTAGTCGTACTTGTATGCAAGTTGCCTTTTATAACTCGACTTTGACAAATCAGTTTTTCAGAGACCAACCAAAACATCATTTTTGAGCCCCCAAAATAATGAAAAGTGAAATCCAAAATCGATTTCGGAAACTTTTTGGCAAACCAAAATTTTATTATCACTAGTCAAACTTGTATGCAAGTTGCCTCTTAAAACTCGACTTTGACAAATCATTTTTTCAGAGACCAACCAAAACATCATTTTTAAGCCCCAAAATAATGAAAAGTGAAATCCAAAATCGATTTCGGAAACTTTTTGGCAAACCAAAATTTCATTGTCACTAGTCAAACTTGTATGCAAGTTGCCTTTTAAAACTCGACTTTGACAAATCATTTTTTCAGAGACCAACCAAATCATCATTTTTGAGCCCCCAAAATAATGAAAAGTTCGATCCAAAATCGATTTCGGAAACTTTTTGGCAAACCAAAATTTCATTGTCACTAGTCGTACTTGTATGCAAGTTGCCTTTTATAACTCGACTTTGACAAATCAGTTTTTCAGAGACCAACCAAAACATCATTTTTGAGCCCCCAAAATAATGAAAAGTGAAATCCAAAATCGATTTCGGAAACTTTTTGGCAAACCAAAATGTCATTGTCACTAGTGAAACTTGTATGCAAGTTGCCTTTTAAAACTCGACTTTGACAAATCTTTTTTTCAGAGACCAACCAAAACATCATTTTTGAGCCCCCAAAATAATGAAAAGTTCGATCCAAAATCGATTTCGGAAACTTTTTGGCAAACCAAAATTTCATTGTCACTAGTCAAACTTGTATGCAAGTTGCCTTTTAAAACTCGCCTTTGACAAATCATTTTTTCAGAGACCAACCAAAACATCATTTTCAAGCCCCCAAAATAATGAAAAGTGAAATCCAAAATCGATTTCGGAAACTTTTTGGCAAACCAAAATTTCATTGTCACTAGTCAAACTTGTATGCAAGTTGCCTTTTAAAACTCGACTTTGACAAATCATTTTTTCAGAGACCAACCAAAACATCATTTTTGAGCACCCAAAATAATGAAAAGTGAAATCCAAAATCGATTTCGGAAACTTTTTGGCAAACCAAAATTTCATTGTCACTAGTCAAACTTGTATGCAAGTTGCCTTTTAAAACTCGACTTTGACAAATCATTTTTTCAGAGACCAACCAAAACATCATTTTTAAGCCCCAAAATAATGAAAAGTGAAATCCAAAATCGATTTCGGAAACTTTTTGGCAAACCAAAATGTCATTGTCACTAGTGAAACTTGTATGCAAGTTGCCTTTTTAAACTCGCCTTTGACAAATCATTTTTTCAGAGACCAACCAAAACATCATTTTTGAGCCCCCAAAATAATGAAAAGTGAAATCCAAAATCGATTTCGGAAACTTTTTGGCAAACCAAAATTTCATTGTCACTAGTCAAACTTGTATGCAAGTTGCCTTTTAAAACTCGACTTTGACAAATCATTTTTTCAGAGACCAACCAAAATATCATTTTTAGCCCCCAAAATAATGAAAAGTGAAATCCAAAATCGATTTCGGAAACTTTTTGGCAAACCAAAATTTCATTGTCACTAGTCGTACTTGTATGCAAGTTGCCTTTTATAACTCGACTTTGACAAATCAGTTTTTCAGAGACCAACCAAAACATCATTTTTGAGCCCCCAAAATAATGAAAAGTGAAATCCAAAATCGATTTCGGAAACTTTTTGGCAAACCAAAATTTTATTATCACTAGTCAAACTTGTATGCAAGTTGCCTCTTAAAACTCGACTTTGACAAATCATTTTTTTAAAGACCAACCAAAACATCATTTTTAAGCCCCCAAAATAATGAAAAGTGAAATCCAAAATCGATTTCGGAAACTTTTTGGCATACCAAAATTTTATTGTCACTAGTCAAACTTGTATGCAAGTTGCCTTTTAAAACTCGACTTTGACAAATCATTGTTTTAAAGACCAACCAAAACATCATTTTTAAGCCCCCAAAATAATGAAAAGTAAAATCCAAAATCGATTTCGGAAACTTTTTGGCAAACCAAAATTTCATTGTCACTAGTCAAACTTGTATGCAAGTTGCCTTTTAAAACTCGACTTTGACAAATCATTTTTTCAGAGACCAACCAAAACATCATTTTTAAGCCCCCAAAATAATGAAAAATGAAATCCAAAATCGATTTCGGAAACTTTTTGGCAAACCAAAATTTCATTGTCACTGGTCAAACTTGTATGCAAGTTGCCTTTTAAAACTCGACTTTGACAAATCATTTTTTCAGAGACCAACCAAAACATCATTTTTGAGCCCCCAAAAAAATGAAAAGTGAAATAAAAAATCGATTTCGGAAACATTTTGGCAATCCAAAATTTCAATGTAACTAGTCAAACTTGTATGCAAGTTGCCTTTTAAAACTCGACTTTAACAAATCATTTTTTCAGAGACCAACCAAAACATCATTTTTAAGCCCCCAAAATAATGAAAAGTAAAATCCAAAATCGATTTCGGAAACTTTTTGGCAATCCAAAACTTCATTGTCACTAGTCAAGCTTGTATGCAAGTTGCCTTTTAAAACTCGACTTTGACAAATCATTTTTTCAGAGACCAACCAAAACATCATTTTTGAGCCCCCAAAATAATGAAAAGTTCGATCCAAATTCGATTTCGGAAACTTTTTGGCAAACCAAAACTTCATTGTCACTAGTCAAACTTGTATGCAAGTTGCCTATTAAAATTCGACTTTGACAAATCATTTTTTCAGAGACCAACCAAAACATCATTTTTAAGCCCCCAAAATATTGAAAAGTTCGATCCAAAATCGATTTCGGAAACTTTTTGGCAAACCAAAATTTCATTGTCACTAGTCAAACTTGTATGCAAGTTGCCTTTTAAAACTCGACTTTGACAAATCATTTTTTCAGAGACCAACCAAAACATCATTTTTGAGCCCCCAAAATAATGAAAAGTAAAATCCAAAATCGATTTCGGAAACTTTTTGGCAAACCAAAACTTCATTGTCACTAGTCAAACTTGTATGCAAGTTGCCTATTAAAATTCGACTTTGACAAATCATTTTTTCAGAGACCAACCAAAACATCATTTTTGAGCCCCCAAAATAATGAAGAGCGAAATCCAAAATCGAATTCGGAAACTTTTTGGCAAACCAAAATTTCATTGTCACTAGTCAAACTTGTATGCAAGCTGTCTATTAAAACTCGACTTTGACAAATCATTTTTTCAGAGACCAACCAAAACATCATTTTTGAGCCCCCAAAATAATGGAAAGTTCGATCCAAAATCGATTTCGGAAACTTTTTGGCAAACCAAAATTTCATTGTCACTAGTCAAACTTGTATGCAAGTTGCCTATTAAAATTCGACTTTGACAAATCATTTTTTCAGATACCAACCAAAACATCATTTTTAAGCCCCCAAAATAATGAAAAGTTCGATCCAAAATCGATTTCGGAAACTTTTTGGCAAACCAAAATTTCATTGTCACTAGTCAAACTTGTATGCAAGTTGCCTTTTAAAACTCGACTTTGACAAATCATTTTTTCAGAGACCAACCAAAACATCATTTTTGAGCCCCCAAAATAATGAAAAGTGAAATCCAAAATCGATTTCGGAAACTTTTTGGCAAACCAAAATTTCATTGTCACTAGTCAAACTTGTATGCAAGTTGCCTTTTAAGATTCTACTTAGACAAATCATTTTTTCAGAGACTAACCAAAACATCATTTTTGAGCCCCCAAAATAATGAAAAGTTAAATCCAAAATCGATTTCGGAAACTTTTTGGCAAACCAAAACTTCATTGTCACTAGTCAAACTTGTATGCAAGTTGCCTATTAAAATTCGACTTTGACAAATCATTTTTCTGAGACCAACCAAAACATCATTTTTAAGCCCCCAAAATAATGAAAAGTTCGATCCAAAATCGATTTCGGAAACTTTTTGGCAAACCAAAATTTCAATGTAACTAGTCAAACTTGTATGCAAGTTGCCTTTTAAAACTCGACTTTGACAAATCATTTTTTCAGAGACCAACCAAAACATCATTTTTGAGCACCCAAAATAATGAAAAGTTCGATCCAAAATCGATTTCGGAAACTTTTTGGCAAACCAAAATTTCATTGTCACTAGTCAAACTTGTATGCAAGTTGCCTTTTAAAACTCGACTTTGACAAATCATTTTTTCAGAGACCAACCAAAACATCATTTTTGAGACCCCAAAATAATGAAAAGTGAAATCCAAAATCGATTTCGGAAACTTTTTGGCAAACCAAAATATCATTGTCACTAGTCAAACTTGTATGCAAGTTGCCTTTTAAGACTCGACTTTGACAAATCATTTTTTCAGAGACTAACCAAAACATCGTTTTTGAGCCCCCAAAATAATGAAAAGTTAAATCCAAAATCGATTTCGGAAACTTTTTGGCAAACCAAAATTTCAATGTAACTAGTCAAACTTGTATGCAAGTTGCCTTTTAAGACTCGACTTTGACAAATCATTTTTTCAGAGACTAACCAAAAAATCGTTTTTGAGCCCCCAAAATAATGAAAAGTTAAATCCAAAATCGATTTCGGAAACTTTTTGGCAAACCAAAATATCATTGTCACTAGTCAAACTTGTATGCAAGTTGCCTTTTAAGACTCGACTTTGACAAATCATTTTTTCAGAGACTAACCAAAACATCGTTTTTGAGCCCCCAAAATAATGAAAAGTTAAATCCAAAATCGATTTCGGAAACTTTTTGGCAAACCAAAATTTCATTGTCACTAGTCAAACTTGTATGCAAGTTGCCTTTTAAAACTCGACTTTGACAAATCATTTTTTCAGAGACCAACCAAAACATCATTTTTAAGCCCCCAAAATAATGAAAAGTGAAATCCAAAATCGATTTCGGAAACTTTTTGGCAAACCAAAATTTCATTGTCACTAGTCAAACTTGTATGCAAGTTGCCTTTTAAAACTCGACTTTGACAAATCATTTTTTCAGAGACCAACCAAAACATCATTTTTGAGACCCCAAAATAATGAAAAGTGAAATCCAAAATCGATTTCGGAAACTTTTTGGCAAACCAAAATTTCATTGTCACTAGTCAAACTTGTATGCAAGTTGCCTTTTAAGACTCGACTTTGACAAATCATTTTTTCAGAGACTAACCAAAACATCGTTTTTGAGCCCCCAAAATAATGAAAAGTTAAATCCAAAATCGATTTCGGAAACTTTTTGGCAAACCAAAATATCATTGTCACTAGTCAAGCTTGTATGCAAGTTGCCTTTTAAAACTCGACTTTGACAAATCATTTTTTCAGAGACCAACCAAAACATCATTTTTGAGCCCCCAAAATAATGAAAAGTTCGATCCAAAATCGATTTCGGAAACTTTTTGGCAAACCAAAACTTCATTGTCACTAGTCAAACTTGTATGCAAGTTGCCTATTAAAATTCGACTTTGACAAATCATTTTTTCAGATACCAACCAAAACATCATTTTTGAGCCCCCAAAATAATGAAAAGTGAAATCCAAAATCGATTTCGGAAACTTTTTGGCAAACCAAAATTTCATTGTCACTAGTCAAACTTGTATGCAAGTTGCCTTTTAAAACTCGACTTTGACAAATCATTTTTTCAGAGACCAACCAAAACATCATTTTTGAGCCCCCAAAATAATGAAAAGTGAAATCCAAAATCGATTTCGGAAACTTTTTGGCAAACCAAAATTTCATTGTCACTAGTCAAACTTGTATGCAAGTTGCCTTTTAAAACTCGACTTTGACAAATCATTTTTTCAGAGACCAACCAAAACATCATTTTTGAGACCCCAAAATAATGAAAAGTGAAATCCAAAATCGATTTCGGAAACTTTTTGGCAAACCAAAATTTCATTGTCACTAGTCAAACTTGTATGCAAGTTGCCTTTTAAGACTCGACTTTGACAAATCATTTTTTCAGAGACTAACCAAAACATCGTTTTTGAGCCCCCAAAATAATGAAAAGTTAAATCCAAAATCGATTTCGGAAACTTTTTGGCAAACCAAAATATCATTGTCACTAGTCAAGCTTGTATGCAAGTTGCCTTTTAAAACTCGACTTTGACAAATCATTTTTTCAGAGACCAACCAAAACATCATTTTTGAGCCCCCAAAATAATGAAAAATTCGATCCAAAATCGATTTCGGAAACTTTTTGGCAAACCAAAATTTCATTGTCACTAGTCAAACTTGTATGCAAGTTGCCTTTTAAAACTCGACTTTGACAAATCATTTTTTCAGAGACCAACCAAAACATCATTTTTAAGCCCCAAAATAATGAAAAGTGAAATCCAAAATCGATTTCGGAAACTTTTTGGCAAACCAAAATGTCATTGTCACTAGTGAAACTTGTATGCAAGTTGCCTTTTTAAACTCGCCTTTGACAAATCATTTTTTCAGAGACCAACCAAAACATCATTTTTGAGCCCCCAAAATAATGAAAAGTGAAATCCAAAATCGATTTCGGAAACTTTTTGGCAAACCAAAATTTCATTGTCACTAGTCAAACTTGTATGCAAGTTGCCTTTTAAAACTCGACTTTGACAAATCATTTTTTCAGAGACCAACCAAAATATCATTTTTAGCCCCCAAAATAATGAAAAGTGAAATCCAAAATCGATTTCGGAAACTTTTTGGCAAACCAAAATTTCATTGTCACTAGTCGTACTTGTATGCAAGTTGCCTTTTATAACTCGACTTTGACAAATCAGTTTTTCAGAGACCAACCAAAACATCATTTTTGAGCCCCCAAAATAATGAAAAGTGAAATCCAAAATCGATTTCGGAAACTTTTTGGCAAACCAAAATTTTATTATCACTAGTCAAACTTGTATGCAAGTTGCCTCTTAAAACTCGACTTTGACAAATCATTTTTTTAAAGACCAACCAAAACATCATTTTTAAGCCCCCAAAATAATGAAAAGTGAAATCCAAAATCGATTTCGGAAACTTTTTGGCATACCAAAATTTTATTGTCACTAGTCAAACTTGTATGCAAGTTGCCTTTTAAAACTCGACTTTGACAAATCATTGTTTTAAAGACCAACCAAAACATCATTTTTAAGCCCCCAAAATAATGAAAAGTAAAATCCAAAATCGATTTCGGAAACTTTTTGGCAAACCAAAATTTCATTGTCACTAGTCAAACTTGTATGCAAGTTGCCTTTTAAAACTCGACTTTGACAAATCATTTTTTCAGAGACCAACCAAAACATCATTTTTAAGCCCCCAAAATAATGAAAAGTAAAATCCAAAATCGATTTCGGAAACTTTTTGGCAATCAAAAATTTCATTGTCACTAGTCAAACTTGTATGCAAGTTGCCTTTTAAAACTCGACTTTGACAAATCATTTTTTCAGAGACCAACCAAAACATCATTTTTAAGCCCCCAAAATAATGAAAAATGAAATCCAAAATCGATTTCGGAAACTTTTTGGCAAACCAAAATTTCATTGTCACTGGTCAAACTTGTATGCAAGTTGCCTTTTAAAACTCGACTTTGACAAATCATTTTTTCAGAGACCAACCAAAACATCATTTTTGAGCCCCCAAAAAAATGAAAAGTGAAATAAAAAATCGATTTCGGAAACATTTTGGCAATCCAAAATTTCAATGTAACTAGTCAAACTTGTATGCAAGTTGCCTTTTAAAACTCGACTTTAACAAATCATTTTTTCAGAGACCAACCAAAACATCATTTTTAAGCCCCCAAAATAATGAAAAGTAAAATCCAAAATCGATTTCGGAAACTTTTTGGCAATCCAAAACTTCATTGTCACTAGTCAAGCTTGTATGCAAGTTGCCTTTTAAAACTCGACTTTGACAAATCATTTTTTCAGAGACCAACCAAAACATCATTTTTGAGCCCCCAAAATAATGAAAAGTTCGATCCAAATTCGATTTCGGAAACTTTTTGGCAAACCAAAACTTCATTGTCACTAGTCAAACTTGTATGCAAGTTGCCTATTAAAATTCGACTTTGACAAATCATTTTTTCAGAGACCAACCAAAACATCATTTTTAAGCCCCCAAAATATTGAAAAGTTCGATCCAAAATCGATTTCGGAAACTTTTTGGCAAACCAAAATTTCATTGTCACTAGTCAAACTTGTATGCAAGTTGCCTTTTAAAACTCGACTTTGACAAATCATTTTTTCAGAGACCAACCAAAACATCATTTTTGAGCCCCCAAAATAATGAAAAGTAAAATCCAAAATCGATTTCGGAAACTTTTTGGCAAACCAAAACTTCATTGTCACTAGTCAAACTTGTATGCAAGTTGCCTATTAAAATTCGACTTTGACAAATCATTTTTTCAGAGACCAACCAAAACATCATTTTTGAGCCCCCAAAATAATGAAGAGCGAAATCCAAAATCGAATTCGGAAACTTTTTGGCAAACCAAAATTTCATTGTCACTAGTCAAACTTGTATGCAAGCTGTCTATTAAAACTCGACTTTGACAAATCATTTTTTCAGAGACCAACCAAAACATCATTTTTGAGCCCCCAAAATAATGGAAAGTTCGATCCAAAATCGATTTCGGAAACTTTTTGGCAAACCAAAATTTCATTGTCACTAGTCAAACTTGTATGCAAGTTGCCTATTAAAATTCGACTTTGACAAATCATTTTTTCAGATACCAACCAAAACATCATTTTTAAGCCCCCAAAATAATGAAAAGTTCGATCCAAAATCGATTTCGGAAACTTTTTGGCAAACCAAAATTTCATTGTCACTAGTCAAACTTGTATGCAAGTTGCCTTTTAAAACTCGACTTTGACAAATCATTTTTTCAGAGACCAACCAAAACATCATTTTTGAGCCCCCAAAATAATGAAAAGTGAAATCCAAAATCGATTTCGGAAACTTTTTGGCAAACCAAAATTTCATTGTCACTAGTCAAACTTGTATGCAAGTTGCCTTTTAAGATTCTACTTAGACAAATCATTTTTTCAGAGACTAACCAAAACATCATTTTTGAGCCCCCAAAATAATGAAAAGTTAAATCCAAAATCGATTTCGGAAACTTTTTGGCAAACCAAAACTTCATTGTCACTAGTCAAACTTGTATGCAAGTTGCCTATTAAAATTCGACTTTGACAAATCATTTTTCTGAGACCAACCAAAACATCGTTTTTAAGCCCCCAAAATAATGAAAAGTTCGATCCAAAATCGATTTCGGAAACTTTTTGGCAAACCAAAATTTCAATGTAACTAGTCAAACTTGTATGCAAGTTGCCTTTTAAAACTCGACTTTGACAAATCATTTTTTCAGAGACCAACCAAAACATCATTTTTGAGCACCCAAAATAATGAAAAGTTCGATCCAAAATCGATTTCGGAAACTTTTTGGCAAACCAAAATTTCATTGTCACTAGTCAAACTTGTATGCAAGTTGCCTTTTAAAACTCGACTTTGACAAATCATTTTTTCAGAGACCAACCAAAACATCATTTTTGAGACCCCAAAATAATGAAAAGTGAAATCCAAAATCGATTTCGGAAACTTTTTGGCAAACCAAAATATCATTGTCACTAGTCAAACTTGTATGCAAGTTGCCTTTTAAGACTCGACTTTGACAAATCATTTTTTCAGAGACTAACCAAAACATCGTTTTTGAGCCCCCAAAATAATGAAAAGTTAAATCCAAAATCGATTTCGGAAACTTTTTGGCAAACCAAAATTTCAATGTAACTAGTCAAACTTGTATGCAAGTTGCCTTTTAAGACTCGACTTTGACAAATCATTTTTTCAGAGACTAACCAAAAAATCGTTTTTGAGCCCCCAAAATAATGAAAAGTTAAATCCAAAATCGATTTCGGAAACTTTTTGGCAAACCAAAATATCATTGTCACTAGTCAAACTTGTATGCAAGTTGCCTTTTAAGACTCGACTTTGACAAATCATTTTTTCAGAGACTAACCAAAACATCGTTTTTGAGCCCCCAAAATAATGAAAAGTTAAATCCAAAATCGATTTCGGAAACTTTTTGGCAAACCAAAATTTCATTGTCACTAGTCAAACTTGTATGCAAGTTGCCTTTTAAAACTCGACTTTGACAAATCATTTTTTCAGAGACCAACCAAAACATCATTTTTAAGCCCCCAAAATCATGAAAAGTTCAAATCCAAAATCAATTTCGGAAACGTTTTGGCAAACCCAAATTTCATTGTCACCAGTCAAACTTGTATGCAAGTTGCCTTTTAAAACTCGACTTTGACAAATCATTTTTTCAGAGACCAACCAAAACATCATTTTTAAGCCCCCAAAATAATGAAAAGTGAAATCCAAAATCGATTTCGGAAACTTTTTGGCAAACCAAAATTTCAATGTAACTAGTCAAACTTGTATGCAAGTTGCCTTTTAAGACTCGACTTTGACAAATCATTTTTTCAGAGACTAACCAAAAAATCGTTTTTGAGCCCCCAAAATAATGAAAAGTTAAATCCAAAATCGATTTCGGAAACTTTTTGGCAAACCAAAATATCATTGTCACTAGTCAAACTTGTATGCAAGTTGCCTTTTAAGACTCGACTTTGACAAATCATTTTTTCAGAGACTAACCAAAACATCGTTTTTGAGCCCCCAAAATAATGAAAAGTTAAATCCAAAATCGATTTCGGAAACTTTTTGGCAAACCAAAATTTCATTGTCACTAGTCAAACTTGTATGCAAGTTGCCTTATAAAACTCGACTTTGACAAATCATTTTTTCAGAGACCAACCAAAGCATCATTTTTGAGCCCCCAAAATAATGAAAAGTAAAATCCAAAATCAATTTCGGAAACGTTTTGGCAAACCCAAATTTCATTGTCACCAGTCAAACTTGTATGCAAGTTGCCTTTTAAAACTCGACTTTGACAAATCATTTTTTCAGAGACCAACCAAAACATCATTTTTAAGCCCCCAAAATAATGAAAAGTGAAATCCAAAATCGATTTCGGAAACTTTTTGGCAAACCAAAATTTCATTGTCACTAGTCAAACTTGTATGCAAGTTGCCTTTTAAAACTCGACTTTGACAAATCATTTTTTCAGAGACCAACCAAAACATCATTTTTGAGACCCCAAAATAATGAAAAGTGAAATCCAAAATCGATTTCGGAAACTTTTTGGCAAACCAAAATTTCATTGTCACTAGTCAAACTTGTATGCAAGTTGCCTTTTAAGACTCGACTTTGACAAATCATTTTTTCAGAGACTAACCAAAACATCGTTTTTGAGCCCCCAAAATAATGAAAAGTTAAATCCAAAATCGATTTCGGAAACTTTTTGGCAAACCAAAATATCATTGTCACTAGTCAAGCTTGTATGCAAGTTGCCTTTTAAAACTCGACTTTGACAAATCATTTTTTCAGAGACCAACCAAAACATCATTTTTGAGCCCCCAAAATAATGAAAAGTTCGATCCAAAATCGATTTCGGAAACTTTTTGGCAAACCAAAACTTCATTGTCACTAGTCAAACTTGTATGCAAGTTGCCTATTAAAATTCGACTTTGACAAATCATTTTTTCAGATACCAACCAAAACATCATTTTTGAGCCCCCAAAATAATGAAAAGTGAAATCCAAAATCGATTTCGGAAACTTTTTGGCAAACCAAAATTTCATTGTCACTAGTCAAACTTGTATGCAAGTTGCCTTTTAAAACTCGACTTTGACAAATCATTTTTTCAGAGACCAACCAAAACATCATTTTTGAGCCCCCAAAATAATGAAAAGTGAAATCCAAAATCGATTTCGGAAACTTTTTGGCAAACCAAAATTTCATTGTCACTAGTCAAACTTGTATGCAAGTTGCCTTTTAAAACTCGACTTTGACAAATCATTTTTTCAGAGACCAACCAAAACATCATTTTTGAGACCCCAAAATAATGAAAAGTGAAATCCAAAATCGATTTCGGAAACTTTTTGGCAAACCAAAATTTCATTGTCACTAGTCAAACTTGTATGCAAGTTGCCTTTTAAGACTCGACTTTGACAAATCATTTTTTCAGAGACTAACCAAAACATCGTTTTTGAGCCCCCAAAATAATGAAAAGTTAAATCCAAAATCGATTTCGGAAACTTTTTGGCAAACCAAAATATCATTGTCACTAGTCAAGCTTGTATGCAAGTTGCCTTTTAAAACTCGACTTTGACAAATCATTTTTTCAGAGACCAACCAAAACATCATTTTTGAGCCCCCAAAATAATGAAAAATTCGATCCAAAATCGATTTCGGAAACTTTTTGGCAAACCAAAATTTCATTGTCACTAGTCAAACTTGTATGCAAGTTGCCTTTTAAGACTCGACTTTGACAAATCATTTTTTCAGAGACTAACCAAAACATCGTTTTTGAGCCCCCAAAATAATGAAAAGTTAAATCCAAAATCGATTTCGGAAACTTTTTGGCAAACCAAAATATCATTGTCACTAGTCAAGCTTGTATGCAAGTTGCCTTTTAAAACTCGACTTTGACAAATCATTTTTTCAGAGACCAACCAAAACATCATTTTTGAGCCCCCAAAATAATGAAAAGTTCGATCCAAAATCGATTTCGGAAACTTTTTGGCAAACCAAAATTTCATTGTCACTAGTCAAACTTGTATGCAAGTTGCCTTTTAAAACTCGACTTTGACAAATCATTTTTTCAGAGACTAACCAAAACATCGTTTTTGAGCCCCCAAAATAATGAAAAGTTAAATCCAAAATCGATTTCGGAAACTTTTTGGCAAACCAAAATATCATTGTCACTAGTCAAGCTTGTATGCAAGTTGCCTTTTAAAACTCGACTTTGACAAATCATTTTTTCAGAGACCAACCAAAACATCATTTTTGAGACCCCAAAATAATGAAAAGTGAAATCCAAAATCGATTTCGGAAACTTTTTGGCAAACCAAAATTTCATTGTCACTAGTCAAACTTGTATGCAAGTTGCCTATTAAAATTCGACTTTGACAAATCATTTTTTCAGATACCAACCAAAACATCATTTTTGAGCCCCCAAAATAATGAAAAGTGAAATCCAAAACCGATTTCGGAAACTTTTTGGCAAACCAAAATTTCATTGTCACTAGTCAAACTTGTATGCAAGTTGCCTTTTAAAACTCGACTTTGACAAATCATTTTTTCAGAGACCAACCAAAACATCATTTTTGAGACCCCAAAATAATGAAAAGTGAAATCCAAAATCGATTTCGGAAACTTTTTGGCAAACCAAAATTTCATTGTCACTAGTCAAACTTGTATGCAAGTTGCCTTTTAAGACTCGACTTTGACAAATCATTTTTTCAGAGACTAACCAAAACATCGTTTTTGAGCCCCCAAAATAATGAAAAGTTAAATCCAAAATCGATTTCGGAAACTTTTTGGCAAACCAAAATATCATTGTCACTAGTCAAGCTTGTATGCAAGTTGCCTTTTAAAACTCGACTTTGACAAATCATTTTTTCAGAGACCAACCAAAACATCATTTTTGAGCCCCCAAAATAATGAAAAGTTCGATCCAAAATCGATTTCGGAAACTTTTTGGCAAACCAAAATTTCATTGTCACTAGTCAAACTTGTATGCAAGTTGCCTTTTAAAACTCGACTTTGACAAATCATTTTTTCAGAGACCAACCAAAACATCATTTTTAAGCCCCCAAAATAATGAAAAGTGAAATCCAAAATCGATTTCTGAAACTTTTTGGCAAATCAAAATTTCATTGTCACTAGTCAAACTTGTATGCAAGTTGCCTTTTAAAACTCTACTTTTACAAATCATTTTTTCAGAGACCAACCAAAACATCATTTTTGAGCCCCCAAAATAATGAAAAGTTCGATCCAAAATCGATTTCGGAAACTTTTTGGCAAACCAAGATTTCATTGTCACTAGTCAAACTTGTATGCAAGTTGCCTTTTAAAACTCTACTTTTACAAATCATTTTTTCAGAGACCAACCAAAACATCATTTTTGAGACCCCAAAATAATGAAAAGTGAAATCCAAAATCGATTTCGGAAACTTTTTGGCAAACCAAAATTTCATTGTCACTAGTCAAACTTGTATGCAAGTTGCCTTTTAAGACTCGACTTTGACAAATCATTTTTTCAGAGACTAACCAAAACATCGTTTTTGAGCCCCCAAAATAATGAAAAGTTAAATCCAAAATCGATTTCGGAAACTTTTTGGCAAACCAAAATATCATTGTCACTAGTCAAGCTTGTATGCAAGTTGCCTTTTAAAACTCGACTTTGACAAATCATTTTTTCAGAGACCAACCAAAACATCATTTTTGAGCCCCCAAAATAATGAAAAGTTCGATCCAAAATCGATTTCGGAAACTTTTTGGCAAACCAAAATTTCATTGTCACTAGTCAAACTTGTATGCAAGTTGCCTTTTAAAACTCGACTTTGACAAATCATTTTTCCACAGACTAACCAAAACATCGTTTTTGAGCCCCCAAAATAATGAAAAGTGAAATCCAAAATCGATTTCGGAAACTTTTTGGCAAACCAAAACTTCATTGTCACTAGTCAAACTTGTATGCAAGTTGCCTTTTAAAACTCGACTTTGACAAATCATTTTTTTAGAGACCAACCAAAACATCATTTTTGAGCCCCCAAAATAATGAAAAGTGAAATCCAAAATCGATTTCGGAAACTTTTTGGCAAACCAAAATTTCATTGTCACTAGTCAAACTTGTATGCAAGTTGCCTTTTAAAACTCGACTTGGACAAATCATTTTTTCAGAGACCAACCAAAACATCATTTTTGAGCCCCCAAAATAATGAAAAGTGAAATCCAAAATCGATTTCGGAAACTTTTTGGCAAACCAAAATTTCATTGTCACTAGTCAAACTTGTATGCAAGTTGCCTTTTAAAACTCGACTTTGACAAATCATTTTTTCAGATACCAACCAAAACATCATTTTTGAGCCCCCAAAATAATGAAAAGTGAAATCCAAAATCGATTTCGGAAACTTTTTGGCAAACCAAAATTTCATTGTCACTAGTCAAACTTGTATGCAAGTTGCCTTTTAAAACTCGACTTTGACAAATCATTTTTTCAGAGACCAACCAAAACATCATTTTTGAGCCCCCAAAATAATGAAAAGTGAAATCCAAAATCGATTTCGGAAACTTTTTGGCAAACCAAAATTTCATTGTCACTAGTCAAACTTGTATGCAAGTTGCCTTTTAAAACTCGACTTTGACAAATCATTTTTTCAGAGACTAACCAAAACATCGTTTTTGAGCCCCCAAAATAATGAAAAGTTAAATCCAAAATCGATTTCGGAAACTTTTTGGCAAACCAAAATATCATTGTCACTAGTCAAGCTTGTATGCAAGTTGCCTTTTAAAACTCGACTTTGACAAATCATTTTTTCAGAGACCAACCAAAACATCATTTTTTAGCCCCCAAAATAATGAAAAGTTCGATCCAAAATCGATTTCGGAAACTTTTTGGCAAACCAAAATTTCATTGTCACTAGTCAAACTTGTATGCAAGTTGCCTATTAAAATTCGACTTTGACAAATCATTTTTTCAGATACCAACCAAAACATCATTTTTGAGCCCCCAAAATAATGAAAAGTTAAATCCAAAATCGATTTCGGAAACTTTTTGGCAAACCAAAATTTCATTGTCACTAGTCAAACTTGTATGCAAGTTGCCTTTTAAAACTCGACTTTGACAAATCATTTTTTCAGAGACCAACCAAAACATCATTTTTGAGACCCCAAAATAATGAAAAGTGAAATCCAAAATCGATTTCGGAAACTTTTTGGCAAACCAAAATTTCATTGTCACTAGTCAAACTTGTATGCAAGTTGCCTTTTAAAACTCGACTTTGACAAATCATTTTTTCAGAGACCAACCAAAACATCATTTTTGAGCCCCCAAAATAATGAAAAGTGAAATCCAAAATCGATTTCGGAAACTTTTTGGCAAACCAAAATTTCATTGTCACTAGTCAAACTTGTATGCAAGTTGCCTTTTAAAACTCGACTTTGACAAATCATTTTTTCAGAGACTAACCAAAACATCGTTTTTGAGCCCCCAAAATAATGAAAAGTTAAATCCAAAATCGATTTCGGAAACTTTTTGGCAAACCAAAATATCATTGTCACTAGTCAAGCTTGTATGCAAGTTGCCTTTTAAAACTCGACTTTGACAAATCATTTTTTCAGAGACCAACCAAAACATCATTTTTGAGCCCCCAAAATAATGAAAAGTTCGATCCAAAATCGATTTCGGAAACTTTTTGGCAAACCAAAACTTCATTGTCACTAGTCAAACTTGTATGCAAGTTGCCTTTTAAAACTCGACTTTGACAAATCATTTTTTCAGAGACCAACCAAAACATCATTTTTGAGCCCCCAAAAAAATGAAAAGTGAAATCCAAAATCGATTTCGGAAACTTTTTGGCAAAGCAAAATTTCATTGTCACTAGTCAAACTTGTATGCAAGTTGCCTTTTAAAATTCGACTTTGACAAATCATTTTTTCAGAGACCAACCAAAACATCATTTTTAAGCCAATAAAATAATGAAAAGTGGAATCCAAAATCGATTTCGGAAACTTTTTGGCAAACCAAAATTTCATTGTCACTAGTCAAACTTGTATGCAAGTTGCCTTTTAAAACTCGACTTTGACAAATCATTTTTTCAGAGACTAACCAAAACATCGTTTTTGAGCCCCCAAAATAATGAAAAGTTAAATCCAAAATCGATTTCGGAAACTTTTTGGCAAACCAAAAATTCATTGTCACTAGTCAAACTTGTATGCAAAATGCCTTTTAAAACTCGACTTTGACAAATCATTTTTTTAGAGACCAGCAAAACCATCATTTTTGAGCCCCCAAAATAATGAAAAGTGAAATCCAAAATCGATTTCGGAAACTTTTTGGCAAACCAAGATTTCATTGTCACTAGTCAAACTTGTATGCAAGTTGCCTTTTAAAATACGACTTTGACAAATCATTTTTTCAGAGACCAACCAAAACATCATTTTTGAGCCCCCAAAAAAATGAAAAGTGAAATCCAAAATCGATTTCGGAAACTTTTTGGCAAAGCAAAATTTCATTGTCACTAGTCAAACTTGTATGCAAGTTGCCTTTTAAAATTCGACTTTGACAAATCATTTTTTCAGAGACCAACCAAAACATCATTTTTAAGCCAATAAAATAATGAAAAGTGGAATCCAAAATCGATTTCGGAAACTTTTTGGCAAACCAAAATTTCATTGTCACTAGTCAAACTTGTATGCAAGTTGCCTTTTAAAACTCGACTTTGACAAATCATTTTTTCAGAGACTAACCAAAACATCATTTTTGAGCCCCCAAAATAATGAAAAGTTAAATCCAAAATCGATTTCGGAAACTTTTTGGCAAACCAAAATTTCATTGTCACTAGTCAAACTTGTATGCAAGTTGCCTTTTAAAACTCGACTTTGACAAATCATTTTTTCAGAGACCAACCAAAACATCATTTTTGAGCCCCCAAAATAATGAAAAGTGAAATCCAAAATCGATTTCGGAAACTTTTTGGCAAACCAAAATTTCATTGTCACTAGTCAAACTTGTATGCAAGTTGCCTTTTAAAACTCGACTTTGACAAATCATTTTTTCAGAGACTAACCAAAACATCGTTTTTGAGCCCCCAAAATAATGAAAAGTTAAATCCAAAATCGATTTCGGAAACTTTTTGGCAAACCAAAATATCATTGTCACTAGTCAAGCTTGTATGCAAGTTGCCTTTTAAAACTCGACTTTGACAAATCATTTTTTCAGAGACCAACCAAAACATCATTTTTGAGCCCCCAAAATAATGAAAAGTTCGATCCAAAATCGATTTCGGAAACTTTTTGGCAAACCAAAACTTCATTGTCACTAGTCAAACTTGTATGCAAGTTGCCTTTTAAAACTCGACTTTGACAAATCATTTTTTTAGAGACCAGCAAAACCATCATTTTTGAGCCCCCAAAATAATGAAAAATGAAATCCAAAATCGATTTCGGAAACTTTTTGGCAAACCAAGATTTCATTGTCACTAGTCAAACTTGTATGCAAGTTGCCTTTTAAAATACGACTTTGACAAATCATTTTTTCAGAGACCAACCAAAACATCATTTTTAAGCCCCCAAAATAATGAAAAGTGAAATCCAAAATCGATTTCGGAAACTTTTTGGCAAACCAAAATTTCATTGTCACTAGTCAAACTTGTATGCAAGTTGCCTTTTAAAACTCGACTTTGACAAATCATTTTTTCAGAGACCAACCAAAACATCATTTTTAAGCCCCCAAAATAATGAGGAGTGCAATCCACGATCGACTTCGGAAACTTTTTGGCAAACCAAAATTTCATTGTCACTAGTCAAACTTGTATGCAAGTTGCCTTTTAAAACTCGACTTTGACAAATCATTTTTTCAGAGACCAACCAAACCATCATTTTTAAGCCCCCAAAATAATGAAAAGTGAAATCCACGATCGATTTCGGAAACTTTTTGGCAATCCAAAATTTCATTGTCACTAGTCAAACTTGTATGCTAGTTGCCTTTTAAAACTCGACTTTGACAAATCATTTTTTCAGAGACCAACCAAAACATCATTTTTGAGCCCCCAAAATAATGAAAAGTGAAATCCAAAATCGATTTCGTAAACTTTTTGGCAAACCAACTTTTCAATGTAACTAGTCAAACTTGTATGCAAGTTGCCTTTTAAAACTCGACTTTGACAAATCATTTTTTCAGAGACCAACCAAACCATCATTTTTAAGCCCCCAAAATAATGAAAAGTAAAATCCAAAATCGATTTCGGAAACTTTTTGGCAAATCAAAATTTCATTGCCACTAGTCAAACTTGTATGCAAGTTGCCTTTTCAAACTCGACTTTGACAAATCATTTTTTCAGAGAACAACCAAACCATCATTTTTGAGCCCCCAAAATAATGAAAAGTGAAATCCAAAATCGATTTCGGAAACTTTTTGGCATTCCAAAATTTCATTGTCACTAGTCAAACTTGTATGCAAGATGCCTTTTAAAACTCGACTTTCACAAATCATTTTTTCAGGGACCAACCAAAACATCATTTTTAAGCCCCCAAAATAATGAAAAGTGAAATCCAAAATCGATTTCGGAAACTTTTTGGCAAAAAAAAATTTCATTGTCACTAGTCAAACTTGTATGCAAGTTTCCTTTTAAAACTCGACTTTGACAAATCATTTTTTCAGAGACCAACCAAAACATCATTTTTAAGCCCCCAAAATAATGAAAAGTGCAATCCACGATCGACTTCGGAAACTTTTTGGCAATCCAAAATTTCATTGTCACTAGTCAAACTTGTATGCAAGTTGCCTTTTAAAACTCGACTTTGACAAATCATTTTTTCAGAGACCAACCAAAACATCATTTTTAAGCCCCCAAAATAATGAAAAGTGAAATCCAAAATCGATTTCGGAAACTTTTTGGCAAACCAAAATTTCATTGTCACTAGTCAAACTTGTATGCAAGTTGCCTTTTAAAACTCGACTTTGACAAATCATTTTTTCAGAGACCAACCAAAACATCATTTTTAAGCCCCCAAAATAATGAGGAGTGCAATCCACGATCGACTTCGGAAACTTTTTGGCAAACCAAAATTTCATTGTCACTAGTCAAACTTGTATGCAAGTTGCCTTTTAAAACTCGACTTTGACAAATCATTTTTTCAGAGACCAACCAAACCATCATTTTTAAGCCCCCAAAATAATGAAAAGTGAAATCCAAAATCGATTTCGGAAACTTTTTGGCAATCCAAAATTTCATTGTCACTAGTCAAACTTGTATGCAAGATGCCTTTTAAAACTCGACTTTGACAAATCATTTTTTCAGAGACCAACCAAAACATCATTTTTAAGCCCCCAAAATAATGAAAAGTGAAATCCAAAATCGATTTCGGAAACTTTTTGGCAAAAAAAAGTTTCATTGTCACTAGTCAAACTTGTATGCAAGTTTCCTTTTAAAACTCGACTTTGACAAATCATTTTTTCAGAGACCAACCAAAACATCATTTTTAAGCCCCCAAAATAATGAAAAGTGCAATCCACGATCGACTTCGGAAACTTTTTGGCAATCCAAAATTTCATTGTCACTAGTCAAACTTGTATGCAAGTTGCCTTTTAAAACTCGACTTTGACAAATCATTTTGTCAGAGACCAACCAAAACATCATTTTTAAGCAACCAAAATAATGAAAAGTGAAATCCAAAATCGATTTCGGAAACTTTTTGGCAAACCAAAATTTCATTGTCACTAGTCAAACTTGTATGCAAGCTGCCTATTAAAACTCGACTTTGACAAATAATTTTACAGAGACCCAAAAAAACATCATTTTTAAGCCCCCAAAATAATGAAAAGTGAAATCCAAAACCGATTTCGGAAACTTTTTGGCAAACCAAAATTTCATTGTCACTAGTCAAACTTGTATGCAAGTTGCCTTTTAAAACTCGACTTTGACAAATCATTTTTTCAGAGACCAACCAAAACATCATTTTTGAGCCCCCAAAATAATGAAAAGTGAAATCCAAAATCGATTTCGGAAACTTTTTGGCAAACCAAAATTTCATTGTCACTAGTCAAACTTGTATGCAAGTTGCCTTTTAAAACTCGACTTTGACAAATCATTTTTTCAGAGACCAACCAAAACATCATTTTAAGCCCCCAAAATAATGAAAAGTGAAATCCAAAATCGATTTCGGAAACTTTTTGGCAAACCAAAATTTCATTGTCACTAGTCAAACTTGTATGCAAGTTGCCTTTTAAAACTCGACTTTGCCAAACCATTTTTTCAGAGACCAACCAAAACATCATTTTTGAGCCCCCAAAATAATGAAAAGTGAAATCCAAAATCGATTTCGGAAACTTTTTGGCAAACCAAAATTTCATTGTCACTAGTCAAACTTGTATGCAAGCTGCCTATTAAAACTCGACTTTGACAAATAATTTTACAGAGACCCAAAAAAACATCATTTTTAAGCCCCCAAAATAATGAAAAGTGAAATCCAAAACCGATTTCGGAAACTTTTTGGCAAACCAAAATTTCATTGTCACTAGTCAAACTTGTATGCAAGTTGCCTTTTAAAACTCGACTTTGACAAATCATTTTTTCAGAGACCAACCAAAACATCATTTTTGAGCCCCCAAAATAATGAAAAGTGAAATCCAAAATCGATTTCGGAAACTTTTTGGCAAACCAAAATTTCATTGTCACTAGTCAAACTTGTATGCAAGTTGCCTTTTAAAACTCGACTTTGACAAATCATTTTTTCAGAGACCAACCAAAACATCATTTTTGAGCCCCCAAAATAATGAAAAGTGAAATCCAAAATCGATTTCGGAAACTTTTTGGCAAACCAAAATTTCATTGTCACTAGTCAAACTTGTATGCAAGTTGCCTTTTAAAACTCGACTTTGACAAATCATTTTTTCAGAGACCAACCAAAACATCATTTTTGAGCCCCCAAAATAATGAAAAGTGAAATCCAAAATCGATTTCGGAAACTTTTTGGCAAACCAAAATTTCATTGTCACTAGTCAAACTTGTATGCAAGCTGCCTATTAAAACTCGACTTTGACAAATAATTTTACAGAGACCCAAAAAAACATCATTTTTAAGCCCCCAAAATAATGAAAAGTGAAATCCAAAACCGATTTCGGAAACATTTTGGCAAACCAAAATTTCATTGTCACTAGTCAAACTTGTATGCAAGTTGCCTTTTAAAACTCGACTTTGACAAATCATTTTTTCAGAGACCAACCAAAACATCATTTTTGAGCCCCCAAAATAATGAAAAGTGAAATCCAAAATCGATTTCGGAAACTTTTTGGCAAACCAAAATTTCATTGTCACTAGTCAAACTTGTATGCAAGCTGCCTATTAAAACTCGACTTTGACAAATAATTTTACAGAGACCCAAAAAAACATCATTTTTAAGCCCCCAAAATAATGAAAAGTGAAATCCAAAACCGATTTCGGAAACTTTTTGGCAAACCAAAATTTCATTGTCACTAGTCAAACTTGTATGCAAGTTGCCTTTTAAAACTCGACTTTGACAAATCATTTTTTCAGAGACCAACCAAAACATCATTTGTAAGCCCCCAAAATAATGAAAAGTGAAATCCAAAATCGATTTCGGAAACTTTTTGGCAAACCAAAATTTCATTGTCACTAGTCAAACTTGTATGCAAGTTGCCTTTTAAAACTCGACTTTGACAAATCATTTTTTCAGAGACCAACCAAAACATCATTTTTGAGCCCATAAAATAATGAAAAGTGAAATCCAAAATCGATTTCGGAAACTTTTTGGCAAACCAAAATTTCATTGCCACTAGTCAAACTTGTATGCAAGCTGCCTATTAAAACTCGACTTTGACAAATAATTTTACAGAGACCCTAAAAAACATCATTTTTAAGCCCCCAAAATAATGAAAAGTGAAATCCAAAACCGATTTCGGAAACTTTTTGGCAAACCAAAATTTCATTGTCACTAGTCAAACTTGTATGCAAGTTGCCTTTTAAAACTCGACTTTGACAAATCATTTTTTCAGAGACCAACCAAAACATCATTTTTGAGCCCCCAAAATAATGAAAAGTGAAATCCAAAATCGATTTCGGAAACTTTTTGGCAAACCAAAATTTCATTGTCACTAGTCAAACTTGTATGCAAGCTGCCTATTAAAACTCGACTTTGACAAATAATTTTACAGAGACCCAAAAAAACATCATTTTTAAGCCCCCAAAATAATGAAAAGTGAAATCCAAAACCGATTTCGGAAACTTTTTGGCAAACCAAAATTTCATTGTCACTAGTCAAACTTGTATGCAAGTTGCCTTTTAAAACTCGACTTTGACAAATCATTTTTTCAGAGACCAACCAAAACATCATTTTTGAGCCCCCAAAATAATGAAGAGTGAAATCCAAAATCGATTTCGGAAACTTTTTGGCAAACCAAAATTTCATTGTCACTAGTCAAACTTGTATGCAAGTTGCCTTTTAAAACTCGACTTTGACAAATCATTTTTTCAGAGACCAACCAAAACATCATTTTTGAGCACCCAAAATAATGAAAAGTGAAATCCAAAATCGATTTCGGAAACTTTTTGGCAAACCAAAATTTCATTGTCACTAGTCAAACTTGTATGCAAGTTGCCTTTTAAACCTCGACTTTGACAAATCATTTTTTCAGAGACCAACCAAACAATCATTTTTAAGCCCCCAAAATAATGAAAAGTTCGATTCAAAACTGATTTCGGAAACTTTTTGTTAAACCAAAATTTCATTGTCACTAGTCAAACTTGTATGCAAGTTGCCTTTTAAAACTCGACTTTGACAAATCATTTTTTCAGAGACCAACCAAAACATCATTTTTGAGCCCCCAAAATAATGAAAAGTAAAATCCAAAATCGATTTCGGAAACTTTTTGGCAAACCAAAATTTCATTGTCACTAGTCAAACTTGTATGCAAGTTGCCTTTTAAAACTCGACTTTGACAAATCATTTTTTCAGAGACCAACCAAAACATCATTTTTGAGCCCCCAAAATAATGAAAAGTGAAATCCAAAATCGATTTCGGAAACTTTTTGGCAAACCAAAATTTCATTGTCACTAGTCAAACTTGTATGCAAGCTGCCTATTAAAACTCGACTTTGACAAATAATTTTACAGAGACCCAAAAAAACATCATTTTTAAGCCCCCAAAATAATGAAAAGTGAAATCCAAAACCGATTTCGGAAACTTTTTGGCAAACCAAAATTTCATTGTCACTAGTCAAACTTGTATGCAAGTTGCCTTTTAAAACTCGACTTTGACAAATCATTTTTTCAGAGACCAACCAAAACATCATTTTTGAACCCCCAAAATAATGAAAAGTGAAATCCAAAATCGATTTCGGAAACTTTTTGGCAAACCAAAGTTTCATTGTCACTAGTCAAACTTGTATGCAAGTTGCCTTTTAAAACTCGACTTTGACAAATCATTTTTTCAGAGACCAACCAAACCATCATTTTTGAGCCCCCAAAATAATGAAAAATGCAATCCAAGATCGATTTCGGAAACTTTTAGGCAAACCAAAATTTCATTGTCACTAGTCAAACTTGTATGCAAGTTGCCTTTTAAAACTCGACTTTGACAAATCATTTCTTCAGAGACCAACCAAAACATCATTTTTGAGCCCCCAAAATAATGAAAAGTGAAATCCAAAATCGATTTCTGAAACTTTTCTGCAAACCAGAATTTCATTGTTACTAGTCAAACTTGTATGCAAGTTGCCTTTTAAAACTCGACTTTGACAAATCATTTTTTCAGAGATCAACCAAAACATCATTTTTGAGCCCCCAAAATAATGAAAAGTGAAATCCAAAATCGATTTCGGAAACTTTTTGGCAATCCAAAATTTCATTGTCACTAGTCAAACTTGTATTCAAGTTGCCTTTTAAAACTCGACTTTGACAAATCATTTTTTCAGAGACCAACCAAAACATCATTTTTGAGCCCCCAAAATAATAAAAAGTGAAATCCAAAATCGATTTCGGAAACTTTTTGGCAAACCAAAATTTCAAAGTAACTAGTCAAACTTGTATGCAAGTTGCCTTTTAAAACTTGACTTTGACAAATCATTTTTTTAAAGACCTACCAAAACATCATTTTTAAGCCCCAAAATAATGAAAAGTGAAATCCAAAATCGATTTCGGAAACTTTTTGGCAAACCAAAGTTTCATTGTCACTAGTCAAACTTGTATGCAAGTTGCCTTTTAAAACTCGACTTTGACAAATCATTTTTTCAGAGACCAACCAAACCATCATTTTTGAGCCCCCAAAATAATGAAAAGTGAAATCCAAAATCGATTTCTGAAACTTTTCTGCAAACCAGAATTTCATTGTTACTAGTCAAACTTGTATGCAAGTTGCCTTTTTAAACTCGACTTTGACAAATCATTTTTTCAGAGACCAACCAAACCATCATTTTTGAGCCCCCAAAATAATGAAAAATGCAATCCAAGATCGATTTCGGAAACTTTTAGGCAAACCAAAATTTCATTGTCACTAGTCAAACTTGTATGCAAGTTGCCTTTTAAAACTCGACTTTGACAAATCATTTTTTCAGAGACCAACCAAAACATCATTTTTGAGCCCCCAAAATAATGAAAAGTGAAATCCAAAATCGATTTCGGAAACTTTTTGGCAAACCAAAATTTCATTGTCACTAGTCAAACTTGTATGCAAGTTGCCTTTTAAAACTCGACTTTGACAAATCATTTTTTCAGAGACCAACCAAACCATCATTTTTGAGCCCCCAAAATAATGAAAAATGCAATCCAAGATCGATTTCGGAAACTTTTTGGCAAACCAAAATTTCAAAGTAACTAGTCAAACTTGTATGCAAGTTGCCTTTTAAAACTTGACTTTGACAAATCATTTTTTTAAAGACCTACCAAAACATCATTTTTAAGCCCCAAAATAATGAAAAGTGAAATCCAAAATCGATTTCGGAAACTTTTTGGCAAACCAAAGTTTCATTGTCACTAGTCAAACTTGTATGCAAGTTGCCTTTTAAAACTTGACTTTGACAAATCATTTTTTTAAAGACCTACCGAAACATCATTTTTAAGCCCCAAAATAATGAAAAGTGAAATCCAAAATCGATTTCGGAAACTTTTTGGCAAACCAAAGTTTCATTGTCACTAGTCAAACTTGTATGCAAGTTGCCTTTTAAAACTCGACTTTGACAAATCATTTTTTCAGAGACCAACCAAACCATCATTTTTGAGCCCCCAAAATAATGAAAAGTGAAATCCAAAATCGATTTCGGAAACTTTTTGGCAAACCAAAATTTCATTGTCACTAGTCAAACTTGTATGCAAGTTGCCTTTTAAAACTCGACTTTGACAAATCATTTTTTCAGAGACCAACCAAACCATCATTTTTGAGCCCCCAAAATAATGAAAAGTGAAATCCAAAATCGATTTCGGAAACTTTTTGGCAAACCAAAATTTCATTGTCACTAGTCAAACTTGTATGCAAGTTGCCTTTTAAAACTCGACTTTGACAAATCATTTTTTCAGAGACCAACCAAACCATCATTTTTGAGCCCCCAAAATAATGAAAAATGCAATCCAAGATCGATTTCGGAAACTTTTTGGCAAACCAAAATTTCAAAGTAACTAGTCAAACTTGTATGCAAGTTGCCTTTTAAAACTTGACTTTGACAAATCATTTTTTTAAAGACCTACCAAAACATCATTTTTAAGCCCCAAAATAATGAAAAGTGAAATCCAAAATCGATTTCGGAAACTTTTTGGCAAACCAAAGTTTCATTGTCACTAGTCAAACTTGTATGCAAGTTGCCTTTTAAAACTCGACTTTGACAAATCATTTTTTCAGAGACCAACCAAAACATCATTTTTGAGCCCCCAAAATAATGAAAAGTGAAATCCAAAATCGATTTCGGAAACTTTTTGGCAAACCAAAATTTCATTGTCACTAGTCAAACTTGTATGCAAGTTGCCTTTTAAACCTCGACTTTGACAAATCATTTTTTCAGAGACCAACCAAACAATCATTTTTAAGCCCCCAAAATAATGAAAAGTTCGATTCAAAACTGATTTCGGAAACTTTTTGTTAAACCAAAATTTCATTGTCACTAGTCAAACTTGTATGCAAGTTGCCTTTTAAAACTCGACTTTGACAAATCATTTTTTCAGAGACCAACCAAAACATCATTTTTGAGCCCCCAAAATAATGAAAAGTAAAATCCAAAATCGATTTCGGAAACTTTTTGGCAAACCAAAATTTCATTGTCACTAGTCAAACTTGTATGCAAGTTGCCTTTTAAAACTCGACTTTGACAAATCATTTTTTCAGAGACCAACCAAAACATCATTTTTGAGCCCCCAAAATAATGAAAAGTGAAATCCAAAATCGATTTCGGAAACTTTTTGGCAAACCAAAATTTCATTGTCACTAGTCAAACTTGTATGCAAGCTGCCTATTAAAACTCGACTTTGACAAATAATTTTACAGAGACCCAAAAAAACATCATTTTTGAGCCCCCAAAATAATGAAAAGTGAAATCCAAAATCGATTTCGGAAACTTTTTGGCAAACCAAAATTTCATTGTCACTAGTCAAACTTGTATGCAAGTTGCCTTTTAAATCTCGACTTTGACAAATCATTTTTTCAGAGGCCAACCAAAACATCATTTTTGAGCCCCCAAAATAATGAAAAGTGAAATCCAAAATCGATTTCGGAAACTTTTTGGCAAACCAAAGTTTCATTGTCACTAGTCAAACTTGTATGCAAGTTGCCTTTTAAAACTCGACTTTGACAAATCATTTTTTCAGAGACCAACCAAACCATCATTTTTGAGCCCCCAAAATAATGAAAAGTGAAATCCAAAATCGATTTCTGAAACTTTTCTGCAAACCAGAATTTCATTGTCAGTAGTCAAACTTGTATGCAAGTTGCCTTTTAAAACTCGACTTTGACAAATCATTTTTTCAGAGACCAACCAAACCATCATTTTTGAGCCCCCAAAATAATGAAAAATGCAATCCAAGATCGATTTCGGAAACTTTTAGGCAAACCAAAATTTCATTGTCACTAGTCAAACTTGTATGCAAGTTGCCTTTTAAAACTCGACTTTGACAAATCATTTTTTCAGAGACCAACCAAAACATCATTTTTGAGCCCCCAAAATAATGAAAAGTGAAATCCAAAATCGATTTCTGAAACTTTTCTGCAAACCAGAATTTCATTGTTACTAGTCAAACTTGTATGCAAGTTGCCTTTTAAAACTCGACTTTGACAAATCATTTTTTCAGAGATCAACCAAAACATCATTTTTGAGCCCCCAAAATAATGAAAAGTGAAATCCAAAATCGATTTCGGAAACTTTTTGGCAATCCAAAATTTCATTGTCACTAGTCAAACTTGTATTCAAGTTGCCTTTTAAAACTCGACTTTGACAAATCATTTTTTCAGAGACCAACCAAACCATCATTTTTAAGCCCCCAAAATAATGAAAAGTGAAATCCAAAACCGATTTCGGAAACTTTTTGGCAAACCAAAATTTCATTGTCACTAGTCAAACTTGTATGCAAGTTGCCTTTTAAAACTCGACTTTGACAAATCATTTTTTCAGAGACCAACCAAAACATCATTTTTGAGCCCCCAAAATAATGAAAAGTGAAATCCAAAATCGATTTCGGAAACTTTTTGGCAAACCAAAGTTTCATTGTCACTAGTCAAACTTGTATGCAAGTTGCCTTTTAAAACTCGACTTTGACAAATCATTTTTTCAGAGACCAACCAAACCATCATTTTTGAGCCCCCAAAATAATGAAAAATGCAATCCAAGATCGATTTCGGAAACTTTTAGGCAAACCAAAATTTCATTGTCACTAGTCAAACTTGTATGCAAGTTGCCTTTTAAAACTCGACTTTGACAAATCATTTTTTCAGAGACCAACCAAAACATCATTTTTGAGCCCCCAAAATAATGAAAAGTGAAATCCAAAATCGATTTCTGAAACTTTTCTGCAAACCAGAATTTCATTGTTACTAGTCAAACTTGTATGCAAGTTGCCTTTTAAATCTCGACTTTGACAAATCATTTTTTCAGAGGCCAACCAAAACATCATTTTTGAGCCCCCAAAATAATGAAAAGTGAAATCCAAAATCGATTTCGGAAACTTTTTGGCAAACCAAAGTTTCATTGTCACTAGTCAAACTTGTATGCAAGTTGCCTTTTAAAACTCGACTTTGACAAATCATTTTTTCAGAGACCAACCAAACCATCATTTTTAAGCCCCCAAAATAATGAAAAGTGAAATCCAAAACCGATTTCGGAAACTTTTTGGCAAACCAAAATTTCATTGTCACTAGTCAAACTTGTATGCAAGTTGCCTTTTAAAACTCGACTTTGACAAATCATTTTTTCAGAGACCAACCAAAACATTATTTTTGAGCCCCCAAAATAATGAAAAGTGAAATCCAAAATCGATTTCGGAAACTTTTTGGCAAACCAAAGTTTCATTGTCACTAGTCAAACTTGTATGCAAGTTGCCTTTTAAAACTCGACTTTGACAAATCATTTTTTCAGAGACCAACCAAACCATCATTTTTGAGCCCCCAAAATAATGAAAAATGCAATCCAAGATCGATTTCGGAAACTTTTAGGCAAACCAAAATTTCAAAGTAACTAGTCAAACTTGTATGCAAGTTGCCTTTTAAAACTCGACTTTGACAAATCATTTTTTCAGAGACCAACCAAACCATCATTTTTGAGCCCCCAAAATAATGAAAAATGCAATCCAAGATCGATTTCGGAAACTTTTAGGCAAACCAAAATTTCATTGTCACTAGTCAAACTTGTATGCAAGTTGCCTTTTAAAACTCGACTTTGACAAATCATTTTTTCAGAGACCAACCAAAACATCATTTTTGAGCCCCCAAAATAATGAAAAGTGAAATCCAAAATCGATTTCTGAAACTTTTCTGCAAACCAGAATTTCATTGTTACTAGTCAAACTTGTATGCAAGTTGCCTTTTAAAACTCGACTGTGACAAATCATGTTTTCAGAGACCAACCAAAACATCATTTTTGAGCCCCCAAAATAATGAAAAGTGACATCCAAAATCGATTGCGGAAACTTTTTGGCAAACCAACATTTCATTGTCACTAGTCAAACTTGTATGCAAGTTGCCTTTTAAAACTCGACTTTGACAAATCATTTTTTCAGAGACCAACCAAAACATCATTTTTGAGCCCCCAAAATAATGAAAAGTGAAATCCAAAATCGATTTCTGAAACTTTTCTGCAAACCAGAATTTCATTGTTACTAGTCAAACTTGTATGCAAGTTGCCTTTTAAAACTCGACTTTGACAAATCATTTTTTCAGAGATCAACCAAAACATCATTTTTGAGCCCCCAAAATAATGAAAAGTGAAATCCAAAATCGATTTCGGAAACTTTTTGGCAATCCAAAATTTCATTGTCACTAGTCAAACTTGTATTCAAGTTGCCTTTTAAAACTCGACTTTGACAAATCATTTTTTCAGAGACCAACCAAAACATCATTTTTGAGCCCCCAAAATAATAAAAAGTGAAATCCAAAATCGATTTCGGAAACTTTTTGGCAAACCAAAATTTCAAAGTAACTAGTCAAACTTGTATGCAAGTTGCCTTTTAAAACTTGACTTTGACAAATCATTTTTTTTAAAGACCTACCAAAACATCATTTTTAAGCCCCAAAATAATGAAAAGTGAAATCCAAAATCGATTTCGGAAACTTTTTGGCAAACCAAAGTTTCATTGTCACTAGTCAAACTTGTATGCAAGTTGCCTTTTAAAACTCGACTTTGACAAATCATTTTTTCAGAGACCAACCAAACCATCATTTTTGAGCCCCCAAAATAATGAAAAGTGAAATCCAAAATCGATTTCTGAAACTTTTCTGCAAACCAGAATTTCATTGTTACTAGTCAAACTTGTATGCAAGTTGCCTTTTTAAACTCGACTTTGACAAATCATTTTTTCAGAGACCAACCAAACCATCATTTTTGAGCCCCCAAAATAATGAAAAATGCAATCCAAGATCGATTTCGGAAACTTTTACGCAAACCAAAATTTCATTGTCACTAGTCAAACTTGTATGCAAGTTGCCTTTTAAAACTCGACTTTGACAAATCATTTTTTCAGAGACCAACCAAAACATCATTTTTGAGCCCCCAAAATAATGAAAAGTGAAATCCAAAATCGATTTCGGAAACTTTTTGGCAAACCAAAATTTCATTGTCACTAGTCAAACTTGTATGCAAGTTGCCTTTTAAAACTCGACTTTGACAAATCATTTTTTCAGAGACCAACCAAACCATCATTTTTGAGCCCCCAAAATAATGAAAAATGCAATCCAAGATCGATTTCGGAAACTTTTTGGCAAACCAAAATTTCAAAGTAACTAGTCAAACTTGTATGCAAGTTGCCTTTTAAAACTTGACTTTGACAAATCATTTTTTTAAAGACCTACCAAAACATCATTTTTAAGCCCCAAAATAATGAAAAGTGAAATCCAAAATCGATTTCGGAAACTTTTTGGCAAACCAAAGTTTCATTGTCACTAGTCAAACTTGTATGCAAGTTGCCTTTTAAAACTTGACTTTGACAAATCATTTTTTTAAAGACCTACCAAAACATCATTTTTAAGCCCCAAAATAATGAAAAGTGAAATCCAAAATCGATTTCGGAAACTTTTTGGCAAACCAAAGTTTCATTGTCACTAGTCAAACTTGTATGCAAGTTGCCTTTTAAAACTCGACTTTGACAAATCATTTTTTCAGAGACCAACCAAACCATCATTTTTGAGCCCCCAAAATAATGAAAAATGCAATCCAAGATCGATTTCGGAAACTTTTAGGCAAACCAAAATTTCATTGTCACTAGTCAAACTTGTATGCAAGTTGCCTTTTAAAACTCGACTTTGACAAATCATTTTTTCAGAGACCAACCAAAACATCATTTTTGAGCCCCCAAAATAATGAAAAGTGAAATCCAAAATCGATTTCGGAAACTTTTTGGCAAACCAAAATTTCATTGTCACTAGTCAAACTTGTATGCAAGTTGCCTTTTAAAACTCGACTTTGACAAATCATTTTTTCAGAGACCAACCAAAACATCATTTTTGAGCCCCCAAAATAATGAAAAGTGAAATCCAAAATCGATTTCGGAAACTTTTTGGCAAACCAAAATTTCATTGTCACTAGTCAAACTTGTATGCAAGTTGCCTTTTAAAACTCGACTTTGACAAATCATTTTTTCAGAGACCAACCAAAACATCATTTTTGAGCCCATAAAATAATGAAAAGTGAAATCCAAAATCGATTTCGGAAACTTTTTGGCAAACCAAAATTTCATTGTCACTAGTCAAACTTGTATGCAAGCTGCCTATTAAAACTCGACTTTGACAAATAATTTTACAGAGACCCAAAAAAACATCATTTTTAAGCCCCCAAAATAATGAAAAGTGAAATCCAAAACCGATTTCGGAAACTTTTTGGCAAACCAAAATTTCATTGTCACTAGTCAAACTTGTATGCAAGTTGCCTTTTAAAACTCGACTTTGACAAATCATTTTTTCAGAGACCAACCAAAACATCATTTTTGAGCCCCCAAAATAATGAAAAGTGAAATCCAAAATCGATTTCGGAAACTTTTTGGCAAACCAAAATTTCATTGTCACTAGTCAAACTTGTATGCAAGCTGCCTATTAAAACTCGACTTTGACAAATCATTTTACAGAGACCCAAAAAAACATCATTTTTAAGCCCCCAAAATAATGAAAAGTGAAATCCAAAACCGATTTCGGAAACTTTTTGGCAAACCAAAATTTCATTGTCACTAGTCAAACTTGTATGCAAGTTGCCTTTTAAAACTCGACTTTGACAAATCATTTTTTCAGAGACCAACCAAAACATCATTTTTAAGCCCCCAAAATAATGAAAAGTTCGATCCAAAATCGATTTCGGAAACTTTTTGGCAAACCAAAATTTCATTGTCACTAGTCAAACTTGTATGCAAGTTGCCTTTTAAAACTCGACTTTGACAAATAATTTTACAGAGACCCAAAAAAACATCATTTTTAAGCCCCCAAAATAATGAAAAGTGAAATCCAAAATCGATTTCGGAAACTTTTTGGCAAACCAAAATTTCATTGTCACTAGTCAAACTTGTATGCAAGTTGCCTTTTAAAACTCGACTTTGACAAATCATTTTTTCAGAGACCAACCAAAACATCATTTTTGAGCCCCCAAAATAATGAAAAGTGAAATCCAAAATCGATTTCGGAAACTTTTTGGCAAACCAAAATTTCATTGTCACTAGTCAAACTTGTATGCAAGTTGCCTTTTAAAACTCGACTTTGACAAATCATTTTTTCAGAGACCAACCAAAACATCATTTTTGAGCCCCCAAAATAATGAAAAGTGAAATCCAAAATCGATTTCGGAAACTTTTTGGCAAACCAAAATTTCATTGTCACTAGTCAAACTTGTATGCAAGCTGCCTATTAAAACTCGACTTTGACAAATAATTTTACAGAGACCCAAAAAAACATCATTTTTAAGCCCCCAAAATAATGAAAAGTGAAATCCAAAATCGATTTCGGAAACTTTTTGGCAAACCAAAATTTCATTGTCACTAGTCAAACTTGTATGCAAGTTGCCTTTTAAAACTCGACTTTGACAAATCATTTTTTCAGAGACCAACCAAAACATCATTTTTAAGCCCCCAAAATAATGAAAAGTGAAATCCAAAATCGTTTTCGGAAACTTTTTGGCAAACCAAAATTTCATTGTCACTAGTCAAACTTGTATGCAAGTTGCCTTTTAAAACTCGACTTTGACAAATAATTTTACAGAGACCCAAAAAAACATCATTTTTAAGCCCCCAAAATAATGAAAAGTGAAATCCAAAACCGATTTCGGAAACTTTTTGGCAAACCAAAATTTCATTGTCACTAGTCAAACTTGTATGCAAGTTGCCTTTTAAAACTCGACTTTGACAAATCATTTTTTCAGAGACCAACCAAAACATCATTTTTGAGCCCCCAAAATAATGAAAAGTGAAATCCAAAATCGATTTCGGAAACTTTTTGGCAAACCAAAATTTCATTGTCACTAGTCAAACTTGTATGCAAGTTGCCTTTTAAAACTCGACTTTGACAAATCATTTTTTCAGAGACCAACCAAAACATCATTTTTGAGCCCCCAAAATAATGAAAAGTGAAATCCAAAATCGATTTCGGAAACTTTTTGGCAAACCAAAATTTCATTGTCACTAGTCAAACTTGTATGCAAGTTGCCTTTTAAAACTCGACTTTGACAAATCATTTTTTCAGAGACCAACCAAACAATCATTTTTTAGCCCCCAAAATAATGAAAAGTTCGATTCAAAACTGATTTCGGAAACTTTTTGTTAAACCAAAATTTCATTGTCACTAGTCAAACTTGTATGCAAAATGCCTTTTATAACTCGACTTTGACAAATCATTTTTTCAGAGACCAACCAAAACATCATTTTTGAGCCCCCAAAATAATGAAAAATGAAATCCAAAATCGATTTCGGAAACTTTTTGGCAAACCAAAATTTCATTGTCACTAGTCAAACTTGTATGCAAGTTGCCTTTTAAAACTCGACTTTGACAAATCTTTTTTTCAGAGATCAATCAAAACATCATTTTTGAGCCCCCAAAATAATGAAAAGTGAAATCCAAAATCGATTTCGGAAACTTTTTGGCAAACCAAAATTTCATTGTCACTAGTCAAACTTGTATGCAAGTTGCCTTTTAAAACTCGACTTTGACAAATCTTTTTTTCAGAGACCAACCAAACCATCATTTTTAAGCCCCCAAAATAATGAAAAGTGAAATCCAAAATCGATTTCGGAAACTTTTTGGCAAACCAAAATTTCATTGTCACTAGTCAAACTTGTATGCAAGTTGCCTTTTAAAACTCGACTTTGACAAATCATTTTTTCAGAGACCAACCAAACCATCATTTTTAAGCCCCCAAAATAATGAAAAGTGAAATCCAAAATCGATTTCGGAAACTTTTTGGCAAACCAAAATTTCATTGTCACTAGTCAAACTTGTATGCAAGTTGCCTTTTATAACTCGACTTTGACAAGTCATTTTTTCAGAGACCAACCAAAACATCATTTTTGAGCCCCCAAAATAATGAAAAGTGAAATCCAAAATCGATTTCGGAAACTTTTTGGCAAACCAAAATTTCATTGTCACTAGTCAAACTTGTATGCAAGTTGCCTTTTAAAACTCGACTTTGACAAATCTTTTTTTCAGAGACCAACCAAACCATCATTTTTAAGCCCCCAAAATAATGAAAAGTGAAATCCAAAATCGATTTCGGAAACTTTTTGGCAAACCAAAATTTCATTGTCACTAGTCAAACTTGTATGCAAGTTGCCTTTTATAACTCGACTTTGACAAGTCATTTTTTCAGAGACCAACCAAAACATCATTTTTGAGCCCCCAAAATAATGAAAAGTAAAATCCAAAATCGATTTCGGAAACTTTTTGGCAAACCAAAATTTCATTGTCACTAGTCAAACTTGTATGCAAAATGCCTTTTATAACTCGACTTTGACAAATCATTTTTTCAGAGACCAACCAAAACATCATTTTTAAGCCCCCAAAATAATGAAAAGTGAAATCCAAAATCGATTTCGGAAATTTTTTGGCAAACCAAAATTTCATTGTCACTAGTCAAACTTGTATGCAAAATGCCTTTTCAAACTCGACTTCGACAAATCATTTTTTTAGAGACCAACCAAACCATCATTTTTAAGCCCCCAAAATAATGAAAAGTGAAATCCAAAATCGATTTCGGAAACTTTTTGGCAAACCAAAATTTCATTGTCACTAGTCAAACTTGTATGCAAGTTGCCTTTTAAAACTCGACTTTGACAAATCTTTTTTTCAGAGACCAACCAAAACATCATTTTTAAGCCCCCAAAATAATGAAAAGTGAAATCCAAAATCGATTTCGGAAACTTTTTGGCAAACCAAAATTTCATTGTCACTAGTCAAACTTGTATGCAAAATGCCTTTTCAAACTCGACTTCGACAAATCATTTTTTTAGAGACCAACCAAACCATCATTTTTAAGCCCCCAAAATAATGAAAAGTGAAATCCAAAATCGATTTCGGAAACTTTTTGGCAAACCAAAACTTCATTGTCACTAGTCAAACTTGTATGCAAGTTGCCTTTTAAAACTCGACTTTGACAAATCATTTTTTCAGAGACCAACCAAAACATCATTTGTAAGCCCCCAAAATAATGAAAAGTAAAATCCAAAATCGATTTCGGAAACTTTTTGGCAAACCAAAACTTCATTGTCACTAGTCAAACTTGTATGCAAAATGCCTTTTATAACTCGACTTTGACAAATCATTTTTTCAGAGACCAACCAAAACATCATTTTTGAGCCCCCAAAATAATGAAAAGTAAAATCCAAAATCGATTTCGGAAACTTTTTGGCAAACCAAAATTTCATTGTCACTAGTCAAACTTGTATGCAAGTTGCCTTTTAAAACTCGACTTTGACAAATCATTTTTTCAGAGACCCACCTTAACATCATTTGTAAGCCCCCAAAATAATGAAAAGTAAAATCCAAAATCGATTTCGGAAACTTTTTGGCAAACCAAAATTTCATTGTCACTAGTCAAACTTGTATGCAAAATGCCTTTTATAACTCGACTTTGACAAATCATTTTTTCAGAGACCAACCAAAACATCATTTTTGAGCCCCCAAAATAATGAAAAGTGAAATCCAAAATCGATTTCGGAAACTTTTTGGCAAACCAAAATTTCATTGTCACTAGTCAAACTTGTATGCAAGTTGCCTTTTAAAACTCGACTTTGACAAATCATTTTTTCAGAGACCCACCTAAACATCATTTGTAAGCCCCCAAAATAATGAAAAGTAAAATCCAAAATCGATTTCGGAAACTTTTTGGCAAACCAAAATTTCATTGTCACTAGTCAAACTTGTATGCAAAATGCCTTTTATAACTCGACTTTGACAAATCATTTTTTCAGAGACCAACCAAAACATCATTTTTGAGCCCCCAAAATAATGAAAAATGAAATCCAAAATCGATTTCGGAAACTTTTTGGCAAACCAAAATTTCATTGTCACTAGTCAAACTTGTATGCAAGTTGCCTTTTAAAACTCGACTTTGACAAATCATTTTTTCAGAGACCAACCAAAACATCATTTTTAAGCCCCCAAAATAATGAAAAGTGAAATCCAAAATCGATTTCGGAAACTTTTTGGCAAACCAAAATTTCATTGTCACTAGTCAAACTTGTATGCAAGTTGCCTTTTAAAACTCGACTTTGACAAATCTTTTTTTCAGAGACCAACCAAAACATCATTTTTGAGCCCCCAAAATAATGAAAAGTGAAATCCAAAATCAATTTCGGAAACTTTTTGGCAAACCAAAATTTCATTGTCACTAGTCAAACTTGTATGCAAGTTGCCTTTTAAAACTCGACTTTGACAAATCATTTTTTCAGAGACCAACCAAAACATCATTTTTAAGCCCCCAAAATAATGAAAAGTGAAATCCAAAATCGATTTCGGAAACTTTTTGGCAAACCAAAATTTCATTGTCACTAGTCAAACTTGTATGCAAGTTGCCTTTTATAACTCGACTTTGACAAATCATTTTTTCAGAGACCAACCAAAACATCATTTTTGAGCCCCCAAAATAATGAAAAGTGAAATCCAAAATCGATTTCGGAAACTTTTTGGCAAACCAAAATTTCATTGTCACTAGTCAAACTTGTATGCAAGTTGCCTTTTAAAACTCGACTTTGACAAATCATTTTTTCAGAGATCAATCAAAACATCATTTTTGAGCCCCCAAAATAATGAAAAGTGAAATCCAAAATCGATTTCGGAAACTTTTTGGCAAACCAAAATTTCATTGTCACTAGTCAAACTTGTATGCAAGTTGCCTTTTAAAACTCGACTTTGACAAATCATTTTTTCAGAGACCAACCAAAACATCATTTTTAAGCCCCCAAAATAATGAAAAGTGAAATCCAAAATCGATTTCGGAAACTTTTTGGCAAACCAAAATTTCATTGTCACTAGTCAAACTTGTATGCAAGTTGCCTTTTATAACTCGACTTTGACAAATCATTTTTTCAGAGACCAACCAAAACATCATTTTTGAGCCCCCAAAATAATGAAAAGTGAAATCCAAAATCGATTTCGGAAACTTTTTGGCAAACCAAAATTTCATTGTCACTAGTCAAACTTGTATGCAAGTTGCCTTTTAAAACTCGACTTTGACAAATCTTTTTTTCAGAGACCAACCAAACCATCATTTTTAAGCCCCCAAAATAATGAAAAGTGAAATCCAAAATCGATTTCGGAAACTTTTTGGCAAACCAAAATTTCATTGTCACTAGTCAAACTTGTATGCAAGTTGCCTTTTAAAACTCGACTTTGACAAATCATTTTTTCAGAGACCAACCAAACCATCATTTTTAAGCCCCCAAAATAATGAAAAGTGAAATCCAAAATCGATTTCGGAAACTTTTTGGCAAACCAAAATTTCATTGTCACTAGTCAAACTTGTATGCAAGTTGCCTTTTATAACTCGACTTTGACAAGTCATTTTTTCAGAGACCAACCAAAACATCATTTTTGAGCCCCCAAAATAATGAAAAGTGAAATCCAAAATCGATTTCGGAAACTTTTTGGCAAACCAAAATTTCATTGTCACTAGTCAAACTTGTATGCAAGTTGCCTTTTAAAACTCGACTTTGACAAATCTTTTTTTCAGAGACCAACCAAACCATCATTTTTAAGCCCCCAAAATAATGAAAAGTGAAATCCAAAATCGATTTTGGAAACTTTTTGGCAAACCAAAATTTCATTGTCACTAGTCAAACTTGTATGCAAGTTGCCTTTTATAACTCGACTTTGACAAATCATTTTTTCAGAGACCAACCAAAACATCATTTTTGAGCCCCCAAAATAATGAAAAGTAAAATCCAAAATCGATTTCGGAAACTTTTTGGCAAACCAAAATTTCATTGTCACTAGTCAAACTTGTATGCAAAATGCCTTTTATAACTCGACTTTGACAAATCATTTTTTCAGAGACCAACCAAAACATCATTTTTAAGCCCCCAACATAATGAAAAGTGAAATCCAAAATCGATTTCGGAAATTTTTTGGCAAACCAAAATTTCATTGTCACTAGTCAAACTTGTATGCAAAATGCCTTTTCAAACTCGACTTCGACAAATCATTTTTTTTAGAGACCAACCAAACCATCATTTTTAAGCCCCCAAAATAATGAAAAGTGAAATCCAAAATCGATTTCGGAAACTTTTTGGCAAACCAAAATTTCATTGTCACTAGTCAAACTTGTATGCAAGTTGCCTTTTAAAACTCGACTTTGACAAATCATTTTTTCAGAGACCAACCAAAACATCATTTTTAAGCCCCCAAAATAATGAAAAGTGAAATCCAAAATCGATTTCGGAAACTTTTTGGCAAACCAAAATTTCATTGTCACTAGTCAAACTTGTATGCAAAATGCCTTTTCAAACTCGACTTCGACAAATCATTTTTTTAGAGACCAACCAAACCATCATTTTTAAGCCCCCAAAATAATGAAAAGTGAAATCCAAAATCGATTTCGGAAACTTTTTGGCAAACCAAAACTTCATTGTCACTAGTCAAACTTGTATGCAAGTTGCCTTTTAAAACTCGACTTTGACAAATCATTTTTTCAGAGACCAACCAAAACATCATTTTTGAGCCCCCAAAATAATGAAAAGTGAAATCCAAAATCGATTTCGGAAACTTTTTGGCAAACCAAAATTTCATTGTCACTAGTCAAACTTGTATGCAAGTTGCCTTTTAAAACTCGACTTTGACAAATCATTTTTTCAGAGACCAACCAAAACATCATTTTTAAGCCCCCAAAATAATGAAAAGTGAAATCCAAAATCGATTTCGGAAACTTTTTGGCAAACCAAAATTTCATTGTCACTAGTCAAACTTGTATGCAAGTTGCCTTTTAAAACTCGACTTTGACAAATCTTTTTTTCAGAGACCAACCAAAACATCATTTTTGAGCCCCCAAAATAATGAAAAGTGAAATCCAAAATCAATTTCGGAAACTTTTTGGCAAACCAAAATTTCATTGTCACTAGTCAAACTTGTATGCAAGTTGCCTTTTAAAACTCGACTTTGACAAATCATTTTTTCAGAGACCAACCAAAACATCATTTTTAAGCCCCCAAAATAATGAAAAGTGAAATCCAAAATCGATTTCGGAAACTTTTTGGCAAACCAAAATTTCATTGTCACTAGTCAAACTTGTATGCAAGTTGCCTTTTAAAACTCGACTTTGACAAATCATTTTTTCAGAGATCAATCAAAACATCATTTTTGAGCCCCCAAAATAATGAAAAGTGAAATCCAAAATCGATTTCGGAAACTTTTTGGCAAACCAAAATTTCATTGTCACTAGTCAAACTTGTATGCAAGTTGCCTTTTAAAACTCGACTTTGACAAATCATTTTTTCAGAGACCAACCAAAACATCATTTTTAAGCCCCCAAAATAATGAAAAGTGAAATCCAAAATCGATTTCGGAAACTTTTTGGCAAACCAAAATTTCATTGTCACTAGTCAAACTTGTATGCAAGTTGCCTTTTATAACTCGACTTTGACAAATCATTTTTTCAGAGACCAACCAAAACATCATTTTTGAGCCCCCAAAATAATGAAAAGTGAAATCCAAAATCGATTTCGGAAACTTTTTGGCAAACCAAAATTTCATTGTCACTAGTCAAACTTGTATGCAAGTTGCCTTTTAAAACTCGACTTTGACAAATCTTTTTTTCAGAGACCAACCAAACCATCATTTTTAAGCCCCCAAAATAATGAAAAGTGAAATCCAAAATCGATTTCGGAAACTTTTTGGCAAACCAAAATTTCATTGTCACTAGTCAAACTTGTATGCAAGTTGCCTTTTAAAACTCGACTTTGACAAATCATTTTTTCAGAGACCAACCAAACCATCATTTTTAAGCCCCCAAAATAATGAAAAGTGAAATCCAAAATCGATTTCGGAAACTTTTTGGCAAACCAAAATTTCATTGTCACTAGTCAAACTTGTATGCAAGTTGCCTTTTATAACTCGACTTTGACAAGTCATTTTTTCAGAGACCAACCAAAACATCATTTTTGAGCACCCAAAATAATGAAAAGTGAAATCCAAAATCGATTTCGGAAACTTTTTGGCAAACCAAAATTTCATTGTCACTAGTCAAACTTGTATGCAAGTTGCCTTTTAAAACTCGACTTTGACAAATCTTTTTTTCAGAGACCAACCAAACCATCATTTTTAAGCCCCCAAAATAATGAAAAGTGAAATCCAAAATCGATTTTGGAAACTTTTTGGCAAACCAAAATTTCATTGTCACTAGTCAAACTTGTATGCAAGTTGCCTTTTATAACTCGACTTTGACAAATCATTTTTTCAGAGACCAACCAAAACATCATTTTTGAGCCCCCAAAATAATGAAAAGTAAAATCCAAAATCGATTTCGGAAACTTTTTGGCAAACCAAAATTTCATTGTCACTAGTCAAACTTGTATGCAAAATGCCTTTTATAACTCGACTTTGACAAATCATTTTTTCAGAGACCAACCAAAACATCATTTTTAAGCCCCCAACATAATGAAAAGTGAAATCCAAAATCGATTTCGGAAATTTTTTGGCAAACCAAAATTTCATTGTCACTAGTCAAACTTGTATGCAAAATGCCTTTTCAAACTCGACTTCGACAAATCATTTTTTTAGAGACCAACCAAACCATCATTTTTAAGCCCCCAAAATAATGAAAAGTGAAATCCAAAATCGATTTCGGAAACTTTTTGGCAAACCAAAATTTCATTGTCACTAGTCAAACTTGTATGCAAGTTGCCTTTTAAAACTCGACTTTGACAAATCATTTTTTCAGAGACCAACCAAAACATCATTTTTAAGCCCCCAAAATAATGAAAAGTGAAATCCAAAATCGATTTCGGAAACTTTTTGGCAAACCAAAATTTCATTGTCACTAGTCAAACTTGTATGCAAAATGCCTTTTCAAACTCGACTTCGACAAATCATTTTTTTAGAGACCAACCAAACCATCATTTTTAAGCCCCCAAAATAATGAAAAGTGAAATCCAAAATCGATTTCGGAAACTTTTTGGCAAACCAAAACTTCATTGTCACTAGTCAAACTTGTATGCAAGTTGCCTTTTAAAACTCGACTTTGACAAATCATTTTTTCAGAGACCAACCAAAACATCATTTTTGAGCCCCCAAAATAATGAAAAGTGAAATCCAAAATCGATTTCGGAAACTTTTTGGCAAACCAAAATTTCATTGTCACTAGTCAAACTTGTATGCAAGTTGCCTTTTAAAACTCGACTTTGACAAATCATTTTTTCAGAGACCAACCAAAACATCATTTTTAAGCCCCCAAAATAATGAAAAGTGAAATCCAAAATCGATTTCGGAAACTTTTTGGCAAACCAAAATTACATTGTCACTAGTCAAACTTGTATGCAAAATGCCTTTTCAAACTCGACTTCGACAAATCATTTTTTTAGAGACCAACCAAACCATCATTTTTAAGCCCCCAAAATAATGAAAAGTAAAATCCAAAATCGATTTCGGAAACTTTTTGGCAAACCAAAACTTCATTGTCACTAGTCAAACTTGTATGCAAAATGCCTTTTATAACTCGACTTTGACAAATCATTTTTTCAGAGACCAACCAAAACATCATTTTTGAGCCCCCAAAATAATGAAAAGTAAAATCCAAAATCGATTTCGGAAACTTTTTGGCAAACCAAAATTTCATTGTCACTAGTCAAACTTGTATGCAAGTTGCCTTTTAAAACTCGACTTTGACAAATCATTTTTTCAGAGACCCACCTAAACATCATTTGTAAGCTCCCAAAATAATGAAAGGTAAAATCCAAAATCGATTTCGGAAACTTTTTGGCAAACCAAAATTTCATTGTCACTAGTCAAACTTGTATGCAAAATGCCTTTTATAACTCGACTTTGACAAATCATTTTTTCAGAGACCAACCAAAACATCATTTTTGAGCCCCCAAAATAATGAAAAGTGAAATCCAAAATCGATTTCGGAAACTTTTTGGCAATCCAAAATTTCATTGTCACTAGTCAAACTTGTATGCAAGTTGCCTTTTAAAACTCGACTTTGACAAATCATTTTTTCAGAGACCCACCTAAACATCATTTGTAAGCCCCCAAAATAATGAAAAGTAAAATCCAAAATCGATTTCGGAAACTTTTTGGCAAACCAAAACTTCATTGTCACTAGTCAAACTTGTATGCAAAATGCCTTTTATAACTCGACTTTGACAAATCATTTTTTCAGAGACCAACCAAAACATCATTTTTGAGCCCCCAAAATAATGAAAAGTAAAATCCAAAATCGATTTCGGAAACTTTTTGGCAAACCAAAATTTCATTGTCACTAGTCAAACTTGTATGCAAGTTGCCTTTTAAAACTCGACTTTGACAAATCATTTTTTCAGAGACCCACCTAAACATCATTTGTAAGCCCCCAAAATAATGAAAAGTAAAATCCAAAATCGATTTCGGAAACTTTTTGGCAAACCAAAATTTCATTGTCACTAGTCAAACTTGTATGCAAAATGCCTTTTATAACTCGACTTTGACAAATCATTTTTTCAGAGACCAACCAAAACATCATTTTTGAGCCCCCAAAATAATGAAAAGTGAAATCCAAAATCGATTTCGGAAACTTTTTGGCAAACCAAAATTTCATTGTCACTAGTCAAACTTGTATGCAAGTTGCCTTTTAAAACTCAACTTTGACAAATCATTTTTTCAGAGACCAACCAAAACATCATTTTTGAGCCCTCAAAATAATGAAAAGTAAAATCCAAAATCGATTTCGGAAACTTTTTGGCAAACCAAAATTTCATTGTCACTAGTCAAACTTGTATGCAAGTTGCCTTTCATAACTCGACTTTGACAAGTCATTTTTTCAGAGACCAACCAAAACATCATTTGTAAGCCCCCAAAATAATGAAAAGTAAAATCCAAAATCGATTTCGGAAACTTTTTTGCAAACCAAAATTTCATTGTCACTAGTCAAACTTGTATGCAAGTTGCCTTTTAAAACTCGACTTTGACAAATAATTTTTTCAGAGACCAACCAAAACATCATTTTTGAGCCCCCAAAATAATGAAAAGTGAAATCCAAAATCAATTTCGGAAACTTTTTGGCAAACCAAAATTTCATTGTCACTAGTCAAACTTGTATGCAAGTTGCCTTTTAAAACTCGACTTTGAAAAATCATTTTTTCAGAGACCAACCAAAACATCATTTTTAAGCCCCCAAAATAATGAAAAGTGAAATCCAAAATCGATTTCGGAAACTTTTTGTCAAACCAAAATTTCATTGTCACTAGTCAAACTTGTATGCAAGTTGCCTTTTAAAACTCAACTTTGACAAATCATTTTTTCAGAGACCAACCAAAACATCATTTTTAAGCCCTCAAAATAATGAAAAGTAAAATCCAAAATCGATTTCGGAAACTTTTTGGCAAACCAAAATTTCATTGTCACTAGTCAAACTTGTATGCAAGTTGCCTTTCATAACTCGACTTTGACAAGTCATTTTTTCAGAGACCAACCAAAACATCATTTGTAAGCCCCCAAAATAATGAAAAGTAAAATCCAAAATCGATTTCGGAAACTTTTTTGCAAACCAAAATTTCATTGTCACTAGTCAAACTTGTATGCAAGTTGCCTTTCATAACTCGACTTTGACAAGTCATTTTTTCAGAGACCAACCAAAACATCATTTGTAAGCCCCCAAAATAATGAAAAGTAAAATCCAAAATCGATTTCGGAAACTTTTTTGCAAACCAAAATTTCATTGTCACTAGTCAAACTTGTATGCAAGTTGCCTTTTAAAACTCGACTTTGACAAATAATTTTTTCAGAGACCAACCAAAACATCATTTTTGAGCCCCCAAAATAATGAAAAGTGAAATCCAAAATCAATTTCGGAAACTTTTTGGCAAACCAAAATTTCATTGTCACTAGTCAAACTTGTATGCAAGTTGCCTTTTAAAACTCGACTTTGACAAATCATTTTTTCAGAGACCAACCAAAACATCATTTTTAAGCCCCCAAAATAATGAAAAGTGAAATCCAAAATCGATTTCGGAAACTTTTTGGCAAACCAAAATTTCATTGTCACTAGTCAAACTTGTATGCAAGTTGCCTTTTAAAACTCGACTTTAACAAATCATTTTTTTCAGAGACCAACCAAAACATCATTTTTGAGCCCCCAAAATAATGAAAAGTGAAATCCAAAATCGATTTCGGAAACTTTTTGGCAAACCAAAATTTCATTGTCACTAGTCAAACTTGTATGCAAGTTGCCTTTTAAAACTCAACTTTGACAAATCATTTTTTCAGAGACCAACCAAAACATCATTTTTAAGCCCTCAAAATAATGAAAAGTAAAATCCAAAATCGATTTCGGAAACTTTTTGGCAAACCAAAATTTCATTGTCACTAGTCAAACTTGTATGCAAGTTGCCTTTCATAACTCGACTTTGACAAGTCATTTTTTCAGAGACCAACCAAAACATCATTTGTAAGCCCCCAAAATAATGAAAAGTAAAATCCAAAATCGATTTCGGAAACTTTTTTGCAAACCAAAATTTCATTGTCACTAGTCAAACTTGTATGCAAGTTGCCTTTTAAAACTCGACTTTGACAAATCTTTTTTTCAGAGACCAACCAAACCATCATTTTTAAGCCCCCAAAATAATGAAAAGTGAAATCCAAAATCGATTTCGGAAACTTTTTGGCAAACCAAAATTTCATTGTCACTAGTCAAACTTGTATGCAAGTTGCCTTTCATAACTCGACTTTGACAAATCATTTTTTCAGAGACCAACCAAAACATCATTTGTAAGCCCCCAAAATAATGAAAAGTAAAATCCAAAATCGATTTCGGAAACTTTTTTGCAAACCAAAATTTCATTGTCACTAGTCAAACTTGTATGCAAGTTGCCTTTTAAAACTCGACTTTGACAAATCTTTTTTTCAGAGACCAACCAAAACATCATTTTTGAGCCCCCAAAATAATGAAAAGTAAAATCCAAAATCGACTTCGGAAACTTTTTGGCAAACCAAAATTTCATTGTCACTAGTCAAACTTGTATGCAAAATGCCTTTTCAAACTCGACTTCGACAAATCATTTTTTTAGAGACCAACCAAACCATCATTTTTAAGCCCCCAAAATAATGAAAAGTGAAATCCAAAATCGATTTCGGAAACTTTTTGGCAAACCAAAATTTCATTGTCACTAGTCAAACTTGTATGCAAGTTGCCTTTTAAAACTCGACTTTGACAAATCATTTTTTCAGAGACCAACCAAAACATCATTTGTAAGCCCCCAAAATAATGAAAAGTAAAATCCAAAATCGATTTCGGAAACTTTTTGGCAAACCAAAACTTCATTGTCACTAGTAAACTTGTATGCAAAATGCCTTTTATAACTCGACTTTGACAAATCATTTTTTCAGAGACCAACCAAAACATCATTTTTGAGCCCCCAAAATAATGAAAAGTAAAATCCAAAATCGATTTCGGAAACTTTTTGGCAAACCAAAATTTCATTGTCACTAGTCAAACTTGTATGCAAAATGCCTTTTATAACTCGACTTTGACAAATCATTTTTTCAGAGACCAACCAAAACATCATTTTTAAGCCCCCAAAATAATGAAAAGTGAAATCCAAAATCGATTTCGGAAACTTTTTGGCAAACCAAAATTTCATTGTCACTAGTCAAACTTGTATGCAAAATGCCTTTTATAACTCGACTTTGACAAATCATTTTTTCAGAGACCAACCAAAACATCATTTTTGAGCCCCCAAAATAATGAAAAGTAAAATCCAAAATCGATTTCGGAAACTTTTTGGCAAACCAAAATTTCATTGTCACTAGTCAAACTTGTATGCAAAATGCCTTTTCAAACTCGACTTCGACAAATCATTTTTTAGAGACCAACCAAAACATCATTTGTAAGCCCCCAAAATAATGAAAAGTAAAATCCAAAATCGATTTCGGAAACTTTTTGGCAAACCAAAACTTCATTGTCACTAGTCAAACTTGTATGCAAAATGCCTTTTATAACTCGACTTTGACAAATCATTTTTTCAGAGACCAACCAAAACATCATTTTTAAGCCCCCAAAATAATGAAAAGTAAAATCCAAAATCGATTTCGGAAACTTTTTGGCAAACCAAAATTTCATTGTCACTAGTCAAACTTGTATGCAAGTTGCCTTTTAAAACTCGACTTTGACAAATCATTTTTTCAGAGACCCACCTAAACATCATTTGTAAGCCCCCAAAATAATGAAAAGTAAAATCCAAAATCGATTTCGGAAACTTTTTGGCAAACCAAAATTTCATTGTCACTAGTAAACTTGTATGCAAAATGCCTTTTATAACTCGACTTTGACAAATCATTTTTTCAGAGACCAACCAAAACATCATTTTTGAGCCCCCAAAATAATGAAAAGTAAAATCCAAAATCGATTTCGGAAACTTTTTGGCAAACCAAAATTTCATTGTCACTAGTCAAACTTGTATGCAAGTTGCCTTTTAAAACTCGACTTTGACAAATCTTTTTTTCAGAGACCAACCAAACCATCATTTTTAAGCCCCCAAAATAATGAAAAGTGAAATCCAAAATCGATTTCGGAAACTTTTTGGCAAACCAAAATTTCATTGTCACTAGTCAAACTTGTATGCAAAATGCCTTTTATAACTCGACTTTGACAAATCATTTTTTCAGAGACCAACCAAAACATCATTTTTGAGCCCCCAAAATAATGAAAAGTGAAATCCAAAATCGATTTCGGAAACTTTTTGGCAAACCAAAATTTCATTGTCACTAGTCAAACTTGTATGCAAGTTGCCTTTTAAAACTCGACTTTGACAAATCATTTTTTCAGAGACCAACCAAAACATCATTTTTAAGCCCCCAAAATAATGAAAAGTGAAATCCAAAATCGATTTCGGAAACTTTTTGGCAATCCAAAATTTCATTGTCACTAGTAAACTTGTATGCAAAATGCCTTTTATAACTCGACTTTGACAAATCATTTTTTCAGAGACCAACCAAAACATCATTTTTGAGCCCCCAAAATAATGAAAAGTAAAATCCAAAATCGATTTCGGAAACTTTTTGGCAAACCAAAATTTCATTGTCACTAGTGAAACTTGTATGCAAGTTGCCTTTTAAAACTCGACTTTGACAAATCATTTTTTCAGAGACCAACCAAAACATCATTTGTAAGCCCCCAAAATAATGAAAAGTAAAATCCAAAATCGATTTCGGAAACTTTTTGGCAAACCAAAACTTCATTGTCACTAGTCAAACTTGTATGCAAAATGCCTTTTATAACTCGACTTTGACAAATCATTTTTTCAGAGACCAACCAAAACATCATTTTTAAGCCCCCAAAATAATGAAAAGTAAAATCCAAAATCGATTTCGGAAACTTTTTGGCAAACCAAAATTTCATTGTCACTAGTCAAACTTGTATGCAAGTTGCCTTTTAAAACTCGACTTTGACAAATCATTTTTTCAGAGACCCACCTAAACATCATTTGAAAGCCCCCAAAATAATGAAAAGTAAAATCCAAAATCGATTTCGGAAACTTTTTGGCAAACCAAAACTTCATTGTCACTAGTCAAACTTGTATGCAAAATGCCTTTTATAACTCGACTTTGACAAATCATTTTTTCAGAGACCAACCAAAACATCATTTTTGAGCCCCCAAAATAATGAAAAATGAAATCCAAAATCGATTTCGGAAACTTTTTGGCAAACCAAAATTTCATTGTCACTAGTCAAACTTGTATGCAAGTTGCCTTTTAAAACTCGACTTTGACAAATCATTTTTTCAGAGACCAACCAAAACATCATTTTTAAGCCCCCAAAATAATGAAAAGTGAAATCCAAAATCGATTTCGGAAACTTTTTGGCAAACCAAAATTTCATTGTCACTAGTCAAACTTGTATGCAAGTTGCCTTTTAAAACTCGACTTTGACAAATCTTTTTTTCAGAGATCAATCAAAACATCATTTTTGAGCCCCCAAAATAATGAAAAGTGAAATCCAAAATCGATTTCGGAAACTTTTTGGCAAACCAAAATTTCATTGTCACTAGTCAAACTTGTATGCAAGTTGCCTTTTAAAACTCGACTTTGACAAATCTTTTTTTCAGAGACCAACCAAACCATCATTTTTAAGCCCCCAAAATAATGAAAAGTGAAATCCAAAATCGATTTCGGAAACTTTTTGGCAAACCAAAATTTCATTGTCACTAGTCAAACTTGTATGCAAGTTGCCTTTTAAAACTCGACTTTGACAAATCATTTTTTCAGAGACCAACCAAACCATCATTTTTAAGCCCCCAAAATAATGAAAAGTGAAATCCAAAATCGATTTCGGAAACTTTTTGGCAAACCAAAATTTCATTGTCACTAGTCAAACTTGCATACAAGTTGCCTTTTATAACTCGACTTTGACAAGTCATTTTTTCAGAGACCAACCAAAACATCATTTTTGAGCCCCCAAAATAATGAAAAGTGAAATCCAAAATCGATTTCGGAAACTTTTTGGCAAACCAAAATTTCATTGTCACTAGTCAAACTTGTATGCAAGTTGCCTTTTAAAACTCGACTTTGACAAATCTTTTTTTCAGAGACCAACCAAACCATCATTTTTAAGCCCCCAAAATAATGAAAAGTGAAATCCAAAATCGATTTCGGAAACTTTTTGGCAAACCAAAATTTCATTGTCACTAGTCAAACTTGTATGCAAGTTGCCTTTTATAACTCGACTTTGACAAGTCATTTTTTCAGAGACCAACCAAAACATCATTTTTGAGCCCCCAAAATAATGAAAAGTAAAATCCAAAATCGATTTCGGAAACTTTTTGGCAAACCAAAATTTCATTGTCACTAGTCAAACTTGTATGCAAAATGCCTTTTATAACTCGACTTTGACAAATCATTTTTTCAGAGACCAACCAAAACATCATTTTTAAGCCCTCAAAATAATGAAAAGTGAAATCCAAAATCGATTTCGGAAATTTTTTGGCAAACCAAAATTTCATTGTCACTAGTCAAACTTGTATGCAAAATGCCTTTTCAAACTCGACTTCGACAAATCATTTTTTTAGAGACCAACCAAACCATCATTTTTAAGCCCCCAAAATAATGAAAAGTGAAATCCAAAATCGATTTCGGAAACTTTTTGGCAAACCAAAATTTCATTGTCACTAGTCAAACTTGTATGCAAGTTGCCTTTTAAAACTCGACTTTGACAAATCTTTTTTTCAGAGACCAACCAAAACATCATTTTTAAGCCCCCAAAATAATGAAAAGTGAAATCCAAAATCGATTTCGGAAACTTTTTGGCAAACCAAAATTTCATTGTCACTAGTCAAACTTGTATGCAAAATGCCTTTTCAAACTCGACTTCGACAAATCATTTTTTTAGAGACCAACCAAACCATCATTTTTAAGCCCCCAAAATAATGAAAAGTGAAATCCAAAATCGATTTCGGAAACTTTTTGGCAAACCAAAACTTCATTGTCACTAGTCAAACTTGTATGCAAGTGGCCTTTTAAAACTCGACTTTGACAAATCATTTTTTCAGAGACCAACCAAAACATCATTTGTAAGCCCCCAAAATAATGAAAAGTAAAATCCAAAATCGATTTCGGAAACTTTTTGGCAAACCAAAACTTCATTGTCACTAGTCAAACTTGTATGCAAAATGCCTTTTATAACTCGACTTTGACAAATCATTTTTTCAGAGACCAACCAAAACATCATTTTTGAGCCCCCAAAATAATGAAAAGTAAAATCCAAAATCGATTTCGGAAACTTTTTGGCAAACCAAAATTTCATTGTCACTAGTCAAACTTGTATGCAAGTTGCCTTTTAAAACTCGACTTTGACAAATCATTTTTTCAGAGACCCACCTAAACATCATTTGTAAGCCCCCAAAATAATGAAAAGTAAAATCCAAAATCGATTTCGGAAACTTTTTGGCAAACCAAAATTTCATTGTCACTAGTCAAACTTGTATGCAAAATGCCTTTTATAACTCGACTTTGACAAATCATTTTTTCAGAGACCAACCAAAACATCATTTTTGAGCCCCCAAAATAATGAAAAGTGAAATCCAAAATCGATTTCGGAAACTTTTTGGCAAACCAAAATTTCATTGTCACTAGTCAAACTTGTATGCAAGTTGCCTTTTAAAACTCGACTTTGACAAATCATTTTTTCAGAGACCCACCTAAACATCATTTGTAAGCCCCCAAAATAATGAAAAGTAAAATCCAAAATCGATTTCGGAAACTTTTTGGCAAACCAAAATTTCATTGTCACTAGTCAAGCTTGTATGCAAAATGCCTTTTATAACTCGACTTTGACAAATCATTTTTTCAGAGACCAACCAAAACATCATTTTTGAGCCCCCAAAATAATGAAAAATGAAATCCAAAATCGATTTCGGAAACTTTTTGGCAAACCAAAATTTCATTGTCACTAGTCAAACTTGTACGCAAGTTGCCTTTTAAAACTCGACTTAGACAAATCATTTTTTCAGAGACCAACCAAAACATCATTTTTAAGCCCCCAAAATAATGAAAAGTGAAATCCAAAATCGATTTCGGAAACTTTTTGGCAAACCAAAATTTCATTGTCACTAGTCAAGCTTGTATGCAAGTTGCCTTTTAAAACTCGACTTTGACAAATCATTTTTTCAGAGACCAACCAAAACATCATTTTTAAGCCCCCAAAATAATGAAAAGTGAAATCCAAAATCGATTTCGGAAACTTTTTGGCAAACCAAAATTTCATTGTCACTAGTCAAACTTGTATGCAAGTTACCTTTTAAAACTCGACTTTGACAAATCATTTTTTCAGAGATCAACCAAAACATCATTTTTAAGCCCCCAAAATAATGAAAAATGCAATCCAAGATCGATTTCGGAAACTTTTTGGCAAACCAAAATGTCATTGTCACTAGTCAAACTTGTATGCAAGTTGCCTTTTAAAACTCGACTTAGACAAATCATTTTTTCAGAGACCAACCAAAACATCATTTTTGAAGCCCCCAAAATAATGAAAAGTGAAATCAAAAATCGATTTCGGAAACTTTTTGGCAAACCAAAATTTCATTGTCACTAGTCAAGCTTGTATGCAAGTTGCCTTTTAAAACTCGACTTTGACAAATCATTTTTTCAGAGACCAACCAAAACATCATTTTTAAGCCCCAAAATAATGAAAAGTAAAATCCAAAATCGATTTCGGAAACTTTTTGGCAAACCAAAATTTCATTGTCACTAGTCAAACTTGTATGCAAGTTACCTTTTAAAACTCGACTTTGACAAATCATTTTTTCAGAGATCAACCAAAACATCATTTTTAAGCCCCCAAAATAATGAAAAATGCAATCCAAGATCGATTTCGGACACTTTTTGGCAAACCAAAATTTCATTGTCACTAGTCAAGCTTGTATGCAAGTTGCCTTTTAAAACTCGACTTTGACAAATCATTTTTTCAGAGACCAACCAAAACATCATTTTTAAGCCCCAAAATAATGAAAAGTAAAATCCAAAATCGATTTCGGAAACTTTTTGGCAAACCAAAATTTCATTGTCACTAGTCAAACTTGTATGCAAGTTACCTTTTAAAACTCGACTTTGACAAATCATTTTTTCAGAGATCAACCAAAACATCATTTTTAAGCCCCCAAAATAATGAAAAATGCAATCCAAGATCGATTTCGGAAACTTTTTGGCAAACCAAAATTTCATTGTCACTAGTCAAGCTTGTATGCAAGTTGCCTTTTAAAACTCGACTTTGACAAATCATTTTTTCAGAGACCAACCAAAACATCATTTTTAAGCCCCAAAATAATGAAAAGTAAAATCCAAAATCGATTTCGGAAACTTTTTGGCAAACCAAAATTTCATTGTCACTAGTCAAACTTGTATGCAAGTTACCTTTTAAAACTCGACTTTGACAAATCATTTTTTCAGAGATCAACCAAAACATCATTTTTAAGCCCCCAAAATAATGAAAAATGCAATCCAAGATCGATTTCGGAAACTTTTTGGCAAACCAAAATGTCATTGTCACTAGTCAAACTTGTATGCAAGTTGCCTTTTAAAACTCGACTTAGACAAATCATTTTTTCAGAGACCAACCAAAACATCATTTTTGAAGCCCCCAAAATAATGAAAAGTGAAATCAAAAATCGATTTCGGAAACTTTTTGGCAAACCAAAATTTCATTGTCACTAGTCAAGCTTGTATGCAAGTTGCCTTTTAAAACTCGACTTTGACAAATCATTTTTTCAGAGATCAACCAAAACATCATTTTTAAGCCCCCAAAATAATGAAAAATGCAATCCAAGATCGATTTCGGACACTTTTTGGCAAACCAAAATTTCATTGTCACTAGTCAAACTTGTACGCAAGTTGCCTTTTAAAACTCGACTTAGACAAATCATTTTTTCAGAGACCAACCAAAACATCATTTTTAAGCCCCCAAAATAATGAAAAGTGAAATCCAAAATCGATTTCGGAAACTTTTTGGCAAACCAAAATTTCATTGTCACTAGTCAAGCTTGTATGCAAGTTGCCTTTTAAAACTCGACTTTGACAAATCATTTTTTCAGAGACCAACCAAAACATCATTTTTGAAGCCCCCAAAATAATGAAAAGTAAAATCCAAAATCGATTTCGGAAACTTTTTGGCAAACCAAAATTTCATTGTCACTAGTCAAACTTGTATGCAAGTTACCTTTTAAAACTCGACTTTGACAAATCATTTTTTCAGAGATCAACCAAAACATCATTTTTAAGCCCCCAAAATAATGAAAAATGCAATCCAAGATCGATTTCGGACACTTTTTGGCAAACCAAAATTTCATTGTCACTAGTCAAACTTGTACGCAAGTTGCCTTTTAAAACTCGACTTAGACAAATCATTTTTTCAGAGACCAACCAAAACATCATTTTTAAGCCCCCAAAATAATGAAAAGTGAAATCCAAAATCGATTTCGGAAACTTTTTGGCAAACCAAAATTTCATTGTCACTAGTCAAGCTTGTATGCAAGTTGCCTTTTAAAACTCGACTTTGACAAATCATTTTTTCAGAGACCAACCAAAACATCATTTTTAAGCCCCCAAAATAATGAAAAGTGAAATCAAAAATCGATTTCGGAAACTTTTTGGCAAACCAAAATTTCATTGTCACTAGTCAAACTTGTATGCAAGTTACCTTTTAAAACTCGACTTTGACAAATCATTTTTTCAGAGATCAACCAAAACATCATTTTTAAGCCCCCAAAATAATGAAAAATGCAATCCAAGATCGATTTCGGAAACTTTTTGGCAAACCAAAATGTCATTGTCACTAGTCAAACTTGTATGCAAGTTGCCTTTTAAAACTCGACTTAGACAAATCATTTTTTCAGAGACCAACCAAAACATCATTTTTGAAGCCCCCAAAATAATGAAAAGTGAAATCCAAAATCGATTTCGGAAACTTTTTGGCAAACCAAAATTTCGTTGTCACTAGTCAAACTTGTATGCAAGTTGCCTTTTGAAACTCGACTTTGACAAATCATTTTTTCAGAGACCAACCAAAACATCATTTTTGAGCCCCCAAAATAATGAAAAGTGAAATCCAAAATCGATTTCAGAAACTATTTTGCAAACCAAAATTTCAAAGTAACTAGTCAAACTTGTATGCAAGCTGCCTATTAAAACTCGACTTTGACAAATCATTTTTTTCAGAGACCCACCAAAACATCATTTTTAAGTCCCAAAAATAATGAAAAATGCAATCCAAGATCGATTTCAGAAACTATTTTGCAAACCAAAATTTCAAAGTAACTAGTCAAACTTGTATGCAAGCTGCCTATTAAAACTCGACTTTGACAAATCATTTTTTTCAGAGACCCACCAAAACATCATTTTTAAGCCCCCAAAATAATGAAAAGTGAAATCCAAAATCGATTTCGGAAACTTTTTGGCAATCCAAAATTTCATTGTCACTAGTCAAACTTGTATGCAAGTTGCCTTTTAAAACTCGACTTTGACAAATCATTTTTTCAGAGACCAACCAAAACATCATTTTTGAGCCCCCAAAATAATGAAAAGTTCGATCCAAAATCGATTTCGGAAACTTTTGTGCAAACCAAAAATTCATTGTCACTAGTCAAACTTGTATGCAAGTTGCCTATTAAAATTCGACTTTGACAAATCATTTTTTCAGAGACCAACCAAAACATCATTTTTGAGCCCCCAAAATAATGAAAAGTGAAATCCATAATCGATTTCGGAAACTTTTTGGCAAACCAAAATTTCATTGTCACTAGTCAAACTTGTATGCAAGTTGCCTTTTGAAACTCGACTTTGACAAATCATTTTTTCAGAGACCAACCAAAACATCATTTTTGAGCCCCCAGAATAATGAAAAGTGAGATCTAAAATCGATTCCGGAAACTTTTTGGCAATCCAAAATTTCAATGTAACTAGTCAAACTTGTATGCAAGTTGCCTTTTAAAACTCGACTTTGACAAATCATTTTTTCAGAGACCAACCAAACCATCATTTTTAAGCCCCCAAAATAATGAAAAGTTCGATCCAAAATCGATTTCGGAAACTTTTTGGCAAACCAAAATTTCATTGTCACTAGTCAAACTTGTATGCAAGTTGCCTTTTAAAACTCGACTTTGACAAATCATTTTTTCAGAGACCAACCAAAACATCATTTTTGAGCCCCCAAAATAATGAAAAGTGCAATCCAAAATCGATTTCGGAAACATTTTGGCAAACCAAAATTTCATTGTCACTAGTCAAACTTGTATGCAAGTTGCCTTTTACAATTCGACTTTGACAAATCATTTTTTCAGAGACCAACCAAAACATCATTTTTAAGCCCCCAAAATAATGAAAAGTGAAATCCAAAATCGATTTCGGAAACTTTTTGGCAAACCAAAATTTCATTGTCACTAGTCAAACTTGTATGCAAGTTGCCTTTTAAAACTCGACTTTGACAAATCATTTTTTCAGAGACCAACCAAAACATCATTTTTGAGCCCCCAAAATAATGAAAAGTGCAATCCAAAATCGATTTCGGAAACATTTTGGCAAACCAAAATTTCATTGTCACTAGTCAAACTTGTATGCAAGTTGCCTTTTAAAACTCGACTTTGACAAATCATTTTTTCAGAGACCAACCTAAACATCATTTTTGAGCCCCCAAAATAATGAAAAGTGAAATCCAAAATCGATTTCGGAAACTTTTCTGCAAACCAGAATTTCATTGTCACTAGTCAAACTTGTATGCAAGTTGCCTTTTAAAACTCGACTTTGACAAATCATTTTTTCAGAGACCAACCAAAACATCATTTTTGAGCCCCCAAAATAATGAAAAGTGAAATCCAAAATCGATTTCGGAAACTTTTCGGCAAACCAAAATTTCATTGTCACTAGTCAAACTTGTATGCAAGTTGCCTTTTCAAACTCGACTTTGACAAATCATTTTTTCAGAGACCAACCAAAACATCATTTTAAAGCCCCCAAAATAATGAAAAGTGAAATCCAAAATCGATTTCGGAAACTTTTTGGCAAACCAAAATTTCATTGTCACTAGTCAAACTTGTATGCAAGTTGCCTTTTAAAACTCGACTTTGACAAATCATTTTTTCAGAGACCAACCAAAACATCATTTTTAAGCCCCCAAAATAATGAAAAGTGAAATCCAAAATCGATTTCGGAAACTTTTTGGCAAACCAAAATTTCATTGTCACTAGTCAAACTTGTATGCAAGTTGCCTTTTAAAACTCGACTTTGACAAATCATTTTTTCAGAGACCAACCTAAACATCATTTTTGAGCCCCCAAAATAATGAAAAGTTCGATCCAAAATCGATTTCGGACACTTTTTGGCAAACCAAAATTTCATTGTCACTAGTCAAACTTGTACGCAAGTTGCCTTTTAAAACTCGACTTAGACAAATCATTTTTTCAGAGACCAACCAAAACATCATTTTTAAGCCCCCAAAATAATGAAAAGTGAAATCCAAAATCGATTTCGGAAACTTTTTGGCAAACCAAAATTTCATTGTCACTAGTCAAACTTGTATGCAAGTTGCCTTTTAAAACTCGACTTTGACAAATCATTTTTTCAGAGACCAACCTAAACATCATTTTTGAGCCCCCAAAATAATGAAAAGTTCGATCCAAAATCGATTTCGGACACTTTTTGGCAAACCAAAATTTCATTGTCACTAGTCAAACTTGTACGCAAGTTGCCTTTTAAAACTCGACTTAGACAAATCATTTTTTCAGAGACCAACCAAAACATCATTTTTAAGCCCCCAAAATAATGAAAAATGCAATCCAAAATCGATTTCGGACACTTTTTGGCAAACCAAAATTTCATTGTTGCTAGTCAAACTTGTATGCAAGTTGCCTTTTAAAACTCGACTTTGACAAATCATTTTTTCAGAAACCAACCAAAACATCATTTTTAAGCCCCCAAAATAATAAAAAGTGAAATCCAAAATCGATTTCGGAAACATTTTGGCAAACCAAAATTTCATTGTCACTAGTCAAACTTGTATGCAAGTTGCCTTTTAAAACTCGACTTTGACAAATCATTTTTTTAGAGACCAACCAAAACATCATTTTTAAGCCCCCAAAATAATGAAAAGTGAAATCCAAAATCCATTTCGGAAACTTTTCGGCAAACCAAAATTTCATTGTCACTAGTCAAACTTGTATGCAAGTTGCCTTTTAAAACTCGACTTTGACAAATCATTTTTTCAGAGACCAACCAAACCATCATTTTTGAGCCCCCAAAATAATGAAAAATGCAATCCAAGATCGATTTCGGAAACTTTTTGGCAAACCAAAATTTCATTGTCACTAGTCAAACTTGTATGCAAGTTGCCTTTTAAAACTCGACTTTGACAAATCATTTTTTCAGAGACCAACCAAACCATCATTTTTAAGCCCCCAAAATAATGAAAAATGCAATCCAAGATCGATTTCGGAAACTTTTTGGCAAACCAAAATTTCATTGTCACTAGTCAAACTTGTATGCAAGTTGCCTTTTAAAACTCGACTTTGACAAATCATTTTTTCAGAGACCAACCAAACCATCATTTTTAAGCCCCCAAAATAATGAAAAATGCAATCCAAGATCGATTTCGGAAACTTTTTGGCAAACCAAAATGTCATTGTCACTAGTCAAACTTGTATGCAAGTTGCCTTTTAAAACTCGACTTTGACAAATCATTTTTTCAGAGATCAACCAAGACATCATTTTTAAGCCCCCAAAATAATGAAAAATGCAATCCAAGATCGATTTCGGAAACTTTTTGGCAAACCAAAATGTCATTGTCACTAGTCAAACTTGTATGCAAGTTGCCTTTTAAAACTCGACTTAGACAAATCATTTTTTCAGAGACCAACCAAAACATCATTTTTGAAGCCCCCAAAATAATGAAAAGTGAAATCAAAAATCGATTTCGGAAACTTTTTGGCAAACCAAAATTTCGTTGTCACTAGTCAAACTTGTATGCAAGTTGCCTTTTGAAACTCGACTTTGACAAATCATTTTTTCAGAGACCAACCAAAACATCATTTTTTAGCCCCCAAAATAATGAAAAGTGAAATCCAAAATCGATTTCGGAAACTATTTTGCAAACCAAAATTTAAAAGTAACTAGTCAAACTTGTATGCAAGTTGCCTTTTAAAACTCGACTTTGACAAATCATTTTTTCAGAGACCAACCAAAACATCATTTTTTAGCCCCCAAAATAATGAAAAGTGAAATCCAAAATCGATTTCAGAAACTATTTTGCAAACCAAAATTTCAAAGTAACTAGTCAAACTTGTATGCAAGTTGCCTTTTAAAACTCGACTTAGACAAATCATTTTTTCAGAGACCAACCAAAACATCATTTTTGAAGCCCCCAAAATAATGAAAAGTGAAATCAAAAATCGATTTCGGAAACTTTTTGGCAAACCAAAATTTCGTTGTCACTAGTCAAACTTGTATGCAAGTTGCCTTTTGAAACTCGACTTTGACAAATCATTTTTTCAGAGACCAACCAAAACATCATTTTTTAGCCCCCAAAATAATGAAAAGTGAAATCCAAAATCGATTTCGGAAACTATTTTGCAAACCAAAATTTCAAAGTAACTAGTCAAACTTGTATGCAAGTTGCCTTTTAAAACTCGACTTTGACAAATCATTTTTTCAGAGACCAACCAAAACATCATTTTTTAGCCCCCAAAATAATGAAAAGTGAAATCCAAAATCGATTTCAGAAACTATTTTGCAAACCAAAATTTCAAAGTAACTAGTCAAACTTGTATGCAAGTTGCCTTTTAAAACTCGACTTAGACAAATCATTTTTTTCAGAGACCCACCAAAACATCATTTTTAAGCCCCCAAAATAATGAAAAGTGAAATCCAAAATCGATTTCGGAAACTTTTTGGCAATCCAAAATTTCATTGTCACTAGTCAAACTTGTATGCAAGTTGCCTTTTAAAACTCGACTTTGACAAATCATTTTTTCAGAGACCAACCAAAACATCATTTTTTAGCTCCCAAAATAATGAAAAGTGAATTCCAAAATCGATTTCGGAAACTTTTTGGCAAACCAAAACTTCATTGTCACTAGTCAAACTTGTATGCAAGTTGCCTATTAAAATTCGACTTTGACAAATCATTTTTTCAGAGACCAACCAAAACATCATTTTTGAGCCCCCAAAATAATGAAAAGTTCGATCCAAAATCGATTTCGGAAACTTTTTTGCAAACCAAAAATTCATTGTCACTAGTCAAACTTGTATGCAAGTTGCCTTTTGAAACTCGACTTTGACAAATCATTTTTTCAGAGACCAACCAAAACATCATTTTTTAGCTCCCAAAATAATTGATAGTGAAATCCAAAATCGATTTCGGAAACTTTTTGGCAAACCAAAACTTCATTGTCACTAGTCAAACTTGTATGCAAGTTGCCTATTAAAATTCGACTTTGACAAATCATTTTTTCAGAGACCAACCAAAACATCATTTTTGAGCCCCCAAAATAATGAAAAGTGAAATCCATAATCGATTTCGGAAACTTTTTGCAAACCAAAACTTCATTGTCACTAGTCAAACTTGTATGCAAGTTGCCTATTAAAATTCGACTTTGACAAATCATTTTTTCAGAGACCAACCAAAACATCATTTTTGAGCCCCCAAAATAATGAAAAGTTCGATCCAAAATCGATTTCGGAAACTTTTGTGCAAACCAAAAATTCATTGTCACTAGTCAAACTTGTATGCAAGTTGCCTTTTGAAACTCGACTTTGACAAATCATTTTTTCAGAGACCAACCAAAACATCATTTTTTAGCTCCCAAAATAATGAAAAGTGAATTCCAAAATCGATTTCGGAAACTTTTTGGCAAACCAAAACTTCATTGTCACTAGTCAAACTTGTATGCAAGTTGCCTATTAAAATTCGACTTTGACAAATCATTTTTTCAGAGACCAACCAAAACATCATTTTTGAGCCCCCAAAATAATGAAAAGTGAAATCCATAATCGATTTCGGAAACTTTTTGGCAAACCAAAATTTCATTGTCACTAGTCAAACTTGTATGCAAGTTGCCTTTTGAAACTCGACTTTGACAAATCATTTTTTCAGAGACCAACCAAAACATCACTTTTGAGCCCCCAGAATAATGAAAAGTGAGATCTAAAATCGATTCCGGAAACTTTTTGGCAAACCAAAATTTCAATGTAACTAGTCAAACTTGTATGCAAGTTGCCTTTTAAAACTCGACTTTGACAAATCATTTTTTCAGAGACCAACCAAACCATCATTTTTAAGCCCCCAAAATAATGAAAAGTTCGATCCAAAATCGATTTCGGAAACTTTTTGGCAAACCAAAATTTCATTGTCACTAGTCAAACTTGTATGCAAGTTGCATTTTAAAACTCGACTTTGACAAATCATTTTTTCAGAGACCAACCAAAACATCATTTTTGAGCTTCCAAAATAATGAAAAGTAAAATCCAAAATCGATTTCGGAAACTTTTTGGCAATCCAGAATTTCATTGTCACTAGTCAAACTTGTATGCAAGTTGCCTTTTAAAACTCGACTTTGACAAATCATTTTTTCAGAGACCAACCAAAACATAATTTTTGAGCCCCCAAAATAATGAAAAGTGAAATCCATAATCGATTTCGGAAACTTTTTGGCAAACCAAAATTTCATTGTCACTAGTCAAACTTGTATGCAAGTTGCCTTTTAAAACTCGACTTTGACAAATCATTTTTTCAGAGACCAACCAAAACATCATTTGTAAGCTCTCAAAATAATGAAAAGTGAAATCCAAAATCGATTTCGGAAACTTTTTGGCAATCCAAAATTTCATTGTCACTAGTCAAACTTGTATGCAAGTTGCCTTTTAAAACTCGACTTTGACAAATCATTTTTTCAGAGACCAACCAAAACATCATTTTTGAGCCCCCAAAATAATGAAAAGTAAAATCCAAAATCGATTTCGGAAACTTTTTGGCAATCCAGAATTTCATTGTCACTAGTCAAACTTGTATGCAAGTTGCCTTTTAAAACTCGACTTTGACAAATCATTTTTTCAGAGACCAACCAAAACATCATTTTTGAGCCCCCAGAATAATGAAAAGTGAAATCCAAAATCGATTTCGGAAACTTTTTGGCAAACCAAAATTTCATTGTCACTAGTCAAACTTGTATGCAAGTTGCATTTTAAAACTCGACTTTGACAAATCATTTTTTCAGAGACCAACCAAAACATCATTTTTGAGCCCCCAAAATAATGAAAAGTAAAATCCAAAATCGATTTCGGAAACTTTTTGGCAATCCAGAATTTCATTGTCACTAGTCAAACTTGTATGCAAGTTGCCTTTTAAAACTCGACTTTGACAAATCATTTTTTCAGAGACCAACCAAAACATCATTTGTAAGCTCCCAAAATAATGAAAAGTGAAATCCAAAATCGATTTCGGAAACTTTTTGGCAATCCAAAATTTCATTGTCACTAGTCAAACTTGTATGCAAGTTGCATTTTAAAACTCGACTTTGACAAATCATTTTTTCAGAGACCAACCAAAACATCATTTTTGAGCCCCCAGAATAATGAAAAGTGAAATCCAAAATCGATTTCGGAAACTTTTTGGCAAACCAAAATTTCATTGTCACTAGTCAAACTTGTATGCAAGTTGCCTTTTAAAACTCGACTTTGACAAATCATTTTTTCAGAGACCAACCAAAACATCATTTTTAAGCCCCCAAAATAATGAAAAGTGAAATCCATAATCGATTTCGGAAACTTTTTGGCAAACCAAAATTTCAAAGTAACTAGTCAAACTTGTATGCAAGCTGCCTATTAAAACTCGACTTTGACAAATCATTTTTTCAGAGACCAACCAAAACATCATTTTTTAGCCCCCAAAATAATGAAAAGTGAAATCCAAAATCGATTTCAGAAACTATTTTGCAAACCAAAATTTCAAAGTAACTAGTCAAACTTGTATGCAAGTTGCCTTTTAAAACTCGACTTAGACAAATCATTTTTTCAGAGACCAACCAAAACATCATTTTTGAAGCCCCCAAAATAATGAAAAGTGAAATCCAAAATCGATTTCGGAAACTTTTTGGCAAACCAAAATTTCGTTGTCACTAGTCAAACTTGTATGCAAGTTGCCTTTTGAAACTCGACTTTGACAAATCATTTTTTCAGAGACCAACCAAAACATCATTTTTTAGCCCCCAAAATAATGAAAAGTGAAATCCAAAATCGATTTCGGAAACTATTTTGCAAACCAAAATTTCAAAGTAACTAGTCAAACTTGTATGCAAGTTGCCTTTTAAAACTCGACTTTGACAAATCATTTTTTCAGAGACCAACCAAAACATCATTTTTTAGCCCCCAAAATAATGAAAAGTGAAATCCAAAATCGATTTCAGAAACTATTTTGCAAACCAAAATTTCAAAGTAACTAGTCAAACTTGTATGCAAGTTGCCTTTTAAAACTCGACTTAGACAAATCATTTTTTTCAGAGACCCACCAAAACATCATTTTTAAGCCCCCAAAATAATGAAAAGTGAAATCCAAAATCGATTTCGGAAACTTTTTGGCAATCCAAAATTTCATTGTCACTAGTCAAACTTGTATGCAAGTTGCCTTTTAAAACTCGACTTTGACAAATCATTTTTTCAGAGACCAACCAAAACATCATTTTTTAGCTCCCAAAATAATGAAAAGTGAATTCCAAAATCGATTTCGGAAACTTTTTGGCAAACCAAAACTTCATTGTCACTAGTCAAACTTGTATGCAAGTTGCCTATTAAAATTCGACTTTGACAAATCATTTTTTCAGAGACCAACCAAAACATCATTTTTGAGCCCCCAAAATAATGAAAAGTTCGATCCAAAATCGATTTCGGAAACTTTTGTGCAAACCAAAAATTCATTGTCACTAGTCAAACTTGTATGCAAGTTGCCTTTTGAAACTCGACTTTGACAAATCATTTTTTCAGAGACCAACCAAAACATCATTTTTTAGCTCCCAAAATAATGAAAAGTGAATTCCAAAATCGATTTCGGAAACTTTTTGGCAATCCAAAATTTCATTGTCACTAGTCAAACTTGTATGCAAGTTGCCTTTTAAAACTCGACTTTGACAAATCATTTTTTCAGAGACCAACCAAAACATCATTTTTTAGCTCCCAAAATAATGAAAAGTGAATTCCAAAATCGATTTCGGAAACTTTTTGGCAAACCAAAACTTCATTGTCACTAGTCAAACTTGTATGCAAGTTGCCTATTAAAATTCGACTTTGACAAATCATTTTTTCAGAGACCAACCAAAACATCATTTTTGAGCCCCCAAAATAATGAAAAGTGAAATCCATAATCGATTTCGGAAACTTTTTGGCAAACCAAAACTTCATTGTCACTAGTCAAACTTGTATGCAAGTTGCCTATTAAAATTCGACTTTGACAAATCATTTTTTCAGAGACCAACCAAAACATCATTTTTGAGCCCCCAAAATAATGAAAAGTGAATTCCAAAATCGATTTCAGAAACTATTTTGCAAACCAAAATTTCAAAGTAACTAGTCAAACTTGTATGCAAGTTGCCTTTTAAAACTCGACTTAGACAAATCATTTTTTTCAGAGACCCACCAAAACATCATTTTTAAGCCCCCAAAATAATGAAAAGTGAAATCCAAAATCGATTTCGGAAACTTTTTGGCAATCCAAAATTTCATTGTCACTAGTCAAACTTGTATGCAAGTTGCCTTTTAAAACTCGACTTTGACAAATCATTTTTTCAGAGACCAACCAAAACATCATTTTTAAGCCCCCAAAATAATGAAAAGTGAAATCCAAAATCGATTTCGGAAACTTTTTGGCAAACCAAAATTTCATTGTCACTAGTCAAACTTGTATGCAAGTTGCCTTTTAAAACTCGACTTTGACAAATCATTTTTTCAGAGACCAACCAAAACATCATTTTTTAGCTCCCAAAATAATGAAAAGTGAATTCCAAAATCGATTTCGGAAACTTTTTGGCAAACCAAAACTTCATTGTCACTAGTCAAACTTGTATGCAAGTTGCCTATTAAAATTCGACTTTGACAAATCATTTTTTCAGAGACCAACCAAAACATCATTTTTGAGCCCCCAAAATAATGAAAAGTGAAATCCATAATCGATTTCGGAAACTTTTTGGCAAACCAAAACTTCATTGTCACTAGTCAAACTTGTATGCAAGTTGCCTATTAAAATTCGACTTTGACAAATCATTTTTTCAGAGACCAACCAAAACATCATTTTTGAGCCCCCAAAATAATGAAAAGTTCGATCCAAAATCGATTTCGGAAACTTTTGTGCAAACCAAAAATTCATTGTCACTAGTCAAACTTGTATGCAAGTTGCCTTTTGAAACTCGACTTTGACAAATCATTTTTTCAGAGACCAACCAAAACATCATTTTTTAGCTCCCAAAATAATGAAAAGTGAATTCCAAAATCGATTTCGGAAACTTTTTGGCAAACCAAAACTTCATTGTCACTAGTCAAACTTGTATGCAAGTTGCCTATTAAAATTCGACTTTGACAAATCATTTTTTCAGAGACCAACCAAAACATCATTTTTGAGCCCCCAAAATAATGAAAAGTGAAATCCATAATCGATTTCGGAAACTTTTTGGCAAACCAAAATTTCATTGTCACTAGTCAAACTTGTATGCAAGTTGCCTTTTGAAACTCGACTTTGACAAATCATTTTTTCAGAGACCAACCAAAACATCACTTTTGAGCCCCCAGAATAATGAAAAGTGAGATCTAAAATCGATTCCGGAAACTTTTTGGCAAACCAAAATTTCAATGTAACTAGTCAAACTTGTATGCAAGTTGCCTTTTAAAACTCGACTTTGACAAATCATTTTTTCAGAGACCAACCAAACCATCATTTTTAAGCCCCCAAAATAATGAAAAGTTCGATCCAAAATCGATTTCGGAAACTTTTTGGCAAACCAAAATTTCATTGTCACTAGTCAAACTTGTATGCAAGTTGCCTTTTAAAACTCGACTTTGACAAATCATTTTTTCAGAGACCAACCAAAACATAATTTTTGAGCCCCCAAAATAATGAAAAGTGAAATCCATAATCGATTTCGGAAACTTTTTGGCAAACCAAAATTTCATTGTCACTAGTCAAACTTGTATGCAAGTTGCCTTTTAAAACTCGACTTTGACAAATCATTTTTTCAGAGACCAACCAAAACATCATTTGTAAGCTCTCAAAATAATGAAAAGTGAAATCCAAAATCGATTTCGGAAACTTTTTGGCAATCCAAAATTTCATTGTCACTAGTCAAACTTGTATGCAAGTTGCCTTTTAAAACTCGACTTTGACAAATCATTTTTTCAGAGACCAACCAAAACATCATTTTTGAGCCCCCAAAATAATGAAAAGTAAAATCCAAAATCGATTTCGGAAACTTTTTGGCAATCCAGAATTTCATTGTCACTAGTCAAACTTGTATGCAAGTTGCCTTTTAAAACTCGACTTTGACAAATCATTTTTTCAGAGACCAACCAAAACATCATTTTTGAGCCCCCAGAATAATGAAAAGTGAAATCCAAAATCGATTTCGGAAACTTTTTGGCAAACCAAAATTTCATTGTCACTAGTCAAACTTGTATGCAAGTTGCATTTTAAAACTCGACTTTGACAAATCATTTTTTCAGAGACCAACCAAAACATCATTTTTGAGCCCCCAAAATAATGAAAAGTAAAATCCAAAATCGATTTCGGAAACTTTTTGGCAATCCAGAATTTCATTGTCACTAGTCAAACTTGTATGCAAGTTGCCTTTTAAAACTCGACTTTGACAAATCATTTTTTCAGAGACCAACCAAAACATCATTTGTAAGCTCCCAAAATAATGAAAAGTGAAATCCAAAATCGATTTCGGAAACTTTTTGGCAATCCAAAATTTCATTGTCACTAGTCAAACTTGTATGCAAGCTGCCTATTAAAACTCGACTTTGACAAATCATTTTCTTCAGAGACCAACCAAAACATCATTTTTGAGCCCCCAAAATAATGAAAAGTGAAATCCAAAATCGATTTCGGAAACTTTTTGGCAAACCAAAATTTCATTGTCACTAGTCAAACTTGTATGCAAGTTGCCTTTTAAAACTCGACTTTGACAAATCATTTTTTCAGAGACCAACCAAAACATCATTTTTAAGCCCCCAAAATAATGAAAAGTGAAATCCAAAATCGATTTCGGAAACTTTTTGGCAAACCAAAATGTCATAGTCACTAGTCAAACTTGTATGCAAGTTGCCTTTTAAAACTCGACTTTGACAAATCATTTTTTCAGAGACCAACCAAAACATCATTTTTAAGCCCCCAAAATAATGAAAAGTGAAATCCAAAATCGATTTCGGAAACTTTTTGGCAAACCAAAATGTCATTGTCACTAGTCAAACTTGTATGCAAGTTGCCTTTTAAAACTCGACTTTGACAAATCATTTTTTCAGAGACCAACCAAAACATCATTTTTAAGCCCCCAAAATAATGAAAAGTGAAATCCAAAATCGATTTCGGAAACTTTTTGGCAAACCAAAATGTCATTGTCACTAGTCAAACTTGTATGCAAGTTGCCTTTTAAAACTCGACTTTGACAAATCATTTTTTCAGAGACCAACCAAAACATCATTTTTAAGCCCCCAAAATAATGAAAAGTGAAATCCAAAATCGATTTCGGAAACTTTTTGGCAAACCAAAATGTCATTGTCACTAGTCAAACTTGTATGCAAGTTGCCTTTTAAAACTCGACTTTGACAAATCATTTTTTCAGAGACCAACCAAAACATCATTTTTAAGCCCCCAAAATAATGAAAAGTGAAATCCAAAATCGATTTCGGAAACTTTTTGGCAAACCAAAATGTCATTGTCACTAGTCAAACTTGTATGCAAGTTGCCTTTTAAAACTCGACTTTGACAAATCATTTTTTCAGAGACCAACCAAAACATCATTTTTAAGCCCCCAAAATAATGAAAAGTGAAATCCAAAATCGATTTCGGAAACTTTTTGGCAAACCAAAATGTCATTGTCACTAGTCAAACTTGTATGCAAGTTGCCTTTTAAAACTCGACTTTGACAAATCATTTTTTCAGAGACCAACCAAAACATCATTTTTAAGCCCCCAAAATAATGAAAAGTGAAATCCAAAATCGATTTCGGAAACTTTTTGGCAAACCAAAATGTCATTGTCACTAGTCAAACTTGTATGCAAGTTGCCTTTTAAAACTCGACTTTGACAAATCATTTTTTCAGAGACCAACCAAAACATCATTTTTAAGCCCCCAAAATAATGAAAAGTGAAATCCAAAATCGATTTCGGAAACTTTTTGGCAAACCAAAATGTCATTGTCACTAGTCAAACTTGTATGCAAGTTACCTTTTAAAACTCGACTTTGACAAATCATTTTTTCAGAGACCAACCAAAACATCATTTTTAAGCCCCCAAAATAATGAAAAGTGAAATCCAAAATCGATTTCGGAAACTTTTTGGCAAACCAAAATTTCATTGTCACTAGTCAAACTTGTATGCAAGTTGCCTTTTAAAACTCGACTTTGACAAATCATTTTTTCAGAGACCAACCAAAACATCATTTTTAAGCCCCCAAAATAATGAAAAGTGAAATCCAAAATCGATTTCGGAAACTTTTTGGCAAACCAAAATGTCATTGTCACTAGTCAAACTTGTATGCAAGTTGCCTTTTAAAACTCGACTTTGACAAATCATTTTTTCAGAGACCAACCAAAACATCATTTTTAAGCCCCCAAAATAATGAAAAGTGAAATCCAAAATCGATTTCGGAAACTTTTTGGCAAACCAAAATGTCATTGTCACTAGTCAAACTTGTATGCAAGTTACCTTTTAAAACTCGACTTTGACAAATCATTTTTTCAGAGACCAACCAAAACATCATTTTTAAGCCCCCAAAATAATGAAAAGTGAAATCCAAAATCGATTTCGGAAACTTTTTGGCAAACCAAAATGTCATTGTCACTAGTCAAACTTGTATGCAAGTTGCCTTTTAAAACTCGACTTTGACAAATCATTTTTTCAGAGACCAACCAAAATATCATTTTTAAGCCCCCAAAATAATGGAAAGTGAAATCCAAAATCGATTTCGGAAACTTTTTGGCAAACCAAAATGTCATCGTCACTAGTCAAACTTGTATGCAAGTTGCCTTTTAAAACTCGACTTTGACAAATCATTTTTTCAGAGACCAACCAAAACATCATTTTTAAGCCCCCAAAATAATGAAAAGTGAAATCCAAAATCGATTTCGGAAACTTTTTGGCAAACCAAAATGTCATTGTCACTAGTCAAACTTGTATGCAAGTTGCCTTTTAAAACTCGACTTTGACAAATCATTTTTTCAGAGACCAACCAAAACATCATTTTTAAGCCCCCAAAATAATGAAAAGTGAAATCCAAAATCGATTTCGGAAACTTTTTGGCAAACCAAAATGTCATTGTCACTAGTCAAACTTGTATGCAAGTTGCCTTTTAAAACTCGACTTTGACAAATCATTTTTTCAGAGACCAACCAAAACATCATTTTTAAGCCCCCAAAATAATGAAAAGTGAAATCCAAAATCGATTTCGGAAACTTTTTGGCAAACCAAAATGTCATAGTCACTAGTCAAACTTGTATGCAAGTTGCCTTTTAAAACTCGACTTTGACAAATCATTTTTTCAGAGACCAACCAAAACATAATTTTTAAGCCCCCAAAATAATGAAAAGTGAAATCCAAAATCGATTTCGGAAACTTTTTGGCAAACCAAAATTTCATTGTCACTAGTCAAACTTGTATGCAAGTTGCCTTTTAAAACTCGACTTTGACAAATCATTTTTTCAGAGACCAACCAAAACATCATTTTTAAGCCCCCAAAATAATGAAAAGTGAAATCCATAATCGATTTCGGAAACTTTTTGGCAAACCAAAATTTCAAAGTAACTAGTCAAACTTGTATGCAAGCTGCCTATTAAAACTCGACTTTGACAAATCATTTTTTTCAGAGACCCACCAAAACATCATTTTTAAGTCCCAAAAATAATGAAAAATGCAATCCAAGATCGATTTCAGAAACTATTTTGCAAACCAAAATTTCAAAGTAACTAGTCAAACTTGTATGCAAGCTGCCTATTAAAACTCGACTTTGACAAATCATTTTTTCAGAGACCAACCAAAACATCATTTTAAAGCCCCCAAAATAATGAAAAGTGAAATCCAAAATCGATTTCGGAAACTTTTTGGCAAACCAAAATTTCATTGTCACTAGTCAAACTTGTATGCAAGTTGCCTTTTAAAACTCGACTTTGATAAATAATTTTTTCAGAGACCAACCAAACCATCATTTTTAAGCCCCCAAAATAATGAAAAATGAGATCCAAAATCGATTTCGGAACCTTTTTGGCAATCCAAAATTTCATTGTCACTAGTCAAACTTGTATGCAAGTTGCCTTTTAAAACTCGACTTTGACAAATCATTTTTTCAGAGACCAACCAAAACATCATTTTTGAAGCCCCCAAAATAATGAAAAGTGAAATCAAAAATCGATTTCGGAAACTTTTTGGCAAACCAAAATTTCGTTGTCACTAGTCAAACTTGTATGCAAGTTGCCTTTTAAAACTCGACTTTGACAAATCATTTTTTCAGAGACCAACCAAAACATCATTTTAAAGCCCCCAAAATAATGAAAAGTGAAATCCAAAATCGATTTCGGAAACTTTTTGGCAAACCAAAATTTCATTGTCACTAGTCAAACTTGTATGCAAGTTGCCTATTAAAACTCGACTTTGACAAATCATTTTTTCAGAGACCAACCAAAACATCATTTTTTAGCCCCCAAAATAATGAAAAGTGAAATCCAAAATCGATTTCAGAAACTATTTTGCAAACCAAAATTTCAAAGTAACTAATCAAACTTGTATGCAAGCTGCCTATTAAAACTCGACTTTGACAAATCATTTTTTTCAGAGACCCACCAAAACATCATTTTTAAGTCCCAAAAATAATGAAAAATGCAATCCAAGATCGATTTCAGAAACTATTTTGCAAACCAAAATTTCAAAGTAACTAGTCAAACTTGTATGCAAGCTGCCTATTAAAACTCGACTTTGACAAATCATTTTTTTCAGAGACCCACCAAAACATCATTTTTAAGCCCCCAAAATAATGAAAAGTGAAATCCAAAATCGATTTCGGAAACTTTTTGGCAATCCAAAATTTCATTGTCACTAGTCAAACTTGTATGCAAGTTGCCTTTTAAAACTCGACTTTGACAAATCATTTTTTCAGAGACCAACCAAAACATCATTTTTAAGCCCCCAGAATAATGAAAAGTGAGATCTAAAATCGATTCCGGAAACTTTTTGGCAAACCAAAATTTCAATGTAACTAGTCAAACTTGTATGCAAGTTGCCTTTTAAAACTCGACTTTGACAAATCATTTTTTCAGAGACCAACCAAACCATCATTTTTAAGCCCCCAAAATAATGAAAAGTGAAATCCAAAATCGATTTCGGAAACTTTTGGGAATCCAAAATTTCATTGTCACTAGTCAAACTTGTATGCAAGTTGCCTTTTAAAACTCGACTTTGACAAATCGATTTTTCAGAGACCAACCAAAACATCATTTTTGAGCCCCCAAAATAATGAAAAGTAAAATCCAAAATCGATTTCGGAAACTTTTTGGCAAACCAAAATTTCATTGTCACTAGTCAAACTTGTATGCAAGTTGCCTTTTAAAACTCGACTTTGACAAATCGATTTTTCAGAGACCAACCAAAACACCATTTTTAAGCCCCCAAAATAATGAAAAGTGAAATCCAAAATCGATTTCGGAAACTTTTTGGCAAACCAAAATTTCATTGTCACTAGTCAAACTTGTATGCAAGTTGCCTTTTCAAACTCGACTTTGACAAATCATTTTTCAGAGACCAACCAAAACATCATTTTTAAGCTCCCAAAATAATGAAAAGTAAAATCCAAAATCGATTTCGGAAACTTTTTGGCAATTCAAAATTTCATTGTCACTAGTCAAACTTGTATGCAAGTTGCCTTTTAAAACTCGACTTTGACAAATCATTTTTTTCAGAGACCAACCAAAACATCATTTTTAAGCCCCCAAAATAATGAAAAGTGAAATCCAAAATCGATTTCGGAAACTTTTTGGCAAATCATAATTTCATTGTCACTAGTCAAACTTGTATGCAAGTTGCCTTTTAAAACTCGACTTTGACAAATCATTTTTTCAGAGACCAACCAAAACATCATTTTTAAGCCCCCAAAATAATGAAAAATGCAATCCAAAATCGATTTCGGAAACTTTTTGGCAAACCAAAATTTCATTGTCACTAGTCAAACTTGTATGCAAGTTGCCTTTTAAAACTCGACTTTGACAAATCATTTTTTCAGAGACCAACTAAAACATCATTTTTGAGCCCCCAAAATAATGAAAAGTGAAATCCAAAATCGATTTCGGAAACTTTTTGGCAAACCAAAATTTCATTGTCACTAGTCAAACTTGTATGCAAGTTGCCTTTTAAAACTCGACTTTGACAAATCATTTTTTCAGAGACCAACCAAAACATCATTTTTAAGCCCCCAAAATAATGAAAAGTGAAATCCAAAATCGATTTCGGAAACTTTTTGGCAAACCAAAATTTCATTGTCACTAGTCAAACTTGTACGCAAGTTGCCTTTTAAAACTCGACTTTGACAAATCATTTTTTCAGAGACCAACCAAAACATCATTTTTAAGCCCCCAAAATAATGAAAAGTGAAATCAAAAATCGATTTCGGAAACTTTTTGGCAAACCAAAATTTCATTGTCACTAGTGAAGCTTGTATGCAAGTTGCCTTTTAAAACTCGACTTTGACAAATCATTTTTTCAGAGACCAACCAAAACATCATTTTTGAGCCCCCAAAATAATGAAAAGAGAAATCCAAAATCGATTTCGGAAACTTTTTGGCAAACCAAAATTTCATTGTCACTAGTTAAACTTGTATGCAAGTTGCCTTTTAAAACTCGACTTTGACAAATCATTTTTTCAGAGACCAACCAAAACATCATTTTTAAGCCCCCAAAATAATGAAAAGTGAAATCTAAAATCGATTTCGGAAACTTTTTGGCAAACCAAAATTTCATTGTCACTAGTCAAACTTGTATGCAAGTTGCCTTTTAAAACTCGACTTTGACAAATCATTTTTTCAGAGACCAACCAAAACATCATTTTTAAGCCCCCAAAATAATGAAAAGTTCGATCCAAAATCGATTTCGGAAACTTTTTGGCAATCCAAAATTTCATTGTCACTAGTCAAACTTGTATGCAAGTTGCCTTTTAAAACTCGACTTTGACAAATCATTTTTTCAGAGACCAACCAAAACATCATTTTTAAGCACCCAAAATAATGAGGAGTGCAATCCACGATCGATTTCGGAAACTTTTTGGCAATCCAAAATTTCATTGTCACTAGTCAAACTTGTATGCAAGTTGCCTTTTCAAACTCGACTTTAACAAATCATTTTTTCAGAGACCAACCAAACCATCATTTTTAAGCCCCCAAAATAATGAAAATTAATATCCAAAATCGATTTCGGAAACTTTTTTGCAAATCATAATTTCATTGTCACTAGTCAAACTTGTATGCAAGTTGCCTTTTAAAACTCGACTTTGACAAATCATTTTTTCAGAGACCAACCAAAACATCATTTTTAAGCCCCCAAAATAATGAAAAGTGAAATCTAAAATCGATTTCGGAAACTTTTTGGCAAACCAAAATTTCATTGTCACTAGTCAAACTTGTATGCAAGTTGCCTTTTAAAACTCGACTTTGACAAATCATTTTTTCAGAGACTAACTAAAACATCATTTTTAAGCCCCCAAAATAATGAAAAGTGAAATCCAAAATCGATTTCGGAAACTTTTTGGCAAACCAAAATTTCATTGTCACTAGTCAAACTTGTATGCAAGTTGCCTTTTAAAACTCGACTTTGACAAATCATTTTTCAGAGACCAACCAAAACATCATTTTTAAGCCCCCAAAATCATGAAAAGTGCAATCCACGATCGATTTCGGAAACTTTTTGGCAATCCAAAATTTCATTGTCACTAGTCAAACTTGTATGCAAGTTGCCTTTTCAAACTCGACTTTGACAAATCATTTTTCAGAGACCAACCAAACCATCATTTTTAAGCTCCCAAAATAATGAAAAAGGAAATCCAAAATCGATTTCGGAAACTTTTGGGAATCCAAAATTTCATTGTCACTAGTCAAACTTGTATGCAAGTTGCCTTTTAAAACTCGACTTTGACAAATCGATTTTTCAGAGACCAACCAAAACATCATTTTTGAGCCCCCAAAATAATGAAAAGTAAAATCCAAAATCGATTTCGGAAACTTTTTGGCAAACCAAAATTTCATTGTCACTAGTCAAACTTGTATGCAAGTTGCCTTTTAAAACTCGACTTTGACAAATCGATTTTTCAGAGACCAACCAAAACACCATTTTTAAGCCCCCAAAATAATGAAAAGTGAAATCCAAAATCGATTTCGGAAACTTTTTGGCAAACCAAAATTTCATTGTCACTAGTCAAACTTGTATGCAAGTTGCCTTTTCAAACTCGACTTTGACAAATCATTTTTCAGAGACCAACCAAAACATCATTTTTAAGCTCCCAAAATAATGAAAAGTAAAATCCAAAATCGATTTCGGAAACTTTTTGGCAATTCAAAATTTCATTGTCACTAGTCAAACTTGTATGCAAGTTGCCTTTTAAAACTCGACTTTGACAAATCATTTTTTTCAGAGACCAACCAAAACATCATTTTTAAGCCCCCAAAATAATGAAAAGTGAAATCCAAAATCGATTTCGGAAACTTTTTGGCAAATCATAATTTCATTGTCACTAGTCAAACTTGTATGCAAGTTGCCTTTTAAAACTCGACTTTGACAAATCATTTTTTCAGAGACCAACCAAAACATCATTTTTAAGCCCCCAAAATAATGAAAAATGCAATCCAAAATCGATTTCGGAAACTTTTTGGCAAACCAAAATTTCATTGTCACTAGTCAAACTTGTATGCAAGTTGCCTTTTAAAACTCGACTTTGACAAATCATTTTTTCAGAGACCAACTAAAACATCATTTTTGAGCCCCCAAAATAATGAAAAGTGAAATCCAAAATCGATTTCGGAAACTTTTTGGCAAACCAAAATTTCATTGTCACTAGTCAAACTTGTATGCAAGTTGCCTTTTAAAACTCGACTTTGACAAATCATTTTTTCAGAGACCAACCAAAACATCATTTTTAAGCCCCCAAAATAATGAAAAGTGAAATCCAAAATCGATTTCGGAAACTTTTTGGCAAACCAAAATTTCATTGTCACTAGTCAAACTTGTACGCAAGTTGCCTTTTAAAACTCGACTTTGACAAATCATTTTTTCAGAGACCAACCAAAACATCATTTTTAAGCCCCCAAAATAATGAAAAGTGAAATCAAAAATCGATTTCGGAAACTTTTTGGCAAACCAAAATTTCATTGTCACTAGTGAAGCTTGTATGCAAGTTGCCTTTTAAAACTCGACTTTGACAAATCATTTTTTCAGAGACCAACCAAAACATCATTTTTGAGCCCCCAAAATAATGAAAAGAGAAATCCAAAATCGATTTCGGAAACTTTTTGGCAAACCAAAATTTCATTGTCACTAGTTAAACTTGTATGCAAGTTGCCTTTTAAAACTCGACTTTGACAAATCATTTTTTCAGAGACCAACCAAAACATCATTTTTAAGCCCCCAAAATAATGAAAAGTGAAATCTAAAATCGATTTCGGAAACTTTTTGGCAAACCAAAATTTCATTGTCACTAGTCAAACTTGTATGCAAGTTGCCTTTTCAAACTCGACTTTAACAAATCATTTTTTCAGAGACCAACCAAAACATCATTTTTAAGCCCCCAAAATAATGAAAAGTGAAATCCAAAATCGATTTCGGAAACTTTTTGGACGCCCAAAATTTCATTGTCAGTAGTCAAACTTGTATGCAAGTTGCCTTTTAAAACTCGACTTTGACAAATCATTTTTTCAGAGACCAACCAAAACATCATTTTTAAGCCCCCAAAATAATGAAAAGTTCGATCCAAAATCGATTTCGGAAACTTTTTGGCAATCCAAAATTTCATTGTCACTAGTCAAACTTGTATGCAAGTTGCCTTTTAAAACTCGACTTTGACAAATCATTTTTTCAGAGACCAACCAAAACATCATTTTTAAGCACCCAAAATAATGAGGAGTGCAATCCACGATCGATTTCGGAAACTTTTTGGCAATCCAAAATTTCATTGTCACTAGTCAAACTTGTATGCAAGTTGCCTTTTCAAACTCGACTTTAACAAATCATTTTTTCAGAGACCAACCAAACCATCATTTTTAAGCCCCCAAAATAATGAAAATTAATATCCAAAATCGATTTCGGAAACTTTTTTGCAAATCATAATTTCTTTGTCACTAGTCAAACTTGTATGCAAGTTGCCTTTTAAAACTCGACTTTGACAAATCATTTTTTCAGAGACCAACCAAAACATCATTTTTAAGCCCCCAAAATAATGAAAAGTGAAATCTAAAATCGATTTCGGAAACTTTTTGGCAAACAAAAATTTCATTGTCACTAGTCAAACTTGTATGCAAGTTGCCTTTTAAAACTCGACTTTGACAAATCATTTTTTCAGAGACCAACCAAAACATCATTTTTAAGCCCCCAAAATAATGAAAAGTGAAATCCAAAATCGATTTCGGAAACTTTTTGGCAAACCAAAATTTCATTGTCACTAGTCAAACTTGTATGCAAGTTGCCTTTTAAAACTCGACTTTGACAAATCATTTTTCAGAGACCAACCAAAACATCATTTTTGAGCCCCCAAAATAATGAAAATTAATATCCAAAATCGATTTCGGAAACTTTTTTGCAAATCATAATTTCTTTGTCACTAGTCAAACTTGTATGCAAGTTGCCTTTTAAAACTCGACTTTGACAAATCATTTTTTCAGAGACCAACCAAAACATCATTTTTGAGCCCCCAAAATAATGAAAAGTGAAATCCAAAATCGATTTCGGAATCTTTTTGGCAAACTAAAATTTCATTGTCACTAGTCAAACTTGTATGCAAGTTGCCTTTTCAAACTCGACTTTGACAAATCATTTTTTCAGAGACCAACCAAACTATCATTTTTAAGCCCCCAAAATAATGAAAAGTTCGATCCAAAATCGATTTCGGAAACTTTTTGGCAAACCAAAATTTCATTGTCACTAGTCAAACTTGTATGCAAGTTGCCTTTTAAAACTCGACTTTGACAAATCATTTTTTCAGAGACCAACCAAAACATCATTTTTGAGCCCCCAAAATAATGAAAAGTTCGATCCAAAATCGATTTCGGAAACTTTTTGGCAAACCAAAATTTCATTGTCACTAGTCAAACTTGTATGCAAGTTGCCTTTTCAAACTCGACTTTGACAAATCATTTTTCAGAGACCAACCAAACCATCATTTTTGAGCCCCCAAAATAATGAAAATTAATATCCAAAATCGATTTCGGAAACTTTTTTGCAAATCATAATTTCTTTGTCACTAGTCAAACTTGTATGCAAGTTGCCTTTTAAAACTCGACTTTGACAAATCATTTTTTCAGAGACCAACCAAAACATCATTTTTGAGCCTTCAAAACAATGAAAAGTGAAATCCAAAATCGATTTCGGAATCTTTTTGGCAAACTAAAATTTCAATGTCACTAATCAAACTTGTATGCAAGTTGCCTTTTCAAACTCGACTTTGACAAATCAGTTCTTCAGAGACCAACCAAAACATCATTTTTAAGCCCCCAAAATAATGAAAAGTGAAATCCAAAATCGATTTCGGAAACTTTTTGGCAAACCAAAATTTCATTGTCACTAGTCAAACTTGTATGCAAGTTGCCTTTTAAAACTCGACTTTGACAAATCATTTTTCAGAGACCAACCAAACCATCATTTTTGAGCCCCCAAAATAATGAAAATTAATATCCAAAATCGATTTCGGAAACTTTTTTGCAAATCATAATTTCTTTGTCACTAGTCAAACTTGTATGCAAGTTGCCTTTTAAAACTCGACTTTGACAAATCATTTTTTCAGAGACCAACCAAAACATCATTTTTGAGCCTTCAAAACAATGAAAAGTGAAATCCAAAATCGATTTCGGAATCTTTTTGGCAAACTAAAATTTCAATGTCACTAATCAAACTTGTATGCAAGTTGTCTTTTAAAACTCGACTTTGACAAATCATTTTTTCAGAGACCAACTAAAACATCATTTTTAAGCCCCCAAAATAATGAAAAGTGAAATCCAAAATCGATTTCGGAAACTTTTTGGCAAACCAAAATTTCATTGTCACTAGTCAAACTTGTATGCAAGTTGCCTTTTAAAACTCGACTTTGACAAATCATTTTTCAGAGACCAACCAAAACATCATTTTTGAGCCCCCAAAATAATGAAAATTAATATCCAAAATCGATTTCGGAAACTTTTTTGCAAATCATAATTTCTTTGTCACTAGTCAAACTTGTATGCAAGTTGCCTTTTAAAACTCGACTTTGACAAATCATTTTTTCAGAGACCAACCAAAACATCATTTTTGAGCCCCCAAAATAATGAAAAGTGAAATCCAAAATCGATTTCGGAATCTTTTTGGCAAACTAAAATTTCAATGTCACTAGTCAAACTTGTATGCAAGTTGCCTTTTCAAACTCGACTTTGACAAATCATTTTTTCAGAGACCAACCAAAACATCATTTTTAAGCCCCCAAAATAATGAAAATTAATATCCAAAATCGATTTCGGAATCTTTTTTGCAAATCATAATTTCATTGTCACTAGTCAAACTTGTATGCAAGTTGCCTTTTAAAACTCGACTTTGACAAATCATTTTTTCAGAGACCAACTAAAACATCATTTTTAAGCCCCCAAAATAATGAAAAGTGAAATCCAAAATCGATTTCTGAAACTTTTTGGCAAACCAAAATTTCATTGTCACTAGTCAAACTTGTATGCAAGTTGCCTTTTAAAACTCGACTTTGACAAATCATTTTTTCAGAGACCAACCAAAACATCATTTTTAAGCCCCCAAAATAATGAAAATTAATATCCAAAATCGATTTCGGAAACTTTTTTGCAAATCATAATTTCATTGTCACTAGTCAAACTTGTATGCAAGTTGCCTTTTAAAACTCGACTTTGACAAATCATTTTTTCAGAGACCAACTAAAACATCATTTTTAAGCCCCCAAAATAATGAAAAGTGAAATCCAAAATCGATTTCTGAAACTATTTTGCAAACCAAAATTTCAAAGTTACTAGTCAAACTTGTATGCAAGTTGCCTGTTCAAACTCGACTTTGACAAATCATTTTTTCAGAGACCAACCAAAACATCATTTTTAAGCCCCCAAAATAATGAAAAGTTCGATCCAAAATCGATTTCGGAAACTTTTTGGCAATCCAAAATTTCATTGTCACTAGTCAAACTTGTATGCAAGTTGCCTTTTAAAACTCGACTTTGACAAATCATTTTTTCAGAGACCAACTAAACCATCATTTTTGAGCCCCCAAAATAATGAAAAGTTCGATCTAAAATCGATTTCGGAAACTTTTTGGCAAACCAAAATTTCATTGTCACTAGTCAAACTTGTATGCAAGTTGCCTTTTAAAACTCGACTTTGACAAATCATTTTTTCAGAGACCAACCAAACCATCATTTTTGAGCCCCCAAAATAATGAAAAGTGAAATCCAAAATCGATTTCGGAAACTTTTTGGCAAACCAAAATTTCATTTTCACTAGTCAAACTTATATGCAAATTGCCTTTTAAAACTCGACTTTGACAAATCATTTTTTCAGAGACCAACTAAACCATCATTTTTAAGCCCCCAAAATAATGAAAAGTTCGATCTAAAATCGATTTCGGAAACTTTTTGGCAAACCAAAATTTCATTGTCACTAGTCAAACTTGTATGCAAGTTGCCTTTTAAAACTCGACTTTGACAAATCATTTTTTCAGAGACCAACCAAACCATCATTTTTAAGCCCCCAAAATAATGAAAAGTAAAATCCAAAATTGGTTTCGGAAACTTTTTGGCAAACCAAAATTTCATTGTCACTAGTCAAACTTGTATGCAAGTTGCCTTTTAAAACTCGACTTTGACAAATCATTTTTTCAGAGACCAACCAAAACATCATTTTTAAGCCCCCAAAATAATGAAAAGTGAAATCCAAAATCGATTTCGGAAACTTTTTGGCAAACCAAAATTTCATTGTCACTAGTCAAACTTGTATGCAAGTTGCCTTTTAAAACTCGACTTTGATAAATCATTTTTTCAGAGACCAACCAAACCATCATTTTTAAGCCCCCAAAATAATGAAAAGTGAAATCCAAAATCGATTTCGGAAACTTTTTGGCAAACCAAAATTTCACTGTCACTAGTCAAACTTGTATGCAAGTTGCCTTTTAAAACTCGACTTTGACAAATCATTTTTTCAGAGACCAACCAAAACATCATTTTTAAGCCCCCAAAATAATGAAAAGTTCGATCCAAAATCGATTTCGGAAACTTTTTGGCAATCCAAAATTTCATTGTCACTAGTCAAACTTGTATGCAAGTTGCCTTTTAAAACTCGACTTTGACAAATCATTTTTTCAGAGACCCACCAAAACATCATTTTTGAGCCCCCAAAATAATGAAAAGTAAAATCCAAAATCGATTTCGGAAACTTTTTGGCAATCCAAAATTTCATTGTCACTAGTCAAACTTGTATGCAAGTTGCCTTTTAAAACTCGACTTTGACAAATCATTTTTCAGAGACCAACCAAACCATCATTTTTAAGCCCCCAAAATAATGAAAAGTAAAATCCAAAATCGATTTCGGAAACTTTTTGGCAAACCAAAATTTCATTGTCACTAGTCAAACTTGTATGCAAGTTGCCTTTTAAAACTCGACTTTGACAAATCATTTTTTCAGAGACCAACCAAAACAACATTTTTGAGCCCCCAAAATAATGAAAAGTGAAATCCAAAATCGATTTCGGAAACTTTTTGGCAAACTAAAATTTCATTGTCACTAGTCAAACTTGTATGCAAGTTGCCTTTTCAAACTCGACTTTAACAAATCATTTTTTCAGAGACCAACCAAACCATCATTTTTAAGCCCCCAAAATAATGAAAATTAATATCCAAAATCGATTTCGGAAACTTTTTTGCAAATCATAATTTCATTGTCACTAGTCAAACTTGTATGCAAGTTGCCTTTTAAAACTCGACTTTGACAAATCATTTTTTCAGAGACCAACCAAAACATCATTTTTAAGCACTCAAAATAATGAAAAGTTCGATCCAAAATCGATTTCGGACACTTTTTGGCAAACCAAAATTTCAATGTAACTAGTCAAACTTGTATGCAAAATGCCTTTTCAAACTCGACTTTGACAAATCATTTTTTCAGAGACCAACCAAAACATCATTTTTAAGCCCCCAAAATAATGAAAAGTGAAATCCAAAATCGATTTCGGAAACTTTTTGGCAAACCAAAATTTCATTGTCACTAGTCAAACTGGTATGCAAGTTGCATTTTAAAACTCGACTTTGACAAATCATTTCTTCAGAGACCAACCAAAACATCATTTTTGAGCCCCCAAAATAATGAAAAGTAAAATCCAAAATCGATTTCGGAAACTTTTTGGCAAACCAAAATTTCATTGTCACTAGTCAAACTTGTATGCAAGTTGCCTTTTAAAACTCGACTTTGACAAATCATTTTTCAGAGACCAACCAAAACATCATTTTTGAGCCCCCAAAATAATGAAAATTAATATCCAAAATCGATTTCGGAAACTTTTTTGCAAATCATAATTTCTTTGTCACTAGTCAAACTTGTATGCAAGTTGCCTTTTAAAACTCGACTTTGACAAATCATTTTTTCAGAGACCAACCAAAACATCATTTTTGAGCCACCAAAATAATGAAAAGTGAAATCCAAAATCGATTTCGGAATCTTTTTGGCAAACTAAAATTTCAATGTCACTAGTCAAACTTGTATGCAAGTTGCCTTTTCAAACTCGACTTTGACAAATCATTTTTTCAGAGACCAACCAAAACATCATTTTTAAGCCCCCAAAATAATGAAAATTAATATCCAAAATCGATTTCGGAAACTTTTTTGCAAATCATAATTTCATTGTCACTAGTCAAACTTGTATGCAAGTTGCCTTTTAAAACTCGACTTTGACAAATCATTTTTTCAGAGACCAACCAAAACATCATTTTTAAGCCCCCAAAATAATGAAAAGTGAAATCTAAAATCGATTTCGGAAACTTTTTGGCAAACCAAAATTTCATTGTCACTAGTCAAACTTGTATGCAAGTTGCCTTTTAAAACTCGACTTTGACAAATCATTTTTTCAGAGACTAACTAAAACATCATTTTTAAGCCCCCAAAATAATGAAAAGTGAAATCCAAAATCGATTTCGGAAACTTTTTGGCAAACCAAAATTTCATTGTCACTAGTCAAACTTGTATGCAAGTTGCCTTTTAAAACTCGACTTTGACAAATCATTTTTTCAGAGACCAACCAAAACATCATTTTTAAGCCCCCAAAATAATGAAAAGTGAAATCTAAAATCGATTTCGGAAACTATTTGGCAAACCAAAATTTCATTGTCACTAGTCAAACTTGTATGCAAGTTGCCTTTTAAAACTCGACTTTGACAAATCATTTTTTCAGAGACCAACTAAAACATCATTTTTAAGCCCCCAAAATAATGAAAAGTGAAATCCAAAATCGATTTCGGAAACTTTTTGGCAAACCAAAATTTCATTGTCACTAGTCAAACTTGTATGCAAGTTGCCTTTTAAAACTCGACTTTGACAAATCATTTTTCAGAGACCAACCAAAACATCATTTTTGAGCCCCCAAAATAATGAAAATTAATATCCAAAATCGATTTCGGAAACTTTTTTGCAAATCATAATTTCTTTGTCACTAGTCAAACTTGTATGCAAGTTGCCTTTTAAAACTCGACTTTGACAAATCATTTTTTCAGAGACCAACCAAAACATCATTTTTGAGCCCCCAAAATAATGAAAAGTGAAATCCAAAATCGATTTCGCAATCTTTTTGGCAAACTAAAATTTCAATGTCACTAGTCAAACTTGTATGCAAGTTGCCTTTTCAAACTCGACTTTGACAAATCATTTTTTCAGAGACCAACCAAAACATCATTTTTAAGCCCCCAAAATAATGAAAAGTTCGATCCAAAATCGATTTCGGAAACTTTTTGGCAATCCAAAATTTCATTGTCACTAGTCAAACTTGTATGCAAGTTGCCTTTTCAAACTCGACTTTGACAAATCATTTTTTCAGAGACCAACCAAACCATCATTTTTGAGCCCCCAAAATAATGAAAAGTGAAATCCAAAATCGATTTCGGAAACTTTTTGGCAAACCAAAATTTCATTTTCACTAGTCAAACTTATATGCAAATTGCCTTTTAAAACTCGACTTTGACAAATCATTTTTTCAGAGACCAACTAAACCATCATTTTTAAGCCCCCAAAATAATGAAAAGTTCGATCTAAAATCGATTTCGGAAACTTTTTGGCAAACCAAAATTTCATTGTCACTAGTCAAACTTGTATGCAAGTTGCCTTTTAAAACTCGACTTTGACAAATCATTTTTTCAGAGACCAACCAAACCATCATTTTTAAGCCCCCAAAATAATGAAAAGTTAAATCCAAAATCGATTTCGGAAACTTTTTGGCAAACCAAAATTTCACTGTCACTAGTCAAACTTGTATGCAAGTTGCCTTTTAAAACTCGACTTTGACAAATCATTTTTTCAGAGACCAACCAAAACATCATTTTTAAGCCCCCAAAATAATGAAAAGTTCGATCCAAAATCGATTTCGGAAACTTTTTGGCAATCCAAAATTTCATTGTCACTAGTCAAACTTGTATGCAAGTTGCCTTTTAAAACTCGACTTTGACAAATCATTTTTTCAGAGACCCACCAAAACATCATTTTTGAGCCCCCAAAATAATGAAAAGTAAAATCCAAAATCGATTTCGGAAACTTTTTGGCAATCCAAAATTTCATTGTCACTAGTCAAACTTGTATGCAAGTTGCCTTTTAAAACTCGACTTTGACAAATCATTTTTCAGAGACCAACCAAACCATCATTTTTAAGCCCCCAAAATAATGAAAAGTAAAATCCAAAATCGATTTCGGAAACTTTTTGGCAAACCAAAATTTCATTGTCACTAGTCAAACTTGTATGCAAGTTGCCTTTTAAAACTCGACTTTGACAAATCATTTTTTCAGAGACCAACCAAAACAACATTTTTGAGCCCCCAAAATAATGAAAAGTGAAATCCAAAATCGATTTCGGAAACTTTTTGGCAAACTAAAATTTCATTGTCACTAGTCAAACTTGTATGCAAGTTGCCTTTTCAAACTCGACTTTAACAAATCATTTTTTCAGAGACCAACCAAACCATCATTTTTAAGCCCCCAAAATAATGAAAATTAATATCCAAAATCGATTTCGGAAACTTTTTTGCAAATCATAATTTCATTGTCACTAGTCAAACTTGTATGCAAGTTGCCTTTTAAAACTCGACTTTGACAAATCATTTTTTCAGAGACCAACCAAAACATCATTTTTAAGCACTCAAAATAATGAAAAGTTCGATCCAAAATCGATTTCGGACACTTTTTGGCAAACCAAAATTTCAATGTAACTAGTCAAACTTGTATGCAAAATGCCTTTTCAAACTCGACTTTGACAAATCATTTTTTCAGAGACCAACCAAAACATCATTTTTAAGCCCCCAAAATAATGAAAAGTGAAATCCAAAATCGATTTCGGAAACTTTTTGGCAAACCAAAATTTCATTGTCACTAGTCAAACTGGTATGCAAGTTGCATTTTAAAACTCGACTTTGACAAATCATTTTTCAGAGACCAACCAAAACATCATTTTTGAGCCCCCAAAATAATGAAAATTAATATCCAAAATCGATTTCGGAAACTTTTTTGCAAATCATAATTTCTTTGTCACTAGTCAAACTTGTATGCAAGTTGCCTTTTAAAACTCGACTTTGACAAATCATTTTTTCAGAGACCAACCAAAACATCATTTTTGAGCCACCAAAATAATGAAAAGTGAAATCCAAAATCGATTTCGGAATCTTTTTGGCAAACTAAAATTTCAATGTCACTAGTCAAACTTGTATGCAAGTTGCCTTTTCAAACTCGACTTTGACAAATCATTTTTTCAGAGACCAACCAAAACATCATTTTTAAGCCCCCAAAATAATGAAAATTAATATCCAAAATCGATTTCGGAAACTTTTTTGCAAATCATAATTTCATTGTCACTAGTCAAACTTGTATGCAAGTTGCCTTTTAAAACTCGACTTTGACAAATCATTTTTTCAGAGACCAACCAAAACATCATTTTTAAGCCCCCAAAATAATGAAAAGTGAAATCTAAAATCGATTTCGGAAACTATTTGGCAAACCAAAATTTCATTGTCACTAGTCAAACTTGTATGCAAGTTGCCTTTTAAAACTCGACTTTGACAAATCATTTTTTCAGAGACTAACTAAAACATCATTTTTAAGCCCCCAAAATAATGAAAAGTGAAATCCAAAATCGATTTCGGAAACTTTTTGGCAAACCAAAATTTCATTGTCACTAGTCAAACTTGTATGCAAGTTGCCTTTTAAAACTCGACTTTGACAAATCATTTTTTCAGAGACCAACCAAAACATCATTTTTAAGCCCCCAAAATAATGAAAAGTGAAATCTAAAATCGATTTCGGAAACTATTTGGCAAACCAAAATTTCATTGTCACTAGTCAAACTTGTATGCAAGTTGCCTTTTAAAACTCGACTTTGACAAATCATTTTTTCAGAGACCAACTAAAACATCATTTTTAAGCCCCCAAAATAATGAAAAGTGAAATCCAAAATCGATTTCGGAAACTTTTTGGCAAACCAAAATTTCATTGTCACTAGTCAAACTTGTATGCAAGTTGCCTTTTAAAACTCGACTTTGACAAATCATTTTTCAGAGACCAACCAAAACATCATTTTTGAGCCCCCAAAATAATGAAAATTAATATCCAAAATCGATTTCGGAAACTTTTTTGCAAATCATAATTTCTTTGTCACTAGTCAAACTTGTATGCAAGTTGCCTTTTAAAACTCGACTTTGACAAATCATTTTTTCAGAGACCAACCAAAACATCATTTTTGAGCCCCCAAAATAATGAAAAGTGAAATCCAAAATCGATTTCGCAATCTTTTTGGCAAACTAAAATTTCAATGTCACTAGTCAAACTTGTATGCAAGTTGCCTTTTCAAACTCGACTTTGACAAATCATTTTTTCAGAGACCAACCAAAACATCATTTTTAAGCCCCCAAAATAATGAAAAGTTCGATCCAAAATCGATTTCGGAAACTTTTTGGCAATCCAAAATTTCATTGTCACTAGTCAAACTTGTATGCAAGTTGCCTTTTCAAACTCGACTTTGACAAATCATTTTTTCAGAGACCAACCAAACCATCATTTTTGAGCCCCCAAAATAATGAAAAGTGAAATCCAAAATCGATTTCGGAAACTTTTTGGCAAACCAAAATTTCATTTTCACTAGTCAAACTTATATGCAAATTGCCTTTTAAAACTCGACTTTGACAAATCATTTTTTCAGAGACCAACTAAACCATCATTTTTAAGCCCCCAAAATAATGAAAAGTTCGATCTAAAATCGATTTCGGAAACTTTTTGGCAAACCAAAATTTCATTGTCACTAGTCAAACTTGTATGCAAGTTGCCTTTTAAAACTCGACTTTGACAAATCATTTTTTCAGAGACCAACCAAACCATCATTTTTAAGCCCCCAAAATAATGAAAAGTTAAATCCAAAATCGATTTCAGAAACTTTTTGGCAAACCAAAATTTCATTGTCACTAGTCAAACTTGTATGCAAGTTGCCTTTTAAAACTCGACTTTGACAAATCATTTTTTCAGAGACCAACCAAACCATCATTTTTAAGCCCCCAAAATAATGAAAAGTGAAATCCAAAATCGATTTCGGAATCTTTTTGGCAAACTAAAATTTCAATGTCACTAGTCAAACTTGTATGCAAGTTGCCTTTTAAAACTAGACTTTGACAAATCATTTTTTCAGAGACCAACCAAAACATCATTTTTGAGCTTCCAAAATAATGAAAAGTGAAATCCAAAATCGATTTCGGAAACTTTTTTCAAACCAAAATTTCATTGTCACTAGTCAAACTTGTATGCAAGTTGCCTTTTAAAACTCGACTTTGACAAATCATTTTTTCAGAGACCAACCAAAACATCATTTTTAAGCCCCCAAAATAATGAAAAGTTCGATCCAAAATCGATTTCGGAAACTTTATGGCAAACCAAAATTTCATTGTCACTAGTCAAACTTGTATGCAAGTTGCCTTTTAAAATTCGACTTTGACAAATCATTTTTTCAGAGACCAACCAAAACATCATTTTTGAGCCCCCAAAATAATGAAAAGTAAAATCCAAAATCGATTTCGGAAACTTTTTGGCAAACCAAAATTTCATTGTCACTAGTCAAACTTGTATGCAAGTTGCCTTTTAAAACTCGACTTTGACAAATCATTTTTTCAGAGACCAACCAAACCATCATTTTTAAGCCCCCAAAATAATGAAAAGTGAAATCTAAAATCGATTTCGGAAACTTTTTGGCAAACCAAAATTTCATTGTCACTAGTCAAACTTGTATGCAAGTTGCCTTTTAAAGCTCGACTTTGACAAATCATTTTTTCAGAGACCAACCAAAACATCATTTTTGAGCCCCCAAATTAATGAAAAGTGAAATCCAAAATCGATTTCGGAAACTTTTTGGCAAACCAAAATTTCAATGTTAGTAGTCAAACTTGTATGCAAGTTGCCTTTTAAAACTCGACTTTGACAAATCATTTTTTCAGAGACCAACCAAAACATCATTTTTAAGCCCCCAAAATAATGAAAATAAATATCCAAAATCGATTTCGGAAACTTTTTTGCAAATCATAATTTCATTGTCACTAGTCAAACTTGTATGCAAGTTGCCTTTTAAAACTCGACTTTGACAAATCATTTTTTCAGAGACCAACCAAAACATCATTTTTAAGCCCCCAAAATAATGAAAAGTGAAATCTAAAATCGATTTCGGAAACTTTTTGGCAAACCAAAATTTCATTGTCACTAGTCAAACTTGTATGCAAGTTGCCTTTTAAAACTCGACTTTGACAAATCATTTTTTCAGAGACCAACTAAAACATCATTTTTAAGCCCCCAAAATAATGAAAAGTGAAATCCAAAATCGATTTCGGAAACTTTTTGGCAAACCAAAATTTCATTGTCACTAGTCAAACTTGTATGCAAGTTGCCTTTTAAAACTCGACTTTGACAAATCATTTTTCAGAGACCAACCAAAACATCATTTTTGAGCCCCCAAAATAATGAAAATTAATATCCAAAATCGATTTCGGAAACTTTTTTGCAAATCATAATTTCTTTGTCACTAGTCAAACTTGTATGCAAGTTGCCTTTTAAAACTCGACTTTGACAAATCATTTTTTCAGAGACCAACCAAAACATCATTTTTGAGCCCCCAAAATAATGAAAAGTGAAATCCAAAATCGATTTCGGAATCTTTTTGGCAAACTAAAATTTCAATGTCACTAGTCAAACTTGTATGCAAGTTGCCTTTTCAAACTCGACTTTGACAAATCATTTTTTCAGAGACCAACCAAAACATCATTTTTAAGCCCCCAAAAATAATGAAAAGTGAAATCCAAAATCGATTTCGGAAACTTTTTGGCAAACCAAAATTTCATTGTCACTAGTCAAACTTGTATGCAAGTTGCCTTTTAAAACTCGACTTTAACAAATCATTTTTTCAGAGACCAACCAAAACATCATTTTTGAGCCCCCAAAATAATGAAAAGTTCGATCTAAAATCGATTTCGGAAACTTTTTGGCAAACCAAAATTTCAATGTTAGTAGTCAAACTTGTATGCAAGTTGCCTTTTAAAACTCGACTTTGACAAATCATTTTTTCAGAGACCAACCAAAACATCATTTTTGAGCCCCCAAAATAATGAAAATTAATATCCAAAATCGATTTCGGAAACTTTTTTGCAAATCATAATTTCATTGTCACTAGTCAAACTTGTATGCAAGTTGCCTTTTAAAACTCGACTTTGACAAATCATTTTTTCAGAGACCAACCAAAACATCATTTTTAAGCCCCCAAAATAATGAAAAGTGAAATCTAAAATCGATTTCGGAAACTTTTTGGCAAACCAAAATTTCATTGTCACTAGTCAAACTTGTATGCAAGTTGCCTTTTAAAACTCGACTTTGACAAATCATTTTTTCAGAGACCAACTAAAACATCATTTTTAAGCCCCCAAAATAATGAAAAGTGAAATCCAAAATCGATTTCGGAAACTTTTTGGCAAACCAAAATTTCATTGTCACTAGTCAAACTTGTATGCAAGTTGCCTTTTAAAACTCGACTTTGACAAATCATTTTTCAGAGACCAACCAAAACATCATTTTTGAGCCCCCAAAATAATGAAAATTAATATCCAAAATCGATTTCGGAAACTTTTTTGCAAATCATAATTTCTTTGTCACTAGTCAAACTTGTATGCAAGTTGCCTTTTAAAACTCGACTTTGACAAATCATTTTTTCAGAGACCAACCAAAACATCATTTTTGAGCCCCCAAAATAATGAAAAGTGAAATCCAAAATCGATTTCGGAAACTTTTTGGCAAACCAAAATTTCATTGTCACTAGTCAAACTTGTATGCAAGTTGCCTTTTAAAACTCGACTTTGACAAATCATTTTTTCAGAGACCAACCAAAACATCATTTTTAAGCCCCCAAAATAATGAAAAGTGAAATCCAAAATCGATTTCGGAAACTTTTTGGCAAACCAAAATTTCATTGTCACTAGTCAAACTTGTATGCAAGTTGCCTTTTAAAACTCGACTTTGACAAATCATTTTTTCAGAGACCAACCAAAACATCATTTTTAAGCCCCCAAAATAATGAAAAGTGCAATCCAAAATCGATTTCGGAAACTTTTTGGCAAACCAAAATTTCATTGTCACTAGTCAAACTTGTATGCAAGTTGCCTTCTAAAACTCGACTTTGACAAATCATTTTTTCAGAGACCAACCAAACCATCATTTTTGAGCCCCCAAAATAATGAAAAGTGAAATCCAAAATCGATTTCGGAAACTTTTTGGCAAACCAAAATTTCATTGTCACTAGTCAAACTTGTATGCAAGTTGCCTTTTAAAACTCGACTTTGACAAATCATTTTTTCAGAGACCAACCAAAACATCATTTTTAAGCCCCCAAAATAATGAAAAGTTCGATCCAAAATCGATTTCAGAAACTTTTTGGCAAACCAAAATTTCATTGTCACTAGTCAAACTTGTATGCAAGTTGCCTTTTAAAACTCGACTTTGACAAATCATTTTTTCAGAGACCAACCAAAATATCATTTTTGAGCCCCCAAAATAATGAAAAGTTCGATCCATAATCGATTTCAGAAACTTTTTGGCAATTAAAACTTTCAATGTCACTAGTCAAACTTGTATGCAAGTTGCCTTTTAAAGCTCGACTTTGACAAATCATTTTTTCATAGACCAACCAAACCATCATTCTTAAGCCCCCAAAATAATGAAAAGTGAAATCCAAAATCGATTTCGGAAACTTTTTTCAATCCAAAATGTCATTGTCACTAGTCAAACTTGTATGCAAGTTGCCTTTCAAAACTCGACTTTGACAAATCATTTTTTCCGAGACCAACCAAAACATCATTTTTGAGCCCCCAAAATAATGAAAAGTGAAATCCAAAATCGATTTCGGAAACTTTTTGGCAATCCAAAATTTCATTGTCACTAGTCCAACTTGTATGCAAGTTGCCTTTTAAAACTCGACTTTGACAAATCATTTTTTCAGAGATCAACCAAAACATCATTTTTGAGCCCCCAAAATCCTGAAAAGTGAAATCTAAAATCGATTTTTGAAACTTTTTGGCAAACCAAAATTTCATTGTCACTAGTCAAACTTGTATGCAAGTTGCCTTTTAAAACTCGACTTTGACAAATCATTTTTTCAGAGACCAACCAAAACATCATTTTTAAGCCCCCAAAATACTGAAAAGTTCGATTCAAAATCGATTTCGGAAACTTTTTGGCAAACCAAAATTTCAAAGTAACTAGTCAAACTTGTATGTAAGTTGCCTTTTAAAACTCGACTTTGACAAATCAGTTTTTCAGAGACCAACCAAAATATCATTTTTAAGCCCCCAAAATAATGAAAAGTGAAATCCAAAATCGATTTCGGAAACTTTTTTCAATCCAAAATGTCATTGTCACTAGTCAAACTTGTATGCAAGTTGCCTTTCAAAACTCGACTTTGACAAATCATTTTTTCAGAGACCAACCAAAACATCATTTTTGAGCCCCCAAAATAATGAAAAGTGAAATCCAAAATCGATTTCGGAAACTTTTTGGCAATCCAAAATTTCATTGTCACTAGTCCAACTTGTATGCAAGTTGCCTTTTAAAACTCGACTTTGACAAATCATTTTTTCAGAGATCAACCAAAACATCATTTTTGAGCCCCCAAAATACTGAAAAGTGAAATCTAAAATCGATTTCGGAAACTTTTTGGCAAACCAAAATTTCATTGTCACTAGTCAAACTTGTATGTAAGTTGCCTTTTAAAACTCGACTTTGACAAATCATTTTTTCAGAGACCAACCAAACCATCATTTTTAAGCCCCCAAAATAATGAAAAGTTCGATTCAAAATCGATTTCGGAAACTTTTTGGCAAACCAAAATTTCATTGTCACTAGTCAAACTTGTATGCAAGTTGCCTTTTAAAACTCGACTTTGACAAATCATTTTTTCAGAGACCAACCAAACCATCATTTTTAAGCCCCCAAAATAATGAAAAGTTCGATTCAAAATCGATTTCGGAAACTTTTTGGCAAACCAAAGTTTCAAAGTAACTAGTCAAACTTGTATGTAAGTTGCCTTTTAAAACTCGACTTTGACAAATCAGTTTTTCAGAGACCAACCAAAACATAATTTTTAAGCCCCCAAAATAATGAAAAGTGAAATCCAAAATCGATTTCAAAACTTTTTGGCAAACCAAAATTTCATTGTCACTAGTCAAACTTGTATGCAAGTTGCCTTTTAAAACTCGACTTTGACAAATCATTTTTTCAGAGACCAACCAAAACATCATTTTTAAGCCCCCAAAATAATGAAAAGTTCGATTCAAAATCGATTTCGGAAACTTTTTGGCAAACCAAAATTTCATTGTCACTAGTCAAACTTGTATGCAAGTTGCCTTTTAAAACTCGACTTTGACAAATCATTTTTTCATAGACCAACCAAAACATCATTTTTAAGCCCCCAAAATACTGAAAAGTTCGATTCAAAATCGATTTCGGAAACTTTTTGGCAAACCAAAATTTCAAAGTAACTAGTCAAACTTGTATGTAAGTTGCCTTTTAAAACTCGACTTTGACAAATCAGTTTTTCAGAGACCAACCAAAATATCATTTTTAAGCCCCCAAAATAATGAAAAGTGAAATCCAAAATCGATTTCGGAAACTTTTTTCAATCCAAAATGTCATTGTCACTAGTCAAACTTGTATGCAAGTTGCCTTTCAAAACTCGACTTTGACAAATCATTTTTTCAGAGACCAACCAAAACATCATTTTTGAGCCCCCAAAATAATGAAAAGTGAAATCCAAAATCGATTTCGGAAACTTTTTGGCAATCCAAAATTTCATTGTCACTAGTCCAACTTGTATGCAAGTTGCCTTTTAAAACTCGACTTTGACAAATCATTTTTTCAGAGACCAACCAAAACATCATTTTTAAGCCCCCAAAATAATGAAAAGTTCGATCCAAAATCGATTTCGGAAACTTTTTGGCAAACCAAAATTTCATTGTCACTAGTCAAACTTGTATGCAAGTTGCCTTTTAAAACTCGACTTTGACAAATCATTTTTTCAGAGACCAACCAAACCATCATTTTTAAGCCCCCAAAATACTGAAAAGTGAAATCTAAAATCGATTTCGGAAACTTTTTGGCAAACCAAAATTTCATTGTCACTAGTCAAACTTGTATGCAAGTTGCCTTTTAAAACTCGACTTTGACAAATCATTTTTTCAGAGACCAACCAAACCATCATTTTTAAGCCCCCAAAATACTGAAAAGTGAAATCTAAAATCGATTTTTGAAACTTTTTGGCAAACCAAAATTTCATTGTCACTAGTCAAACTTGTATGCAAGTTGCCTTTTAAAACTCGACTTTGACAAATCATTTTTTCAGAGACCAACCAAAACATCATTTTTAAGCCCCCAAAATAATGAAAAGTGAAATCCAAAATCGATTTCGGAAACTTTTTTCAATCCAAAATTTCATTGTCACTAGTCAAACTTGTATGCAAGTTGCCTTTTAAAACTCGACTTTGACAAATCATTTTTTCAGAGACCAACCAAACCATCATTTTTAAGCCCCCAAAATAATGAACAGTAAAAACCAAAATCGATTTCGGAAACTTTTTGGCAATCCAAAATTTCATTGTCACTAGTCAAACTTGTATGCAAGTTGCCTTTTAAAACTCGACTTTGACAAATCATTTTTTCAGAGACCAACCAAAACATCATTTTTAAGCCCGCAAAATAATGAAAAGTTCGATCCAAAATTGATTTCGGAAACTTTTTGGCAATCCAAAATTTCATTGTCAGTTGGCAAACTTGTATGCAAGCTGCCTATTAAAAATCGACTTTGACAAATCATTTTTTCAGAGACCAACCAAAACATCATTTTTGAGCCCCCAAAATAATGAAAAGTGAAATTAAAAATCGATTTCGGAAACTTTTTGGCAAACCAAAATTTCATTGTCACTAGTCAAACTTGTATGCAAGTTGCCTTTTAAAACTCGACTTTGACAAATCATTTTTTCAGAGACCAACCAAACCATCATTTTTAAGCCCCCAAAATACTGAAAAGTGAAATCTAAAATCGATTTTTGAAACTTTTTGGCAAACCAAAATTTCATTGTCACTAGTCAAACTTGTATGCAAGTTGCCTTTTAAAACTCGACTTTGACAAATCATTTTTTCAGAGACCAACCAAACCATCATTTTTAAGCCCCCAAAATAATGAAAAGTGAAATCCAAAATCGATTTCGGAAACTTTTTGGCAAACTAAAATTTCATTGTCACTAGTCGAACTTGTATGCAAGTTGCCTTTTAAAACTCGACTTTGACAAATCATTTTTTCAGAGGCCAACCAAAACATCATTTTTGAGCCCCCAAAATAATGAAAAGTGAAATTAAAAATCGATTTCAGAAACTATTATGCAAACCAAAATTTCAAAGTTACTAGTCAAACTTGTAAGCAAGTTGCCTTTTAAAACTCGACTTTGAAAAATCATTTTTTCAGAGACCAACCAAACCATCATTTTTAAGCCCCCAAAATAATGAAAAGTGAAATCCAAAATCGATTTCGGAAACTTTTTGGCAAACCAAAATTTCATTGTCACTAGTCAAACTTGTATGCAAGTTGCCTTTTAAAACTCGACTTTGACAAATCATTTTTTCATAGACCAACCAAAACATCATTTTTGAGCCCCCAAAATAATGAAAAGTGAAATCCAAACTCGATTTCAGAAACTATTATGCAAACCAAAATTTCATTGTCACTAGTCAAACTTGTATGCAAGTTGCCTTTTAAAACTCGACGTAGACAAATCATTTTTTTAGAGACCAACCAAAACATCATTTTTGAGCCCCCAAAATAATGAAAAGTAAAATCCAAAATCGATTTCGGAAACTTTTTGGCAATCCAAAATTTCATTGTCACTAGTCAAACTTGTATGCAAGTTGCCTTTTAAAACTCGACTTCGACAAATCATTTTTTCAGAGACCAACCAAAACATCATTTTTAAGCGCCCAAAATAATGAAAAGTGAAATCCAAAATCGATTTCGGAAACTTTTTGGCAAACCAAAATTTCATTGTCAGTAGTCAAACTTGTATGCAAGCTGCCTATTAAAACTCGACTTTGACAAATCATTTTTTCAGAGACCAACCAAAACATCATTTTTGAGCCCCCAAAATAATGAACATTAAAATCAAAAATCGATTTCGGAAACTTTTTGGCAAACCAAAATTTCATTGTCACTAGTCGAACTTGTATGCAAGTTGCCTTTTAAAACTCGACGTTGACAAATCATTTTTTTAGAGACCAACCAAACCATCATTTTTAAGCCCCCAAAATAATGAAAAGTTCGATCCAAAATCGTTTTCGGAAACTTTTTGGCAAACCAAAATTTCATTGTTACTAGTCAAACTTGTATGCAAGTTGCCTTTTAAAACTCGACTTTGACAAATCATTTTTTCAGAGACCAACCAAACCATCATTTTTTGCCCCCAAAATAATGAAAAGTGAAATCCAAAATCGATTTCGGAAACTTTTTGGCAAACCAAAATTTCATTGTCACTAGTCAAACTTGTATGCAAGTTGCCTTCTAAAACTCGACTTTGACAAATCATTTTTTCAGAGACCAACCAAACCATCATTTTCGAGCCCCCAAAATAATGAAAAGTGAAATCCAAAATCGATTTCGGAAACTTTTTGGCAAACCAAAATTTCATTGTCACTAGTCAAACTTGTATGCAAGTTGCCTTCTAAAACTCGACTTTGACAAATCATTTTTTCAGAGACCAACCAAACCATCTTTTTTGAGCCCCCAAAATAATGAAAAGTGAAATCCAAAATCGATTTCGGAAACTTTTTGGCAAACCAAAATTTCATTGTCACTAGTCAAACTTGTATGCAAGTTGCCTTCTAAAACTCGACTTTGACAAATCATTTTTTCAGAGACCAACCAAACCATCATTTTTGAGCCCCCAAAATAATGAAAAGTGAAATCCAAAATCGATTTCGGAAACTTTTTGGCAAACCAAAATTTCATTGTCACTAGTCAAACTTGTATGCAAGTTGCCTTCTAAAACTCGACTTTGACAAATCATTTTTTCAGAGACCAACCAAAACATCATTTTTGAGCCCCCAAAATAATGAAAAGTGAAATCCAAAATCGATTTCGGAAACTTTTTGGCAAACCAAAATTTCATTGTCACTAGTCAAACTTGTATGCAAGTTGCCTTCTAAAACTCGACTTTGACAAATCATTTTTTCAGAGACCAACCAAACCATCATTTTTGAGCCCCCAAAATAATGAAAAGTGAAATCCAAAATCGATTTCGGAAACTTTTTGGCAAACCAAAATTTCATTGTCACTAGTCAAACTTGTATGCAAGTTGCCTTTTAAAACTCCACTTTGACAAATCATTTTTTCAGAGACCAACCAAAACATCATTTTTAAGCCCCCAAAATAATGAAAAGTGCAATCCAAAATCGATTTCGGAAACTTTTTGGCAAACCAAAATTTCATTGTCACTAGTCAATCTTGTATGCAAGTTGCCTTTTGAAACTCGACTTTGACAAATCTTTTTTTCAGAGACCAACCAAAACATCATTTTTGAGCCCCCAAAATAATGAAAAATGCAATCCAAAATCGATTTCGGAAACTTTTTGGCAAACCAAAATGTCATTGTCAGTAGTCAAACTTGTATGCAAGCTGCCTTTTAAAACTCGACTTTGACAAATCATTTTTTCAGAGACCAACCAAAACATAAATTTTAAGCGCCCAAAATAATGAAAAGTGAAATCCAAAATCGATTTCGGAAACTTTTTGGCAAACCAAAATTTCATTGTCACTAGTCAAACTTGTATGCAAGTTGCCTTTTCAAACTCGACTTTGACAAATCATTTTTTCAGAGACCAACCAAAACATCATTTTTAAGCCCCCAAAATAATGAAAAGTGAAATCCAAAATCGATTTCGGAAACTTTTTGGCAAACCAAAATTTCATTGTCACTAGTCAAACTTGTATGCAAGTTACCTTTTAAAACTCGACTGTGACAAATCATTTTTTCAGAGACCAACCAAAACATCATTTTTGAGCCCCCAAAATAATGAAAAGTGAAATCCAAAATCGATTTCGGAAACTTTTTGGCAAACCAAAATTTCATTGTCACTAGTCAAACTTGTATGCAAGCTGCCTTTTAAAACTCGACTTTGACAAATCATTTTTTCAGAGACCAACCAAAACATAAATTTTAAGCCCCCAAAATAATGAAAAGTGAAATCCAAAATCGATTTCGGAAACTTTATGGCAAACCAAAATTTCATTGTCACTAGTCAAACTTGTATGCAAGTTACCTTTTAAAACTCGACTGTGACAAATCATTTTTTCAGAGACCAAAAAAAACATCATTTTTGAGCCCCCAAAAGAATGAAAAGTGAAATCCAAAATCGATTTCGGAAACTTTTTGGCAAACCAAAATTTCATTGTCACTAGTCAAACTTGTATGCAAGCTGCCTTTTAAAACTCGACTTTGACAAATCATTTTTTCAGAGACCAACCAAAACATCATTTTTAAGCCCCCAAAATAATGAAAAGTGAAATCCAAAATCGATTTCGGAAACTTTTTGGCAAACCAAAATTTCATTGTCACTAGTCAAACTTGTATGCAAGCTGCCTTTTAAAACTCGACTTTGACAAATCATTTTTTCAGAGACCAACCAAAACATCATTTTTGAGCCCCCAAAATAATGAAAAGTGAAATCCAAAATCGATTTCGGAAACTTTTTGGCAATCTAAAATTTCATTGTCACTAGTCAAACTTGTATGCAAGCTGCCTTTTAAAACTCGACTTTGACAAATCATTTTTTCAGAGACCAACCAAAACATAAATTTTAAGCCCCCAAAATAATGAAAAGTGAAATCCAAAATCGATTTCGGAAACTTTATGGCAAACCAAAATTTCATTGTCACTAGTCAAACTTGTATGCAAGTTACCTTTTAAAACTCGACTGTGACAAATCATTTTTTCAGAGACCAACCAAAACATCATTTTTGAGCCCCCAAAATAATGAAAAGTGAAATCCAAAATCGATTTCGGAAACTTTTTGGCAATCTAAAATTTCATTGTCAGTAGTCAAACTTGTATGCAAGCTGCCTTTTAAAACTCGACTTTGACAAATCATTTTTTCAGAGACCAACCAAAACATAAATTTTAAGCCCCCAAAATAATGAAAAGTGAAATCCAAAATCGATTTCGGAAACTTTATGGCAAACCAAAATTTCATTGTCACTAGTCAAACTTGTATGCAAGTTACCTTTTAAAACTCGACTGTGACAAATCATTTTTTCAGAGACCAACCAAAACATCATTTTTGAGCCCCCAAAATAATGAAAAGTGAAATCCAAAATCGATTTCGGAAACTTTTTGGCAAACCAAAATTTCATTGTCACTAGTCAAACTTGTATGCAAGCTGCCTTTTAAAACTCGACTTTGACAAATCATTTTTTCAGAGACCAACCAAAACATCATTTTTGAGCCCCCAAAATAATGAAAAGTGAAATCCAAAATCGATTTCGGAAACTTTTTGGCAATCTAAAATTTCATTGTCAGTAGTCAAACTTGTATGCAAGCTGCCTTTTAAAACTCGACTGTGACAAATCATTTTTTCAGAGACCAACCAAAACATCATTTTTAAGCCCCCAAAATAATGAAAAGTGAAATCCAAAATCGATTTCGGAAACTTTTTGGCAATCTAAAATTTCATTGTCAGTAGTCAAACTTGTATGCAAGCTGCCTTTTAAAACTCGACTTTGACAAATCATTTTTTCAGAGACAAACCAAAACATCATTTTTGAGACCCCAAAATAATGAAAAGTGAAATCCAAAATCGATTTCGGAAACTTTTTGGCAATCTAAAATTTCATTGTCAGTAGTCAAACTTGTATGCAAGCTGCCTTTTAAAACTCGACTTTGACAAATCATTTTTTCAGAGACCAACCAAAACATCATTTTTAAGCCCCCAAAATAATGAAAAGTGAAATCCAAAATCGATTTCGGAAACTTTTTGGCAATCTAAAATTTCATTGTCAGTAGTCAAACTTGTATGCAAGCTGCCTTTTAAAACTCGACTTTGACAAATCATTTTTTCAGAGACCAACCAAAACATCATTTTTAAGCCCCCAAAATAATGAAAAGTGAAATCCAAAATCGATTTCGGAAACTTTTTGGCAATCTAAAATTTCATTGTCAGTAGTCAAACTTGTATGCAAGCTGCCTTTTAAAACTCGACTTTGACAAATCATTTTTTCAGAGACCAACCAAAACATCATTTTTGAGCCCCCAAAATAATGAAAAGTGAAATCCAAAATCGATTTCGGAAACTTTTTGGCAATCTAAAATTTCATTGTCAGTAGTCAAACTTGTATGCAAGCTGCCTTTTAAAACTCGACTTTGACAAATCATTTTTTCAGAGACCAACCAAAACATCATTTTTAAGCCCCCAAAATAATGAAAAGTGAAATCCAAAATCGATTTCGGAAACTTTTTGGCAAACCAAAATTTCATTGTCACTAGTCAAACTTGTATGCAAGCTGCCTTTTAAAACTCGACTTTGACAAATCACTTTTTCAGAGACAAACCAAAACATCATTTTTGAGACCCCAAAAGAATGAAAAGTGAAATCCAAAATCGATTTCGGAAACTTTTTGGCAATCTAAAATTTCATTGTCAGTAGTCAAACTTGTATGCAAGTTGCCTTTTAAAACTCGACTTTGACAAATCAGTTTTTCAGAGACCAACCAAAACATAATTTTTAAGCCCCCAAAATAATGAAAAGTGAAATCCAAAATCGATTTCGGAAACTTTTTGGCAATCTAAAATTTCATTGTCAGTAGTCAAACTTGTATGCAAGCTGCCTTTTAAAACTCGACTTTGACAAATCATTTTTTCAGAGACAAACCAAAACATCATTTTTGAGCCCCCAAAATAATGAAAAGTGAAATCCAAAATCGATTTCGGAAACTTTTTGGCAAACCAAAATTTCATTGTCACTAGTCAAACTTGTATGCAAGCTGCCTTTTAAAACTCGACTTTGACAAATCATTTTTTCAGAGACCAACCAAAACATCATTTTTGAGCCCCCAAAATAATGAAAAGTGAAATCCAAAATCGATTTCGGAAACTTTTTGGCAATCTAAAATTTCATTGTCAGTAGTCAAACTTGTATGCAAGCTGCCTTTTAAAACTCGACTTTGACAAATCATTTTTTCAGAGACCAACCAAAACATAAATTTTAAGCCCCCAAAATAATGAAAAGTGAAATCCAAAATCGATTTCGGAAACTTTATGGCAAACCAAAATTTCATTGTCACTAGTCAAACTTGTATGCAAGTTACCTTTTAAAACTCGACTGTGACAAATCATTTTTTCAGAGACCAACCAAAACATCATTTTTGAGCCCCCAAAATAATGAAAAGTGAAATCCAAAATCGATTTCGGAAACTTTTTGGCAAACCAAAATTTCATTGTCACTAGTCAAACTTGTATGCAAGCTGCCTTTTAAAACTCGACTTTGACAAATCATTTTTTCAGAGACCAACCAAAACATCATTTTTGAGCCCCCAAAATAATGAAAAGTGAAATCCAAAATCGATTTCGGAAACTTTTTGGCAATCTAAAATTTCATTGTCAGTAGTCAAACTTGTATGCAAGCTGCCTTTTAAAACTCGACTTTGACAAATCATTTTTTCAGAGACCAACCAAAACATAAATTTTAAGCCCCCAAAATAATGAAAAGTGAAATCCAAAATCGATTTCGGAAACTTTATGGCAAACCAAAATTTCATTGTCACTAGTCAAACTTGTATGCAAGTTACCTTTTAAAACTCGACTGTGACAAATCATTTTTTCAGAGACCAACCAAAACATCATTTTTGAGCCCCCAAAATAATGAAAAGTGAAATCCAAAATCGATTTCGGAAACTTTTTGGCAAACCAAAATTTCATTGTCACTAGTCAAACTTGTATGCAAGCTGCCTTTTAAAACTCGACTTTGACAAATCATTTTTTCAGAGACCAACCAAAACATCATTTTTGAGCCCCCAAAATAATGAAAAGTGAAATCCAAAATCGATTTCGGAAACTTTTTGGCAAACCAAAATTTCATTGTCAGTAGTCAAACTTGTATGCAAGCTGCCTTTTAAAACTCGACTTTGACAAATCATTTTTTCAGAGACCAACCAAAACATAAATTTTAAGCCCCCAAAATAATGAAAAGTGAAATCCAAAATCGATTTCGGAAACTTTATGGCAAACCAAAATTTCATTGTCACTAGTCAAACTTGTATGCAAGTTACCTTTTAAAACTCGACTGTGACAAATCATTTTTTCAGAGACCAACCAAAACATCATTTTTGAGCCCCCAAAATAATGAAAAGTGAAATCCAAAATCGATTTCGGAAACTTTTTGGCAAACCAAAATTTCATTGTCACTAGTCAAACTTGTATGCAAGCTGCCTTTTAAAACTCGACTTTGACAAATCATTTTTTCAGAGACCAACCAAAACATAAATTTTAAGCCCCCAAAATAATGAAAAGTGAAATTCAAAATCGATTTCGGAAACTTTATGGCAAACCAAAATTTCATTGTCACTAGTCAAACTTGTATGCAAGTTACCTTTTAAAACTCGACTGTGACAAATCATTTTTTCAGAGACCAACCAAAACATCATTTTTGAGCCCCCAAAAGAATGAAAAGTGAAATCCAAAATCGATTTCGGAAACTTTTTGGCAAACCAAAATTTCATTGTCACTAGTCAAACTTGTATGCAAGCTGCCTTTTAAAACTCGACTTTGACAAATCATTTTTTCAGAGACAAACCAAAACATCATTTTTAAGCCCCCAAAATAATGAAAAGTGAAATCCAAAATCGATTTCGGAAACTTTTTGGCAAACCAAAATTTCATTGTCACTAGTCAAACTTGTATGCAAGCTGCCTTTTAAAACTCGACTTTGACAAATCATTTTTTCAGAGACCAACCAAAACATCATTTTTGAGCCCCCAAAATAATGAAAAGTGAAATCCAAAATCGATTTCGGAAACTTTTTGGCAATCTAAAATTTCATTGTCACTAGTCAAACTTGTATGCAAGCTGCCTTTTAAAACTCGACTTTGACAAATCATTTTTTCAGAGACCAACCAAAACATAAATTTTAAGCCCCCAAAATAATGAAAAGTGAAATCCAAAATCGATTTCGGAAACTTTATGGCAAACCAAAATTTCATTGTCACTAGTCAAACTTGTATGCAAGTTACCTTTTAAAACTCGACTGTGACAAATCATTTTTTCAGAGACCAACCAAAACATCATTTTTGAGCCCCCAAAATAATGAAAAGTGAAATCCAAAATCGATTTCGGAAACTTTTTGGCAATCTAAAATTTCATTGTCAGTAGTCAAACTTGTATGCAAGCTGCCTTTTAAAACTCGACTTTGACAAATCATTTTTTCAGAGACCAACCAAAACATCATTTTTAAGCCCCCAAAATAATGAAAAGTGAAATCCAAAATCGATTTCGGAAACTTTTCGGCAAACCAAAATTTCATTGTCACTAGTCAAACTTGTACGCAAGCTGCCTTTTAAAACTCGACTTTGACAAATCACTTTTTCAGAGACCAACCAAAACATCATTTTTGAGCCCCCAAAATAATGAAAAATGCAATCCAAGATCGATTTCGGAAACTTTTTGGCAAACCAAAATTTCATTGTCACTAGTCAAACTTGTATGCAAGCTGCCTTTTAAAACTCGACTTTGACAAATCATTTTTTCAGAGACCAACCAAAACATCATTTTTGAGCCCCCAAAATAATGAAAAGTGAAATCCAAAATCGATTTCGGAAACTTTTTGGCAATCTAAAATTTCATTGTCACTAGTCAAACTTGTATGCAAGCTGCCTTTTAAAACTCGACTTTGACAAATCACTTTTTCAGAGACCAACCAAAACATCATTTTTGAGCCCCCAAAATAATGAAAAATGCAATCCAAGATCGATTTCGGAAACTTTTTGGCAAACCAAAATTTCATTGTCACTAGTCAAACTTGTATGCAAGCTGCCTTTTAAAACTCGACTTTGACAAATCATTTTTTCAGAGACCAACCAAAACATAAATTTTAAGCCCCCAAAATAATGAAAAGTGAAATCCAAAATCGATTTCGGAAACTTTTTGGCAAACCAAAATTTCATTGTCACTAGTCAAACTTGTATGCAAGCTGCCTTTTAAAACTCGACTTTGACAAATCATTTTTTCAGAGACCAACCAAAACATCATTTTTGAGCCCCCAAAAGAATGAAAAGTGAAATCCAAAATCGATTTCGGAAACTTTTTGGCAAACCAAAATTTCATTGTCACTAGTCAAACTTGTATGCAAGCTGCCTTTTAAAACTCGACTTTGACAAATCATTTTTTCAGAGACCAACCAAAACATCATTTTTAAGCCCCCAAAATAATGAAAAGTGAAATCCAAAATCGATTTCGGAAACTTTTTGGCAATCTAAAATTTCATTGTCAGTAGTCAAACTTGTATGCAAGCTGCCTTTTAAAACTCGACTTTGACAAATCATTTTTTCAGAGACAAACCAAAACATCATTTTTGAGACCCCAAAATAATGAAAAGTGAAATCCAAAATCGATTTCGGAAACTTTTTGGCAATCTAAAATTTCATTGTCAGTAGTCAAACTTGTATGCAAGCTGCCTTTTAAAACTCGACTTTGACAAATCATTTTTTCAGAGACCAACCAAAACATCATTTTTAAGCCCCCAAAATAATGAAAAGTGAAATCCAAAATCGATTTCGGAAACTTTTTGGCAATCTAAAATTTCATTGTCAGTAGTCAAACTTGTATGCAAGCTGCCTTTTAAAACTCGACTTTGACAAATCATTTTTTCAGAGACCAACCAAAACATCATTTTTGAGCCCCCAAAATAATGAAAAGTGAAATCCAAAATCGATTTCGGAAACTTTTTGGCAATCTAAAATTTCATTGTCAGTAGTCAAACTTGTATGCAAGCTGCCTTTTAAAACTCGACTTTGACAAATCATTTTTTCAGAGACCAACCAAAACATCATTTTTAAGCCCCCAAAATAATGAAAAGTGAAATCCAAAATCGATTTCGGAAACTTTTTGGCAATCTAAAATTTCATTGTCAGTAGTCAAACTTGTATGCAAGCTGCCTTTTAAAACTCGACTTTGACAAATCATTTTTTCAGAGACAAACCAAAACATCATTTTTGAGACCCCAAAATAATGAAAAGTGAAATCCAAAATCGATTTCGGAAACTTTTTGGCAATCTAAAATTTCATTGTCAGTAGTCAAACTTGTATGCAAGCTGCCTTTTAAAACTCGACTTTGACAAATCATTTTTTCAGAGACCAACCAAAACATCATTTTTAAGCCCCCAAAATAATGAAAAGTGAAATCCAAAATCGATTTCGGAAACTTTTTGGCAATCTAAAATTTCATTGTCAGTAGTCAAACTTGTATGCAAGCTGCCTTTTAAAACTCGACTTTGACAAATCATTTTTTCAGAGACAAACCAAAACATCATTTTTGAGACCCCAAAATAATGAAAAGTGAAATCCAAAATCGATTTCGGAAACTTTTTGGCAATCTAAAATTTCATTGTCAGTAGTCAAACTTGTATGCAAGCTGCCTTTTAAAACTCGACTTTGACAAATCATTTTTTCAGAGACCAACCAAAACATCATTTTTAAGCCCCCAAAATAATGAAAAGTGAAATCCAAAATCGATTTCGGAAACTTTTTGGCAAACCAAAATTTCATTGTCACTAGTCAAACTTGTATGCAAGCTGCCTTTTAAAACTCGACTTTGACAAATCACTTTTTCAGAGACCAACCAAAACATCATTTTTGAGCCCCCAAAAGAATGAAAAGTGAAATCCAAAATCGATTTCGGAAACTTTTTGGCAAACCAAAATTTCATTGTCACTAGTCAAACTTGTATGCAAGCTGCCTTTTAAAACTCGACTTTGACAAATCATTTTTTCAGAGACCAACCAAAACATAAATTTTAAGCCCCCAAAATAATGAAAAGTGAAATCCAAAATCGATTTCGGAAACTTTATGGCAAACCAAAATTTCATTGTCACTAGTCAAACTTGTATGCAAGTTACCTTTTAAAACTCGACTGTGACAAATCATTTTTTCAGAGACCAACCAAAACATCATTTTTGAGCCCCCAAAATAATGAAAAGTGAAATCCAAAATCGATTTCGGAAACTTTTTGGCAAACCAAAATTTCATTGTCACTAGTCAAACTTGTATGCAAGCTGCCTTTTAAAACTCGACTTTGACAAATCATTTTTTCAGAGACCAACCAAAACATCATTTTTGAGCCCCCAAAATAATGAAAAGTGAAATCCAAAATCGTTTTCGGAAACTTTTTGGCAAACCAAAATTTCATTGTTACTAGTCAAACTTGTATGCAAGTTGCCTTTTAAAACTCGACTTTGACAAATCATTTTTTCAGAGACCAACCAAAACATCATTTTTAAGCCCCCAAAATAATGAAAAGTGAAATCCAAAATCGATTTCGGAAACTTTTTGGCAATCTAAAATTTCATTGTCAGTAGTCAAACTTGTATGCAAGCTGCCTTTTAAAACTCGACTTTGACAAATCATTTTTTTAAGAGACAAACCAAAACATCATTTTTGAGACCCCAAAATAATGAAAAGTGAAATCCAAAATCGATTTCGGAAACTTTTTGGCAATCTAAAATTTCATTGTCAGTAGTCAAACTTGTATGCAAGCTGCCTTTTAAAACTCGACTTTGACAAATCATTTTTTCAGAGACCAACCAAAACATCATTTTTAAGCCCCCAAAATAATGAAAAGTGAAATCCAAAATCGATTTCGGAAACTTTTTGGCAATCTAAAATTTCATTGTCAGTAGTCAAACTTGTATGCAAGCTGCCTTTTAAAACTCGACTTTGACAAATCATTTTTTCAGAGACAAACCAAAACATCATTTTTGAGACCCCAAAATAATGAAAAGTGAAATCCAAAATCGATTTCGGAAACTTTTTGGCAATCTAAAATTTCATTGTCAGTAGTCAAACTTGTATGCAAGCTGCCTTTTAAAACTCGACTTTGACAAATCATTTTTTCAGAGACCAACCAAAACATAAATTTTAAGCCCCCAAAATAATGAAAAGTGAAATCCAAAATCGATTTCGGAAACTTTATGGCAAACCAAAATTTCATTGTCACTAGTCAAACTTGTATGCAAGTTACCTTTTAAAACTCGACTGTGACAAATCATTTTTTCAGAGACCAACCAAAACATCATTTTTGAGCCCCCAAAATAATGAAAAGTGAAATCCAAAATCGATTTCGGAAACTTTTTGGCAAACCAAAATTTCATTGTCACTAGTCAAACTTGTATGCAAGCTGCCTTTTAAAACTCGACTTTGACAAATCATTTTTTCAGAGACCAACCAAAACATCATTTTTGAGCCCCCAAAATAATGAAAAGTTCGATCCAAAATCGATTTCGGAAACTATTTGGCCAACCAAAATTTCAATGTAACTAGTCAAACTTGTATGCAAGCTGCCTTTTAAAACTCGACTTTGACAAATCATTTTTTCAGAGACCAACCAAAACATAAATTTTAAGCCCCCAAAATAATGAAAAGTGAAATCCAAAATCGATTTCGGAAACTTTATGGCAAACCAAAATTTCATTGTCACTAGTCAAACTTGTATGCAAGTTACCTTTTAAAACTCGACTGTGACAAATCATTTTTTCAGAGACCAACCAAAACATCATTTTTGAGACCCCAAAATAATGAAAAGTGAAATCCAAAATCGATTTCGGAAACTTTTTGGCAATCTAAAATTTCATTGTCAGTAGTCAAACTTGTATGCAAGCTGCCTTTTAAAACTCGACTTTGACAAATCATTTTTTCAGAGACCAACCAAAACATCATTTTTAAGCCCCCAAAATAATGAAAAGTGAAATCCAAAATCGATTTCGGAAACTTTTTGGCAATCTAAAATTTCATTGTCAGTAGTCAAACTTGTATGCAAGCTGCCTTTTAAAACTCGACTTTGACAAATCATTTTTTCAGAGACAAACCAAAACATCATTTTTGAGACCCCAAAATAATGAAAAGTGAAATCCAAAATCGATTTCGGAAACTTTTTGGCAATCTAAAATTTCATTGTCAGTAGTCAAACTTGTATGCAAGCTGCCTTTTAAAACTCGACTTTGACAAATCATTTTTTCAGAGACCAACCAAAACATAAATTTTAAGCCCCCAAAATAATGAAAAGTGAAATCCAAAATCGATTTCGGAAACTTTATGGCAAACCAAAATTTCATTGTCACTAGTCAAATTTGTATGCAAGTTACCTTTTAAAACTCGACTGTGACAAATCATTTTTTCAGAGACCAACCAAAACATCATTTTTGAGCCCCCAAAATAATGAAAAGTGAAATCCAAAATCGATTTCGGAAACTTTATGGCAAACCAAAATTTCATTGTCACTAGTCAAACTTGTATGCAAGCTGCCTTTTAAAACTCGACTTTGACAAATCATTTTTTCAGAGACAAACCAAAACATCATTTTTGAGACCCCAAAATAATGAAAAGTGAAATCCAAAATCGATTTCGGAAACTTTTTGGCAATCTAAAATTTCATTGTCAGTAGTCAAACTTGTATGCAAGCTGCCTTTTAAAACTCGACTTTGACAAATCATTTTTTCAGAGACCAACCAAAACATAAATTTTAAGCCCCCAAAATAATGAAAAGTGAAATCCAAAATCGATTTCGGAAACTTTATGGCAAACCAAAATTTCATTGTCACTAGTCAAACTTGTATGCAAGTTACCTTTTAAAACTCGACTGTGACAAATCATTTTTTCAGAGACCAACCAAAACATCATTTTTGAGACCCCAAAATAATGAAAAGTGAAATCCAAAATCGATTTCGGAAACTTTTTGGCAATCTAAAATTTCATTGTCAGTAGTCAAACTTGTATGCAAGCTGCCTTTTAAAACTCGACTTTGACAAATCATTTTTTCAGAGACCAACCAAAACATCATTTTTAAGCCCCCAAATTAATGAAAAGTGAAATCCAAAATCGATTTCGGAAACTTTTTGGCAATCTAAAATTTCATTGTCAGTAGTCAAACTTGTATGCAAGCTGCCTTTTAAAACTCGACTTTGACAAATCATTTTTTCAGAGACAAACCAAAACATCATTTTTGAGACCCCAAAATAATGAAAAGTGAAATCCAAAATCGATTTCGGAAACTTTTTGGCAATCTAAAATTTCATTGTCAGTAGTCAAACTTGTATGCAAGCTGCCTTTTAAAACTCGACTTTGACAAATCATTTTTTCAGAGACCAACCAAAACATCATTTTTAAGCCCCCAAAATAATGAAAAGTGAAATCCAAAATCGATTTCGGAAACTTTTTGGCAATCTAAAATTTCATTGTCAGTAGTCAAACTTGTATGCAAGCTGCCTTTTAAAACTCGACTTTGACAAATCATTTTTTCAGAGACAAACCAAAACATCATTTTTGAGCCCCCAAAATAATGAAAAGTGAAATCCAAAATCGATTTCGGAAACTTTTTGGCAATCTAAAATTTCATTGTCAGTAGTCAAACTTGTATGCAAGCTGCCTTTTAAAACTCGACTTTGACAAATCATTTTTTCAGAGACCAACCAAAACATCATTTTTAAGCCCCCAAAATAATGAAAAGTGAAATCCAAAATCGATTTCGGAAACTTTTTGGCAAACCAAAATTTCATTGTCACTAGTCAAACTTGTATGCAAGCTGCCTTTTAAAACTCGACTTTGACAAATCACTTTTTCAGAGACCAACCAAAACATCATTTTTGAGCCCCCAAAAGAATGAAAAGTGAAATCCAAAATCGATTTCGGAAACTTTTTGGCAAACCAAAATTTCATTGTCACTAGTCAAACTTGTATGCAAGCTGCCTTTTAAAACTCGACTTTGACAAATCAGTTTTTCAGAGACCAACCAAAACATAATTTTTAAGCCCCCAAAATAATGAAAAGTGAAATCCAAAATCGATTTCGGAAACTTTTTGGCAAACCAAAATTTCATTGTCACTAGTCAAACTTGTATGCAAGTTGCCTTTTAAAACTCGACTTTGACAAATCTTTTTTTCAGAGACCAACCAAAACATCATTTTTAAGCCCCCAAAATAATGAAAAGTGAAATCCAAAATCGATTTCTGAAACTTTTTGGCAAACCAAAATTTCATTGTCACTAGTCAAACTTGTATGCAAGTTGCCTTTTAAAACTCGACTTTGACAAATAATTTTTTTAGAGACCAACTAAAACATCATTTTTAAGCCCCCAAAATAATGAAAAGTGCAAACCAAGATCGATTTCGGAAACTTTTTGGCAATCCAAAATTTCATTGTCACTAGTCAAACTTGTATGCAAGTTACCTTTTAAAACTCGACTGTGACAAATCATTTTTTCAGAGACCAACCAAAACATCATTTTTGAGCCCCCAAAATAATGAAAAGTGAAATCCAAAATCGATTTCGGAAACTTTTCGGCAAACCAAAGTTTCATTGTCACTAGTCAAACTTGTACGCAAGCTGCCTTTTAAAACTCGACTTTGACAAATCACTTTTTCAGAGACCAACCAAAACATCATTTTTGAGCCCCCAAAATAATGAAAAATGCAATCCAAGATCGATTTCGGAAACTTTTTGGCAAACCAAAATTTCATTGTCACTAGTCAAACTTGTACGCAAGCTGCCTTTTAAAACTCGACTTTGACAAATCATTTTTTCAGAGACCAACCAAAACATCATTTTTAAGCCCCCAAAATAATGAAAAGTGAAATCCAAAATCGATTTCGGAAACTTTTTGGCAAACCAAAATTTCATTGTCACTAGTCAAACTTGTATGCAAGTTACCTTTTAAAACTCGACTGTGACAAATCATTTTTTCAGAGACCAACCAAAACATCATTTTTGAGCCCCCAAAATAATGAAAAGTGAAATCCAAAATCGATTTCGGAAACTTTTTGGCAAACCAAAATTTCATTGTCACTAGTCAAACTTGTATGCAAGTTGCCTTTTAAAACTCGACTTTGACAAATAATTTTTTTAGAGACCAACTAAAACATCATTTTTAAGCCCCCAAAATAATGAAAAGTGCAAACCAAGATCGATTTCGGAAACTTTTTGGCAATCCAAAATTTCATTGTCACTAGTCAAACTTGTATGCAAGTTACCTTTTAAAACTCGACTGTGACAAATCATTTTTTCAGAGACCAACCAAACCATCCTTTTTAAGCCCCCAAAATAATGAAAAGTGAAATCCAAAATCGATTTCGGAAACTTTTTGGCAATCTAAAATTTCATTGTCAGTAGTCAAACTTGTATGCAAGCTGCCTTTTAAAACTCGACTTTGACAAATCATTTTTTCAGAGACCAACCAAAACATCATTTTTAAGCCCCCAAAATAATGAAAAGTGAAATCCAAAATCGATTTCGGAAACTTTTTGGCAAACCAAAATTTCATTGTCACTAGTCAAACTTGTATGCAAGTTACCTTTTAAAACTCGACTGTGACAAATCATTTTTTCAGAGACCAACCAAAACATCATTTTTGAGCCCCCAAAATAATGAAAAGTGAAATCCAAAATCGATTTCGGAAACTTTTTGGCAATCTAAAATTTCATTGTCAGTAGTCAAACTTGTATGCAAGCTGCCTTTTAAAACTCGACTTTGACAAATCATTTTTTCAGAGACCAACCAAAACATAAATTTTAAGCCCCCAAAATAATGAAAAGTGAAATCCAAAATCGATTTCGGAAACTTTATGGCAAACCAAAATTTCATTGTCACTAGTCAAACTTGTATGCAAGTTACCTTTTAAAACTCGACTGTGACAAATCATTTTTTCAGAGACCAACCAAAACATCATTTTTGAGCCCCCAAAATAATGAAAAGTGAAATCCAAAATCGATTTCGGAAACTTTTTGGCAAACCAAAATTTCATTGTCACTAGTCAAACTTGTATGCAAGCTGCCTTTTAAAACTCGACTTTGACAAATCATTTTTTCAGAGACCAACCAAAACATCATTTTTGAGCCCCCAAAATAATGAAAAGTGAAATCCAAAATCGATTTCGGAAACTTTTTGGCAATCTAAAATTTCATTGTCAGTAGTCAAACTTGTATGCAAGCTGCCTTTTAAAACTCGACTTTGACAAATCATTTTTTCAGAGACCAACCAAAACATCATTTTTAAGCCCCCAAAATAATGAAAAGTGAAATCCAAAATCGATTTCGGAAACTTTTTGGCAATCTAAAATTTCATTGTCAGTAGTCAAACTTGTATGCAAGCTGCCTTTTAAAACTCGACTTTGACAAATCATTTTTTCAGAGACAAACCAAAACATCATTTTTGAGACCCCAAAATAATGAAAAGTGAAATCCAAAATCGATTTCGGAAACTTTTTGGCAATCTAAAATTTCATTGTCAGTAGTCAAACTTGTATGCAAGCTGCCTTTTAAAACTCGACTTTGACAAATCATTTTTTCAGAGACCAACCAAAACATCATTTTTAAGCCCCCAAAATAATGAAAAGTGAAATCCAAAATCGATTTCGGAAACTTTTTGGCAATCTAAAATTTCATTGTCAGTAGTCAAACTTGTATGCAAGCTGCCTTTTAAAACTCGACTTTGACAAATCATTTTTTCAGAGACAAACCAAAACATCATTTTTGAGACCCCAAAATAATGAAAAGTGAAATCCAAAATCGATTTCGGAAACTTTTTGGCAATCTAAAATTTCATTGTCAGTAGTCAAACTTGTATGCAAGCTGCCTTTTAAAACTCGACTTTGACAAATCATTTTTTCAGAGACCAACCAAAACATAAATTTTAAGCCCCCAAAATAATGAAAAGTGAAATCCAAAATCGATTTCGGAAACTTTATGGCAAACCAAAATTTCATTGTCACTAGTCAAACTTGTATGCAAGTTACCTTTTAAAACTCGACTGTGACAAATCATTTTTTCAGAGACCAACCAAAACATCATTTTTGAGCCCCCAAAATAATGAAAAGTGAAATCCAAAATCGATTTCGGAAACTTTTTGGCAAACCAAAATTTCATTGTCACTAGTCAAACTTGTATGCAAGCTGCCTTTTAAAACTCGACTTTGACAAATCATTTTTTCAGAGACCAACCAAAACATCATTTTTGAGCCCCCAAAATAATGAAAAGTGAAATCCAAAATCGATTTCGGAAACTTTTTGGCAATCTAAAATTTCATTGTCAGTAGTCAAACTTGTATGCAAGCTGCCTTTTAAAACTCGACTTTGACAAATCATTTTTTCAGAGACCAACCAAAACATCATTTTTAAGCCCCCAAAATAATGAAAAGTGAAATCCAAAATCGATTTCGGAAACTTTTTGGCAATCTAAAATTTCATTGTCAGTAGTCAAACTTGTATGCAAGCTGCCTTTTAAAACTCGACTTTGACAAATCATTTTTTCAGAGACAAACCAAAACATCATTTTTGAGACCCCAAAATAATGAAAAGTGAAATCCAAAATCGATTTCGGAAACTTTTTGGCAATCTAAAATTTCATTGTCAGTAGTCAAACTTGTATGCAAGCTGCCTTTTAAAACTCGACTTTGACAAATCATTTTTTCAGAGACCAACCAAAACATCATTTTTAAGCCCCCAAAATAATGAAAAGTGAAATCCAAAATCGATTTCGGAAACTTTTTGGCAATCTAAAATTTCATTGTCAGTAGTCAAACTTGTATGCAAGCTGCCTTTTAAAACTCGACTTTGACAAATCATTTTTTCAGAGACAAACCAAAACATCATTTTTGAGACCCCAAAATAATGAAAAGTGAAATCCAAAATCGATTTCGGAAACTTTTTGGCAAACCAAAATTTCATTGTCACTAGTCAAACTTGTATGCAAGCTGCCTTTTAAAACTCGACTTTGACAAATCAGTTTTTCAGAGACCAACCAAAACATAATTTTTAAGCCCCCAAAATAATGAAAAGTGAAATCCAAAATCGATTTCGGAAACTTTTTGGCAAACCAAAATTTCATTGTCACTAGTCAAACTTGTATGCAAGTTGCCTTTTAAAACTCGACTTTGACAAATCTTTTTTTCAGAGACCAACCAAAACATCATTTTTAAGCCCCCAAAATAATGAAAAGTGAAATCCAAAATCGATTTCGGAAACTTTTTGGCAATCTAAAATTTCATTGTCAGTAGTCAAACTTGTATGCAAGCTGCCTTTTAAAACTCGACTTTGACAAATCATTTTTTCAGAGACCAACCAAAACATCATTTTTAAGCCCCCAAAATAATGAAAAGTGAAATCCAAAATCGATTTCGGAAACTTTTTGGCAAACCAAAATTTCATTGTCACTAGTCAAACTTGTATGCAAGCTGCCTTTTAAAACTCGACTTTGACAAATCACTTTTTCAGAGACCAACCAAAACATCATTTTTGAGCCCCCAAAAGAATGAAAAGTAAAATCCAAAATCGATTTCGGAAACTTTTTGGCAAACCAAAATTTCATTGTCACTAGTCAAACTTGTATGCAAGCTGCCTTTTAAAACTCGACTTTGACAAATCAGTTTTTCAGAGACCAACCAAAACATAATTTTTAAGCCCCCAAAATAATGAAAAGTGAAATCCAAAATCGATTTCGGAAACTTTTTGGCAAACCAAAATTTCATTGTCACTAGTCAAACTTGTATGCAAGTTGCCTTTTAAAACTCGACTTTGACAAATAATTTTTTTAGAGACCAACTAAAACATCATTTTTAAGCCCCCAAAATAATGAAAAGTGCAAACCAAGATCGATTTCGGAAACTTTTTGGCAATCCAAAATTTCATTGTCACTAGTCAAACTTGTATGCAAGTTACCTTTTAAAACTCGACTGTGACAAATCATTTTTTCAGAGACCAACCAAAACATCATTTTTGAGCCCCCAAAATAATGAAAAGTGAAATCCAAAATCGATTTCGGAAACTTTTCGGCAAACCAAAGTTTCATTGTCACTAGTCAAACTTGTACGCAAGCTGCCTTTTAAAACTCGACTTTGACAAATCACTTTTTCAGAGACCAACCAAAACATCATTTTTGAGCCCCCAAAATAATGAAAAATGCAATCCAAGATCGATTTCGGAAACTTTTTGGCAAACCAAAATTTCATTGTCACTAGTCAAACTTGTACGCAAGCTGCCTTTTAAAACTCGACTTTGACAAATCATTTTTTCAGAGACCAACCAAAACATCATTTTTAAGCCCCCAAAATAATGAAAAGTAAAATCCAAAATCGATTTCGGAAACTTTTTGGCAAACCAAAATTTCATTGTCACTAGTCAAACTTGTATGCAAGTTACCTTTTAAAACTCGACTGTGACAAATCATTTTTTCAGAGACCAACCAAAACATCATTTTTGAGCCCCCAAAATAATGAAAAGTGAAATCCAAAATCGATTTCGGAAACTTTTCGGCAATCTAAAATTTCATTGTCAGTAGTCAAACTTGTATGCAAGCTGCCTTTTAAAACTCGACTTTGACAAATCATTTTTTCAGAGACCAACCAAAACATCATTTTTAAGCCCCCAAAATAATGAAAAGTGAAATCCAAAATCGATTTCGGAAACTTTTTGGCAAACCAAAATTTCATTGTCACTAGTCAAACTTGTATGCAAGTTACCTTTTAAAACTCGACTGTGACAAATCATTTTTTCAGAGACCAACCAAAACATCATTTTTGAGCCCCCAAAATAATGAAAAGTGAAATCCAAAATCGATTTCGGAAACTTTTTGGCAATCTAAAATTTCATTGTCAGTAGTCAAACTTGTATGCAAGCTGCCTTTTAAAACTCGACTTTGACAAATCATTTTTTCAGAGACCAACCAAAACATCATTTTTAAGCCCCCAAAATAATGAAAAGTGAAATCCAAAATCGATTTCGGAAACTTTTTGGCAATCTAAAATTTCATTGTCAGTAGTCAAACTTGTATGCAAGCTGCCTTTTAAAACTCGACTTTGACAAATCATTTTTTCAGAGACCAACCAAAACATAAATTTTAAGCCCCCAAAATAATGAAAAGTGAAATCCAAAATCGATTTCGGAAACTTTTTGGCAATCTAAAATTTCATTGTCAGTAGTCAAACTTGTATGCAAGCTGCCTTTTAAAACTCGACTTTGACAAATCATTTTTTCAGAGACCAACCAAAACATAAATTTTAAGCCCCCAAAATAATGAAAAGTGAAATCCAAAATCGATTTCGGAAACTTTATGGCAAACCAAAATTTCATTGTCACTAGTCAAACTTGTATGCAAGTTACCTTTTAAAACTCGACTTTGACAAATCATTTTTTCAGAGACCAACCAAAACATCATTTTTAAGCCCCCAAAATAATGAAAAGTGAAATCCAAGATCGATTTCGGAAACTTTTTGGCAAACCAAAATTTCATTGTCAGTAGTCAAACTTGTATGCAAGCTGCCTTTTAAAACTCGACTTTGACAAATCATTTTTTCAGAGACCAACCAAAACATCATTTTTGAGCCCCCAAAATAATGAAAAGTGAAATCCAAAATCGATTTCGGAAACTTTTTGGCAATCTAAAATTTCATTGTCAGTAGTCAAACTTGTATGCAAGCTGCCTTTTAAAACTCGACTTTGACAAATCATTTTTTCAGAGACCAACCAAAACATAAATTTTAAGCCCCCAAAATAATGAAAAGTGAAATCCAAAATCGATTTCGGAAACTTTATGGCAATCTAAAATTTCATTGTCAGTAGTCAAACTTGTATGCAAGCTGCCTTTTAAAACTTGACTTTGACAAATCATTTTTTCAGAGACCAACCAAAACATCATTTTTAAGCCCCCAAAATAATGAAAAGTGAAATCCAAAATCGATTTCGGAAACTTTTCGGCAAACCAAAGTTTCATTGTCACTAGTCAAACTTGTACGCAAGCTGCCTTTTAAAACTCGACTTTGACAAATCACTTTTTCAGAGACCAACCAAAACATCATTTTTGAGCCCCCAAAATAATGAAAAATGCAATCCAAGATCGATTTCGGAAACTTTTTGGCAAACCAAAATTTCATTGTCAGTAGTCAAACTTGTATGCAAGCTGCCTTTTAAAACTCGACTTTGACAAATCATTTTTTCAGAGACCAACCAAAACATCATTTTTGAGCCCCCAAAATAATGAAAAGTGAAATCCAAAATCGATTTCGGAAACTTTTTGGCAATCTAAAATTTCATTGTCAGTAGTCAAACTTGTATGCAAGCTGCCTTTTAAAACTCGACTTTGACAAATCATTTTTTCAGAGACCAACCAAAACATAAATTTTAAGCCCCCAAAATAATGAAAAGTGAAATCCAAAATCGATTTCGGAAACTTTATGGCAAACCAAAATTTCATTGTCACTAGTCAAACTTGTATGCAAGTTACCTTTTAAAACTCGACTTTGACAAATCATTTTTTCAGAGACCAACCAAAACATCATTTTTAAGCCCCCAAAATAATGAAAAGTGAAATCCAAAATCGATTTCGGAAACTTTTTGGCAAACCATAATTTCATTGTCACTAGTCAAACTTGTATGCAAGCTGCCTTTTAAAACTCGACTTTGACAAATCATTTTTTCAGAGACCAACCAAAACATAAATTTTAAGCCCCCAAAATAATGAAAAGTGAAATCCAAAATCGATTTCGGAAACTTTTTGGCAATCTAAAATTTCATTGTCAGTAGTCAAACTTGTATGCAAGCTGCCTTTTAAAACTCGACTTTGACAAATCATTTTTTCAGAGTCCAACCAAAACATCATTTTTAAGCCCCCAAAATAATGAAAAGTGAAATCCAAAATCGATTTCGGAAACTTTTCGGCAAACCAAAGTTTCATTGTCACTAGTCAAACTTGTACGCAAGCTGCCTTTTAAAACTCGACTTTGACAAATCACTTTTTCAGAGACCAACCAAAACATCATTTTTGAGCCCCCAAAATAATGAAAAATGCAATCCAAGATCGATTTCGGAAACTTTTTGGCAAACCAAAATTTCATTGTCAGTAGTCAAACTTGTATGCAAGCTGCCTTTTAAAACTCGACTTTGACAAATCATTTTTTCAGAGACCAACCAAAACATCATTTTTGAGCCCCCAAAATAATGAAAAGTGAAATCCAAAATCGATTTCGGAAACTTTTTGGCAATCTAAAATTTCATTGTCAGTAGTCAAACTTGTATGCAAGCTGCCTTTTAAAACTCGACTTTGACAAATCATTTTTTCAGAGACCAACCAAAACATAAATTTTAAGCCCCCAAAATAATGAAAAGTGAAATCCAAAATCGATTTCGGAAACTTTATGGCAAACCAAAATTTCATTGTCACTAGTCAAACTTGTATGCAAGTTACCTTTTAAAACTCGACTTTGACAAATCATTTTTTCAGAGACCAACCAAAACATCATTTTTAAGCCCCCAAAATAATGAAAAGTGAAATCCAAAATCGATTTCGGAAACTTTTTGGCAAACCAAAATTTCATTGTCACTAGTCAAACTTGTATGCAAGCTGCCTTTTAAAACTCGACTTTGACAAATCACTTTTTCAGAGACCAACCAAAACATCATTTTTGAGCCCCCAAAATAATGAAAAGTGAAATCCAAAATCGATTTCGGAAACTTTTTGGCAATCTAAAATTTCATTGTCAGTAGTCAAACTTGTATGCAAGCTGCCTTTTAAAACTCGACTTTGACAAATCATTTTTTCAGAGACCAACCAAAACATCATTTTTAAGCCCCCAAAATAATGAAAAGTGAAATCCAAAATCGATTTCGGAAACTTTTCGGCAAACCAAAGTTTCATTGTCACTAGTCAAACTTGTACGCAAGCTGCCTTTTAAAACTCGACTTTGACAAATCACTTTTTCAGAGACCAACCAAAACATCATTTTTGAGCCCCCAAAATAATGAAAAATGCAATCCAAGATCGATTTCGGAAACTTTTTGGCAAACCAAAATTTCATTGTCACTAGTCAAACTTGTATGCAAGTTACCTTTTAAAACTCGACTGTGACAAATCATTTTTTCAGAGACCAACCAAAACATCATTTTTGAGCCCCCAAAATAATGAAAAGTGAAATCCAAAATCGATTTCGGAAACTTTTTGGCAATCTAAAATTTCATTGTCAGTAGTCAAACTTGTATGCAAGCTGCCTTTTAAAACTCGACTTTGACAAATCATTTTTTCAGAGACCAACCAAAACATAAATTTTAAGCCCCCAAAATAATGAAAAGTGAAATCCAAAATCGATTTCGGAAACTTTATGGCAAACCAAAATTTCATTGTCACTAGTCAAACTTGTATGCAAGTTACCTTTTAAAACTCGACTGTGACAAATCATTTTTTCAGAGACCAACCAAAACATCATTTTTGAGCCCCCAAAATAATGAAAAGTGAAATCCAAAATCGATTTCGGAAACTTTTTGGCAAACCAAAATTTCATTGTCACTAGTCAAACTTGTATGCAAGCTGCCTTTTAAAACTCGACTTTGACAAATCACTTTTTCAGAGACCAACCAAAACATCATTTTTGAGCCCCCAAAATAATGAAAAGTGAAATCCAAAATCGATTTCGGAAACTTTTTGGCAATCTAAAATTTCATTGTCAGTAGTCAAACTTGTATGCAAGCTGCCTTTTAAAACTCGACTTTGACAAATCATTTTTTCAGAGACCAACCAAAACATCATTTTTAAGCCCCCAAAATAATGAAAAGTGAAATCCAAAATCGATTTCGGAAACTTTTCGGCAAACCAAAGTTTCATTGTCACTAGTCAAACTTGTACGCAAGCTGCCTTTTAAAACTCGACTTTGACAAATCACTTTTTCAGAGACCAACCAAAACATCATTTTTGAGCCCCCAAAATAATGAAAAATGCAATCCAAGATCGATTTCGGAAACTTTTTGGCAAACCAAAATTTCATTGTCACTAGTCAAACTTGTATGCAAGTTACCTTTTAAAACTCGACTGTGACAAATCATTTTTTCAGAGACCAACCAAAACATCATTTTTGAGCCCCCAAAATAATGAAAAGTGAAATCCAAAATCGATTTCGGAAACTTTTTGGCAATATAAAATTTCATTGTCAGTAGTCAAACTTGTATGCAAGCTGCCTTTTAAAACTCGACTTTGACAAATCATTTTTTCAGAGACCAACCAAAACATCATTTTTAAGCCCCCAAAATAATGAAAAGTGAAATCCAAAATCGATTTCGGAAACTTTTCGGCAAACCAAAATTTCATTGTCACTAGTCAAACTTGTACGCAAGCTGCCTTTTAAAACTCGACTTTGACAAATCATTTTTTCAGAGACCAACCAAAACATCATTTTTAAGCCCCCAAAATAATGAAAAGTAAAATCCAAAATCGATTTCGGAAACTTTTTGGCAAACCAAAATTTCATTGTCACTAGTCAAACTTGTATGCAAGTTACCTTTTAAAACTCGACTGTGACAAATCATTTTTTCAGAGACCAACCAAAACATCATTTTTGAGCCCCCAAAATAATGAAAAGTGAAATCCAAAATCGATTTCGGAAACTTTTTGGCAATCTAAAATTTCATTGTCAGTAGTCAAACTTGTATGCAAGCTGCCTTTTAAAACTCGACTTTGACAAATCATTTTTTCAGAGACCAACCAAAACATCATTTTTAAGCCCCCAAAATAATGAAAAGTGAAATCCAAAATCGATTTCGGAAACTTTTCGGCAAACCAAAGTTTCATTGTCACTAGTCAAACTTGTACGCAAGCTGCCTTTTAAAACTCGACTTTGACAAATCACTTTTTCAGAGACCAACCAAAACATCATTTTTGAGCCCCCAAAATAATGAAAAATGCAATCCAAGATCGATTTCGGAAACTTTTTGGCAAACCAAAATTTCATTGTCACTAGTCAAACTTGTATGCAAGCTGCCTTTTAAAACTCGACTTTGACAAATCATTTTTTCAGAGACCAACCAAAACATCATTTTTAAGCCCCCAAAATAATGAAAAGTAAAATCCAAAATCGATTTCGGAAACTTTTTGGCAAACCAAAATTTCATTGTCACTAGTCAAACTTGTATGCAAGTTACCTTTTAAAACTCGACTGTGACAAATCATTTTTTCAGAGACCAACCAAAACATCATTTTTGAGCCCCCAAAATAATGAAAAGTGAAATCCAAAATCGATTTCGGAAACTTTTTGGCAATCTAAAATTTCATTGTCAGTAGTCAAACTTGTATGCAAGCTGCCTTTTAAAACTCGACTTTGACAAATCATTTTTTCAGAGACCAACCAAAACATAAATTTTAAGCCCCCAAAATAATGAAAAGTGAAATCCAAAATCGATTTCGGAAACTTTATGGCAAACCAAAATTTCATTGTCACTAGTCAAACTTGTATGCAAGTTACCTTTTAAAACTCGACTGTGACAAATCATTTTTTCAGAGACCAACCAAAACATCATTTTTGAGCCCCCAAAATAATGAAAAGTGAAATCCAAAATCGATTTCGGAAACTTTTTGGCAAACCAAAATTTCATTGTCACTAGTCAAACTTGTATGCAAGCTGCCTTTTAAAACTCGACTTTGACAAATCACTTTTTCAGAGACCAACCAAAACATCATTTTTGAGCCCCCAAAATAATGAAAAGTGAAATCCAAAATCGATTTCGGAAACTTTTTGGCAATCTAAAATTTCATTGTCAGTAGTCAAACTTGTATGCAAGCTGCCTTTTAAAACTCGACTTTGACAAATCATTTTTTCAGAGACAAACCAAAACATCATTTTTGAGACCCCAAAATAATGAAAAGTGAAATCCAAAATCGATTTCGGAAACTTTTTGGCAATCTAAAATTTCATTGTCAGTAGTCAAACTTGTATGCAAGCTGCCTTTTAAAACTCGACTTTGACAAATCATTTTTTCAGAGACCAACCAAAACATCATTTTTAAGCCCCCAAAATAATGAAAAGTGAAATCCAAAATCGATTTCGGAAACTTTTTGGCAAACCAAAATTTCATTGTCACTAGTCAAACTTGTATGCAAGCTGCCTTTTAAAACTCGACTTTGACAAATCACTTTTTCAGAGACCAACCAAAACATCATTTTTGAGCCCCCAAAAGAATGAAAAGTGAAATCCAAAATCGATTTCGGAAACTTTTTGGCAAACCAAAATTTCATTGTCACTAGTCAAACTTGTATGCAAGCTGCCTTTTAAAACTCGACTTTGACAAATCAGTTTTTCAGAGACCAACCAAAACATAATTTTTAAGCCCCCAAAATAATGAAAAGTGAAATCCAAAATCGATTTCGGAAACTTTTTGGCAAACCAAAATTTCATTGTCACTAGTCAAACTTGTATGCAAGTTGCCTTTTAAAACTCGACTTTGACAAATCTTTTTTTCAGAGACCAACCAAAACATCATTTTTAAGCCCCCAAAATAATGAAAAGTGAAATCCAAAATCGATTTCTGAAACTTTTTGGCAAACCAAAATTTCATTGTCACTAGTCAAACTTGTATGCAAGTTGCCTTTTAAAACTCGACTTTGACAAATAATTTTTTCAGAGACCAACTAAAACATCATTTTTAAGCCCCCAAAATAATGAAAAGTGCAAACCAAGATCGATTTCGGAAACTTTTTGGCAATCCAAAATTTCATTGTCACTAGTCAAACTTGTATGCAAGTTGCCTTTTAAAACTCGACTTTGACAAATCAGTTTTTCAGAGACCAACCAAAACATAATTTTTAAGCCCCCAAAATAATGAAAAGTGAAATCCAAAATCGATTTCGGAAACTTTTTGGCAAACCAAAATTTCATTGTCACTAGTCAAACTTGTATGCAAGTTGCCTTTTAAAACTCGACTTTGACAAATCTTTTTTTCAGAGACCAACCAAAACATCATTTTTAAGCCCCCAAAATAATGAAAAGTAAAATCCAAAATCGATTTCGGAAACTTTTTGGCAATCAAAAATTTCATTGTCACTAGTCAAACTTGTATGTAAGTTGCCTTTTAAAACTCGACTTTGACAAATCTTTTTTTCAGAGACCAACCAAAACATCATTTTTAAGCCCCCAAAATAATGAAAAGTAAAATCCAAAATCGATTTCGGAAACTTTTTGGCAATCAAAAATTTCATTGTCACTAGTCAAACTTGTATGTAAGTAGCCTTTCAAAACTCGACTTTGACAAATCTTTTTTTCAGAGACCAACCAAAACATCATTTTTAAGCCCCCAAAATAATGAAAAGTGAAATCCAAAATCGATTTCGGAAACTTTTTGGCAAACCAAGATTTCATTGTCACTAGTCAAACTTGTATGTAAGTTGCCTTTTAAAACTCGACTTTGACAAATCATTTTTTCAGAGACCAACCAAAACATCATTTTTGAGCCCCCAAAATAATGAAAAGTAAAATCCAAAATCGATTTCGGAAACTTTTTGGCAATCAAAAATTTCATTGTCACTAGTCAAACTTGTATGTAAGTTGCCTTTTAAAACTCGACTTTGACAAATCTTTTTTTCAGAGACCAACCAAAACATCATTTTTAAGCCCCCAAAATAATGAAAAGTAAAATCCAAAATCGATTTCGGAAACTTTTTGGCAATCAAAAATTTCATTGTCACTAGTCAAACTTGTATGTAAGTTGCCTTTTAAAACTCGACTTTGACAAATCTTTTTTTCAGAGACCAACCAAAACATCATTTTTAAGCCCCCAAAATAATGAAAAGTAAAATCCAAAATCGATTTCGGAAACTTTTTGGCAATCAAAAATTTCATTGTCACTAGTCAAACTTGTATGTAAGTTGCCTTTTAAAACTCGACTTTGACAAATCTTTTTTTCAGAGACCAACCAAAACATCATTTTTAAGCCCCCAAAATAATGAAAAGTAAAATCCAAAATCGATTTCGGAAACTTTTTGGCAATCAAAAATTTCATTGTCACTAGTCAAACTTGTATGTAAGTTGCCTTTTAAAACTCGACTTTGACAAATCTTTTTTTCAGAGACCAACCAAAACATCATTTTTAAGCCCCCAAAATAATGAAAAGTAAAATCCAAAATCGATTTCGGAAACTTTTTGGCAATCAAAAATTTCATTGTCACTAGTCAAACTTGTATGTAAGTTGCCTTTTAAAACTCGACTTTGACAAATCTTTTTTTCAGAGACCAACCAAAACATCATTTTTAAGCCCCCAAAATAATGAAAAGTAAAATCCAAAATCGATTTCGGAAACTTTTTGGCAATCAAAAATTTCATTGTCACTAGTCAAACTTGTATGTAAGTAGCCTTTCAAAACTCGACTTTGACAAATCTTTTTTTCAGAGACCAACCAAAACATCATTTTTAAGCCCCCAAAATAATGAAAAGTGAAATCCAAAATCGATTTCGGAAACTTTTTGGCAAACCAAGATTTCATTGTCACTAGTCAAACTTGTATGTAAGTTGCCTTTTAAAACTCGACTTTGACAAATCATTTTTTCAGAGACCAACCAAAACATCATTTTTGAGCCCCCAAAATAATGAAAAGTAAAATCCAAAATCGATTTCGGAAACTTTTTGGCAATCAAAAATTTCATTGTCACTAGTCAAACTTGTATGTAAGTTGCCTTTTAAAACTCGACTTTGACAAATCTTTTTTTCAGAGAGCAACCAAAACATCATTTTTAAGCCCCCAAAATAATGAAAAGTAAAATCCAAAATCGATTTCGGAAACTTTTTGGCAATCAAAAATTTCATTGTCACTAGTCAAACTTGTATGTAAGTTGCCTTTTAAAACTCGACTTTGACAAATCTTTTTTTCAGAGACCAACCAAAACATCATTTTTAAGCCCCCAAAATAATGAAAAGTAAAATCCAAAATCGATTTCGGAAACTTTTTGGCAATCAAAAATTTCATTGTCACTAGTCAAACTTGTATGTAAGTTGCCTTTTAAAACTCGACTTTGACAAATCTTTTTTTCAGAGACCAACCAAAACATCATTTTTAAGCCCCCAAAATAATGAAAAGTAAAATCCAAAATCGATTTCGGAAACTTTTTGGCAATCAAAAATTTCATTGTCACTAGTCAAACTTGTATGTAAGTTGCCTTTTAAAACTCGACTTTGACAAATCTTTTTTCAGAGACCAACCAAAACATCATTTTTAAGCCCCCAAAATAATGAAAAGTGAAATCCAAAATCGATTTCGGAAACTTTTTGGCAAACCAAGATTTCATTGTCACTAGTCAAACTTGTATGTAAGTTGCCTTTTAAAACTCGACTTTGACAAATCATTTTTTCAGAGACCAACCAAAACATCATTTTTGAGCCCCCAAAATAATGAAAAGTGAAATCCAAAATCGATTTCGGAAACTTTTTGGCAAACCAAAATTTCATTGTCACTAGTCAAACTTGTATGCAAGTTGCCTTTTAAAACTCGACTTTGACAAATCATTTTTTCAGAGACCAACCAAAACATCATTTTTAAGCCCCCAAAATAATGAAAAGTGAAATCCAAAATCGATTTCGGAAACTTTTTGGCAAACCAAAATTTCATTGTCACTAGTCAAACTTGTATGCAAGTTGCCTTTTAAAACTCGACTTTGACAAATCTTTTTTTCAGAGACCAACCAAAACATCATTTTTAAGCCCCCAAAATAATGAAAAGTGAAATCCAAAATCGATTTCTGAAACTTTTTGGCAAACCAAAATTTCATTGTCACTAGTCAAACTTGTATGCAAGTTGCCTTTTAAAACTCGACTTTGACAAATAATTTTTTCAGAGACCAACCAAAACATCATTTTTAAGCCCCCAAAATAATGAAAAGTGAAATCCAAAATCGATTTCGGAAACTTTTTGGCAAACCAAGATTTCATTGTCACTAGTCAAACTTGTATGCAAGTTGCCTTTTAAAACTCGACTTTGACAAATCTTTTTTTCAGAGACCAACCAAAACATCATTTTTAAGCCCCCAAAATAATGAAAAGTGAAATCCAAAATCGATTTCTGAAACTTTTTGGCAAACCAAAATTTCATTGTCACTAGTCAAACTTGTATGCAAGTTGCCTTTTAAAACTCGACTTTGACAAATCTTTTTTTCAGAGACCAACCAAAACATCATTTTTGAGCCCCCAAAATAATGAAAAGTGAAATCCAAAATCGATTTCGGAAACTTTTTGGCAAACCAAGATTTCATTGTCACTAGTCAAACTTGTATGCAAGTTGCCTTTTAAAACTCGACTTTGACAAATCATTTTTTCAGAGACCAACCAAAACATCATTTTTGAGCCCCCAAAATAATGGAAAGTTCGATCCAAAATCGATTTCGGAAACTTTTTGGCAAACCAAAATTTCATTGTCACTAGTCAAACTTGTATGCAAGTTGCCTTTTAAAACTCGACTTTGACAAATCATTTTTTCAGAGACCAACCAAAACATCATTTTTGAGCCCCCAAAATAATGGAAAGTTCGATCCAAAATCGATTTCGGAAACTTTTTGGCAAACCAAAATTTCATTGTCACTAGTCAAACTTGTATGCAAGTTGCCTTTTAAAACTCGACTTTGACAAATCATTTTTTCAGAGACCAACCAAAACATCATTTTTAAGCCCCCAAAATAATGAAAAGTAAAATCCAAAATCGATTTCGGAAACTTTTTGGCAATCAAAAATTTCATTGTCACTAGTCAAACTTGTATGTAAGTTGCCTTTTAAAACTCGACTTTGACAAATCTTTTTTTCAGAGACCAACCAAAACATCATTTTTAAGCCCCCAAAATAATGAAAAGTAAAATCCAAAATCGATTTCGGAAACTTTTTGGCAATCCAAAATTTCATTGTCACTAGTCAAACTTGTATGCAAGTTGCCTTTTAAAACTCGACTTTGACAAATCATTTTTTCAGAGACCAACCAAAACATCATTTTTAAGCCCCCAAAATAATGAAAAGTGAAACCCAAAATCGATTTCGGAAACTTTTTGGCAAACCAAAATTTCATTGTCACTAGTCAAACTTGTATGCAAGTTGCCTTTTAAAACTCGACTTTGACAAATCTTTTTTTCAGAGACCAACCAAAACATCATTTTTAAGCCCCCAAAATAATGAAAACTGAAATCCAAAATCGATTTCGGAAACTTTTTGGCAAACCAAGATTTCATTGTCACTAGTCAAACTTGTATGTAAGTTGCCTTTTAAAACTCGACTTTGACAAATCATTTTTTCAGAGACCAACCAAAACATCATTTTTGAGCCCCCAAAATAATGAAAAGTGAAATCCAAAATCGATTTCGGAAACTTTTTGGCAAACCAAGATTTCATTGTCACTAGTCAAACTTGTATGCAAGTTGCCTTTTAAAACTCGACTTTGACAAATCATTTTTTCAGAGACCAACCAAAACATCATTTTTAAGCCCCCAAAATAATGAAAAGTGAAATCCAAAATCGATTTCGGAAACTTTTTGGCAAACCAAAATTTCATTGTCACTTGTCAAACTTGTATGCAAGTTGCCTTTTAAAACTCGACTTTGACAAATCTTTTTTTCAGAGACCAACCAAAACATCATTTTTAAGCCCCCAAAATAATGAAAAGTAAAATCCAAAATCAATTTCGGAAACTTTTTGGCAATCAAAAATTTCATTGTCACTAGTCAAACTTGTATGTAAGTTGCCTTTTAAAACTCGACTTTGACAAATCTTTTTTCCAGAGACCAACCAAAACATCATTTTTGAGCCCCCAAAATAATGAAAAGTTCGATCCAAAATCGATTTCGGAAACTTTTTGGCAAACCAAAATTTCATTGTCACTAGTCAAACTTGTATGCAAGTTGCCTTTTAAAACTCGACTTTGACAAATCATTTTTTCAGAGACCAACCAAAACATCATTTTTGAGCCCCCAAAATAATGAAAAGTAAAATCCAAAATCGATTTCGGAAACTTTTTGGCAAACCAAAATTTCATTGTCACTAGTCAAACTTGTATGCAAGTTGCCTTTTAAAACTCGACTTTGACAAATCATTTTTTCAGAGACCAACCAAAACATCATTTTTGAGCCCACAAAATAATGAAAAGTGAAATCCAAAATCGATTTCGGAAACTTTTTGGCAAACCAAAATTTCATTGTCACTAGTCAAACTTGTATGCAAGTTGCCTTTTAAAACTCGACTTTGACAAATCATTTTTTCAGAGACCAACCAAAACATCATTTTTAAGCCCCCAAAATAATGAAAAGTGAAATCCAAAATCGATTTCGGAAACTTTTTGGCAAACCAAAATTTCATTGTCACTAGTCAAACTTGTATGCAAGTTGCCTTTTAAATTCGACTTTGACAAATCATTTTTTCAGAGACCAACCAAAACATCATTTTTAAGCCCCCAAAATAATGAAAAGTAAAATCCAAAATCGATTTCGGAAACTTTTTGGCAAACCAAAATTTCAATGTAACTAGTCAAACTTGTATGCAAGTTGCCTTTTAAAACTCGACTTTGACAAATCATTTTTTCAGAGACCAACCAAAACATCATTTTTGAGCCCCCAAAATAATGAAAAGTGAAATCCAAAATCGATTTCGGAAACTTTTTGGCAAACCAAAATTTCATTGTCACTAGTCAAACTTGTATGCAAGTTGCCTTTCAAAACTCGACTTTGACAAATCATTTTTTCAGAGACCAACCAAAACATCATTTTTGTGCCCCCATAATAATGAAAAGATCGATCCAAAATCGATTTCGGAAACTTTTTGGCAAACCAAAATTTCATTGTCACTAGTCAAACTTGTATGCAAGCTGCCTTTTAAAACTCGACTTTGACAAATCATTTTTTCAGAGACCAACCAAAACATCATTTTTGAGCCCCCAAAATAATGAAAAGTTCGATCCAAAATCGATTTCGGAAACTTTTTGGCAAACCAAAATTTCATTGTCACTAGTCAAACTTGTATGCAAAATGCCTTTTAAAACTCGACTTTGACAAATCATTTTTTCAGAGACCAACCAAAACATCATTTTTGAGCCCCCAAAATAATGAAAAGTGAAATCCAAAATCGATTTCGGAAACTTTTTGGCAAACCAAAATTTCATTGTCACTAGTCAAACTTGTATGCAAGTTGCCTTTTAAAACTCGACTTTGACAAATCTTTTTTTTCAGAGACCAACCAAAACATCATTTTTGAGCCCCCAAAATAATGAAAAGTAAAATCCAAAATCGATTTCGGAAACTTTTTGGCAAACCAAAATTTCATTGTCACTAGTCAAACTTGTATGCAAGTTGCCTTTTAAAACTCGACTTTGACAAATCATTTTTTCAGAGACCAACCAAAACATCATTTTTAAGCCCCCAAAATAATGAAAAGGGAAATCCAAAATCGATTTCGGAAACTTTTTGGCAAACCAAAATTTCATTGTCACTAGTCAAACTTGTATGCAAGTTGCCTTTTAAAACTCGACTTTGACAAATCTTTTTTTCAGAGACCAACCAAAACATCATTTTTGAGCCCCCAAAATAATGAAAAGTGAAATCCAAAATCGATTTCGGAAACTTTTTGGCAAACCAAAATTTCAATGTAACTAGTCAAACTTGTATGCAAGTTGCCTTTTAAAACTCGACTTTGACAAATCATTTTTTCAGAGACCAACCAAAACATCATTTTTGAGCCCCCAAAATAATGAAAAGTGAAATCCAAAATCGATTTCGGAAACTTTTTGGCAAACCAAAATTTCATTGTCACTAGTCAAACTTGTATGCAAGTTGCCTTTTAAAACTCGACTTTGACAAATCATTTTTTCAGAGACCAACCAAAACATCATTTTTGAGCCCCCAAAATAATGAAAAGTGAAATCCAAAATCGATTTCGGAAACTTTTTGGCAAACCAAAATTTCATTGTCACTAGTCAAACTTGTATGCAAGTTGCCTTTTAAAACTCGACTTTGACAAATCTTTTTTTCAGAGACCAACCAAAACATCATTTTTGAGCCCCCAAAATAATGAAAAGTGAAATCCAAAATCGATTTCGGAAACTTTTTGGCAAACCAAAATTTCATTGTCACTAGTCAAACTTGTATGCAAGTTGCCTTTTAAAACTCGACTTTGACAAATCATTTTTTCAGAGACCAACCAAAACATCATTTTTGAGCCCCCAAAATAATGAAAAGTGAAATCCAAAATCGATTTCGGAAACTTTTTGGCAAACCAAAATTTCATTGTCACTAGTCAAACTTGTATGCAAGTTGCCTTTTAAAACTCGACTTTGACAAACCATTTTTTCAGAGACCAACCAAAACATCATTTTTGAGCCCCCAAAATAATGAAAAGTTGGATCCAAAATCGATTTCGGAAACTTTTTGGCAACCCAAAATTTCATTGTCACTAGTCAAACTTGTATGCAAGTTGCCTTTTAAAACTCGACTTTGACAAATCATTTTTTCAGAGACCAACCAAAACATCATTTTTAAGCCCCCAAAATAATGAAAAGTGGAATCCAAAATCGATTTCGGAAACTTTTTGGCAAACCAAAATTTCATTGTCACTAGTCAAACTTGTATGCAAGTTGCCTTTTAAAACTCGACTTTGACAAATCTTTTTTTCAGAGACCAACCAAAACATCATTTTTGAGCCCCCAAAATAATGAAAAGTAAAATCCAAAATCGATTTCGGAAACTTTTTGGCAAACCAAAATTTCATTGTCACTAGTCAAACTTGTATGCAAGTTGCCTTTTAAAACTCGACTTTGACAAATCATTTTTTCAGAGACCAACCAAAACATCATTTTTGAGCCCCCAAAATAATGAAAAGTGAAATCCAAAATCGATTTCGGAAACTTTTTGGCAATCCAAAATTTCATTGTCACTAGTCAAACTTGTATGCAAGTTGCCTTTTAAAACACGACTTTGACAAATCATTTTTTCAGAGACCAACCAAAACATCATTTTTGAGCCCCCAAAATAATGAAAAGTAAAATCCAAAATCGATTTCGGAAACTTTTTGGCAAACCAAAATTTCATTGTCACTAGTCAAACTTGTATGCAAGTTGCCTTTTAAAACTCGACTTTGACAAATCATTTTTTCAGAGACCAACCAAAACATCATTTTTGAGCCCCCAAAATAATGAAAAGTGAAATCCAAAATCGATTTCGGAAACTTTTTGGCAAACCAAAATTTCATTGTCACTAGTCAAACTTGTATGCAAGTTGCCTTTCAAAACTCGACTTTGACAAATCATTTTTTCAGAGACCAACCAAAACATCATTTTTGTGCCCCCATAATAATGAAAAGATCGATCCAAAATCGATTTCGGAAACTTTTTGGCAAACCAAAATTTCATTGTCACTAGTCAAACTTGTATGCAAGCTGCCTTTTAAAACTCGACTTTGACAAATCATTTTTTCAGAGACCAACCAAAACATCATTTTTGAGCCCCCAAAATAATGAAAAGTTCGATCCAAAATCGATTTCGGAAACTTTTTGGCAATCCAAAATTTCATTATCACTAGTCAAACTTGTATGCAAGTTGCCTTTTAAAACTCGACTTTGACAAATCATTTTTTCAGAGACCAACCAAAACATCATTTTTGAGCCCCCAAAATAATGAAAATTAAAATCCAAAATCGATTTCCGAAACTTTTTGGCAAACCAAAATTTCATTGTCACTAGTCAAACTTGTATGCAAAACGCCTTTTAAAACTCGACTTTGACAAATCATTTTTTCAGAGACCAACCAAAACATCATTTTTGAGCCCCCAAAATAATGAAAAGTGAAATCCAAAATCGATTTCGGAAACTTTTTGGCAAACCAAAATTTCATTGTCACTAGTCAAACTTGTATGCAAGTTGCCTTTTAAAACTCGACTTTGACAAATCTTTTTTTTCAGAGACCAACTAAAACATCATTTTTGAGCCCCCAAAATAATGAAAAGTGAAATCCAAAATCGATTTCGGAAACTTTTTGGCAAACCAAAATTTCAATGTAACTAGTCAAACTTGTATGCAAGTTGCCTTTTAAAACTCGACTTTGACAAATCATTTTTTCAGAGACCAACCAAAACATCATTTTTGAGCCCCCAAAATAATGAAAAGTTCGATCCAAAATCGATTTCGGAAACTTTTTGGCAATCCAAAATTTCATTATCACTAGTCAAACTTGTATGCAAGTTGCCTTTTAAAACTCGACTTTGACAAATCTTTTTTTCAGAGACCAACCAAAACATCATTTTTGAGCCCCCAAAATAATGAAAAGTGAAATCCAAAATCGATTTCGGAAACTTTTTGGCAAACCAAAATTTCATTGTCACTAGTCAAACTTGTATGCAAAATGCCTTTTAAAACTCGACTTTGACAAATCTTTTTTTTCAGAGACCAACTAAAACATCATTTTTGAGCCCCCAAAATAATGAAAAGTGAAATCTAAAATCGATTTCGGAAACTTTTTGGCAAACCAAAATTTCAATGTAACTAGTCAAACTTGTATGCAAGTTGCCTTTTAAAACTCGACTTTGACAAATCATTTTTTCAGAGACCAACCAAAACATCATTTTTGAGCCCCCAAAATAATGAAAAGTTCGATCCAAAATCGATTTCGGAAACTTTTTGGCAAACCAAAATTTCATTGTCACTAGTCAAACTTGTATGCAAGTTGCCTTTTAAAACTCGACTTTGACAAATCTTTTTTTTCAGAGACCAACTAAAACATCATTTTTGAGCCCCCAAAATAATGAAAAGTGAAATCCAAAATCGATTTCGGAAACTTTTTGGCAAACCAAAATTTCATTGTCACTAGTCAAACTTGTATGCAAAATGCCTTTTAAAACTCGACTTTGACAAATCTTTTTTTTCAGAGACCAACTAAAACATCATTTTTGAGCCCCCAAAATAATGAAAAGTGAAATCTAAAATCGATTTCGGAAACTTTTTGGCAAACCAAAATTTCAATGTAACTAGTCAAACTTGTATGCAAGTTGCCTTTTAAAACTCGACTTTGACAAATCATTTTTTCAGAGACCAACCAAAACATCATTTTTGAGCCCCCAAAATAATGAAAAGTTCGATCCAAAATCGATTTCGGAAACTTTTTGGCAAACCAAAATTTCATTGTCACTAGTCAAACTTGTATGCAAGTTGCCTTTTAAAACTCGACTTTGACAAATCTTTTTTTTCAGAGACCAACTAAAACATCATTTTTGAGCCCCCAAAATAATGAAAAGTGAAATCCAAAATCGATTTCGGAAACTTTTTGGCAAACCAAAATTTCAATGTAACTAGTCAAACTTGTATGCAAGTTGCCTTTTAAAACTCGACTTTGACAAATCATTTTTTCAGAGACCAACCAAAACATCATTTTTGAGCCCCCAAAATAATGAAAAGTTCGATCCAAAATCGATTTCGGAAACTTTTTGGCAATCCAAAATTTCATTATCACTAGTCAAACTTGTATGCAAGTTGCCTTTTAAAACTCGACTTTGACAAATCATTTTTTCAGAGACCAACCAAAACATCATTTTTGAGCCCCCAAAATAATGAAAAGTGAAATCCAAAATCGATTTCGGAAACTTTTTGGCAAACCAAAATTTCATTGTCACTAGTCAAACTTGTATGCAAGTTGCCTTTTAAAACTCGACTTTGACAAATCATTTTTTCAGAGACCAACCAAAACATCATTTTTGAGCCCCCAAAATAATGAAAAGTGAAATCCAAAATCGATTTCGGAAACTTTTTGGCAAACCAAAATTTCATTGTCACTAGTCAAACTTGTATGCAAGTTGCCTTTTAAAACTCGACTTTGACAAATCTTTTTTTTCAGAGACCAACTAAAACATCATTTTTGAGCCCCCAAAATAATGAAAAGTGAAATCTAAAATCGATTTCGGAAACTTTTTGGCAAACCAAAATTTCAATGTAACTAGTCAAACTTGTATGCAAGTTGCCTTTTAAAACTCGACTTTGACAAATCATTTTTTCAGAGACCAACCAAAACATCATTTTTGAGCCCCCAAAATAATGAAAAGTTCGATCCAAAATCGATTTCGGAAACTTTTTGGCAAACCAAAATTTCATTGTCACTAGTCAAACTTGTATGCAAGTTGCCTTTTAAAACTCGACTTTGACAAATCTTTTTTTTCAGAGACCAACTAAAACATCATTTTTGAGCCCCCAAAATAATGAAAAGTGAAATCCAAAATCGATTTCGGAAACTTTTTGGCAAACCAAAATTTCAATGTAACTAGTCAAACTTGTATGCAAGTTGCCTTTTAAAACTCGACTTTGACAAATCATTTTTTCAGAGACCAACCAAAACATCATTTTTGAGCCCCCAAAATAATGAAAAGTTCGATCCAAAATCGATTTCGGAAACTTTTTGGCAATCCAAAATTTCATTATCACTAGTCAAACTTGTATGCAAGTTGCCTTTTAAAACTCGACTTTGACAAATCATTTTTTCAGAGACCAACCAAAACATCATTTTTGAGCCCCCAAAATAATGAAAAGTGAAATCCAAAATCGATTTCGGAAACTTTTTGGCAAACCAAAATTTCATTGTCACTAGTCAAACTTGTATGCAAGTTGCCTTTTAAAACTCGACTTTGACAAATCTTTTTTTCAGAGACCAACCAAAACATCATTTTTGAGCCCCCAAAATAATGAAAAGTGAAATCCAAAATCGATTTCGGAAACTTTTTGGCAAACCAAAATTTCATTGTCACTAGTCAAACTTGTATGCAAAATGCCTTTTAAAACTCGACTTTGACAAATCTTTTTTTTCAGAGACCAACTAAAACATCATTTTTGAGCCCCCAAAATAATGAAAAGTGAAATCTAAAATCGATTTCGGAAACTTTTTGGCAAACCAAAATTTCAATGTAACTAGTCAAACTTGTATGCAAGTTGCCTTTTAAAACTCGACTTTGACAAATCATTTTTTCAGAGACCAACCAAAACATCATTTTTGAGCCCCCAAAATAATGAAAAGTTCGATCCAAAATCGATTTCGGAAACTTTTTGGCAAACCAAAATTTCATTGTCACTAGTCAAACTTGTATGCAAGTTGCCTTTTAAAACTCGACTTTGACAAATCTTTTTTTTCAGAGACCAACTAAAACATCATTTTTGAGCCCCCAAAATAATGAAAAGTGAAATCCAAAATCGATTTCGGAAACTTTTTGGCAAACCAAAATTTCAATGTAACTAGTCAAACTTGTATGCAAGTTGCCTTTTAAAACTCGACTTTGACAAATCATTTTTTCAGAGACCAACCAAAACATCATTTTTGAGCCCCCAAAATAATGAAAAGTTCGATCCAAAATCGATTTCGGAAACTTTTTGGCAATCCAAAATTTCATTATCACTAGTCAAACTTGTATGCAAGTTGCCTTTTAAAACTCGACTTTGACAAATCATTTTTTCAGAGACCAACCAAAACATCATTTTTGAGCCCCCAAAATAATGAAAAGTGAAATCCAAAATCGATTTCGGAAACTTTTTGGCAAACCAAAATTTCATTGTCACTAGTCAAACTTGTATGCAAGTTGCCTTTTAAAACTCGACTTTGACAAATCATTTTTTCAGAGACCAACCAAAACATCATTTTTGAGCCCCCAAAATAATGAAAAGTGAAATCCAAAATCGATTTCGGAAACTTTTTGGCAAACCAAAATTTCATTGTCACTAGTCAAACTTGTATGCAAGTTGCCTTTTAAAACTCGACTTTGACAAATCTTTTTTTTCAGAGACCAACTAAAACATCATTTTTGAGCCCCCAAAATAATGAAAAGTGAAATCTAAAATCGATTTCGGAAACTTTTTGGCAAACCAAAATTTCAATGTAACTAGTCAAACTTGTATGCAAGTTGCCTTTTAAAACTCGACTTTGACAAATCATTTTTTCAGAGACCAACCAAAACATCATTTTTGAGCCCCCAAAATAATGAAAAGTTCGATCCAAAATCGATTTCGGAAACTTTTTGGCAAACCAAAATTTCATTGTCACTAGTCAAACTTGTATACAAGTTGCCTTTTAAAACTCGACTTTGACAAATCATTTTTTTCAGAGACCAACTAAAACATCATTTTTGAGCCCCCAAAATAATGAAAAGTGAAATCCAAAATCGATTTCGGAAACTTTTTGGCAAACCAAAATTTCAATGTAACTAGTCAAACTTGTATGCAAGTTGCCTTTTAAAACTCGACTTTGACAAATCATTTTTTCAGAGACCAACCAAAACATCATTTTTGAGCCCCCAAAATAATGAAAAGTTCGATCCAAAATCGATTTCGGAAACTTTTTGGCAATCCAAAATTTCATTATCACTAGTCAAACTTGTATGCAAGTTGCCTTTTAAAACTCGACTTTGACAAATCATTTTTTCAGAGACCAACCAAAACATCATTTTTGAGCCCCCAAAATAATGAAAAGTGAAATCCAAAATCGATTTCGGAAACTTTTTGGCAAACCAAAATTTCATTGTCACTAGTCAAACTTGTATGCAAGTTGCCTTTTAAAACTCGACTTTGACAAATCTTTTTTTCAGAGACCAACCAAAACATCATTTTTGAGCCCCCAAAATAATGAAAAGTGAAATCCAAAATCGATTTCGGAAACTTTTTGGCAAACCAAAATTTCATTGTCACTAGTCAAACTTGTATGCAAAATGCCTTTTAAAACTCGACTTTGACAAATCTTTTTTTTCAGAGACCAACTAAAACATCATTTTTGAGCCCCCAAAATAATGAAAAGTGAAATCTAAAATCGATTTCGGAAACTTTTTGGCAAACCAAAATTTCAATGTAACTAGTCAAACTTGTATGCAAGTTGCCTTTTAAAACTCGACTTTGACAAATCATTTTTTCAGAGACCAACCAAAACATCATTTTTGAGCCCCCAAAATAATGAAAAGTTCGATCCAAAATCGATTTCGGAAACTTTTTGGCAAACCAAAATTTCATTGTCACTAGTCAAACTTGTATGCAAGTTGCCTTTTAAAACTCGACTTTGACAAATCTTTTTTTTCAGAGACCAACTAAAACATCATTTTTGAGCCCCCAAAATAATGAAAAGTGAAATCCAAAATCGATTTCGGAAACTTTTTGGCAAACCAAAATTTCAATGTAACTAGTCAAACTTGTATGCAAGTTGCCTTTTAAAACTCGACTTTGACAAATCATTTTTTCAGAGACCAACCAAAACATCATTTTTGAGCCCCCAAAATAATGAAAAGTTCGATCCAAAATCGATTTCGGAAACTTTTTGGCAATCCAAAATTTCATTATCACTAGTCAAACTTGTATGCAAGTTGCCTTTTAAAACTCGACTTTGACAAATCATTTTTTCAGAGACCAACCAAAACATCATTTTTGAGCCCCCAAAATAATGAAAAGTGAAATCCAAAATCGATTTCGGAAACTTTTTGGCAAACCAAAATTTCATTGTCACTAGTCAAACTTGTATGCAAGTTGCCTTTTAAAACTCGACTTTGACAAATCATTTTTTCAGAGACCAACCAAAACATCATTTTTGAGCCCCCAAAATAATGAAAAGTGAAATCCAAAATCGATTTCGGAAACTTTTTGGCAAACCAAAATTTCATTGTCACTAGTCAAACTTGTATGCAAGTTGCCTTTTAAAACTCGACTTTGACAAATCTTTTTTTTCAGAGACCAACTAAAACATCATTTTTGAGCCCCCAAAATAATGAAAAGTGAAATCTAAAATCGATTTCGGAAACTTTTTGGCAAACCAAAATTTCAATGTAACTAGTCAAACTTGTATGCAAGTTGCCTTTTAAAACTCGACTTTGACAAATCATTTTTTCAGAGACCAACCAAAACATCATTTTTGAGCCCCCAAAATAATGAAAAGTTCGATCCAAAATCGATTTCGGAAACTTTTTGGCAAACCAAAATTTCATTGTCACTAGTCAAACTTGTATGCAAGTTGCCTTTTAAAACTCGACTTTGACAAATCATTTTTTCAGAGACCAACCAAAACATCATTTTTGAGCCCCCAAAATAATGAAAAGTGAAATCCAAAATCGATTTCGGAAACTTTTTGGCAAACCAAAATTTCATTGTCACTAGTCAAACTTGTATGCAAGTTGCCTTTTAAAACTCGACTTTGACAAATCTTTTTTTCAGAGACCAACCAAAACATCATTTTTGAGCCCCCAAAATAATGAAAAGTGAAATCCAAAATCGATTTCGGAAACTTTTTGGCAAACCAAAATTTCATTGTCACTAGTCAAACTTGTATGCAAGTTGCCTTTTAAAACTCGACTTTGACAAATCATTTTTTCAGAGACCAACCAAAACATCATTTTTGAGCCCCCAAAATAATGAAAAGTGAAATCCAAAATCGATTTCGGAAACTTTTTGGCAAACCAAAATTTCATTGTCACTAGTCAAACTTGTATGCAAGTTGCCTTTTAAAACTCGACTTTGACAAACCATTTTTTCAGAGACCAACCAAAACATCATTTTTGAGCCCCCAAAATAATGAAAAGTTGGATCCAAAATCGATTTCGGAAACTTTTTGGCAACCCAAAATTTCATTGTCACTAGTCAAACTTGTATGCAAGTTGCCTTTTAAAACTCGACTTTGACAAATCATTTTTTCAGAGACCAACCAAAACATCATTTTTAAGCCCCCAAAATAATGAAAAGTGGAATCCAAAATCGATTTCGGAAACTTTTTGGCAAACCAAAATTTCAATGTAACTAGTCAAACTTGTATGCAAGTTGCCTTTTAAAACTCGACTTTGACAAATCATTTTTTCAGAGACCAACCAAAACATCATTTTTGAGCCCCCAAAATAATGAAAAGTTCGATCCAAAATCGATTTCGGAAACTTTTTGGCAATCCAAAATTTCATTATCACTAGTCAAACTTGTATGCAAGTTGCCTTTTAAAACTCGACTTTGACAAATCATTTTTTCAGAGACCAACCAAAACATCATTTTTGAGCCCCCAAAATAATGAAAAGTTCGATCCAAAATCGATTTCGGAAACTTTTTGGCAATCCAAAATTTCATTATCACTAGTCAAACTTGTATGCAAGTTGCCTTTTAAAACTCGACTTTGACAAATCATTTTTTCAGAGACCAACCAAAACATCATTTTTGAGCCCCCAAAATAATGAAAAGTGAAATCCAAAATCGATTTCGGAAACTTTTTGGCAAACCAAAATTTCATTGTCACTAGTCAAACTTGTATGCAAGTTGCCTTTTAAAACTCGACTTTGACAAATCTTTTTTTCAGAGACCAACCAAAACATCATTTTTGAGCCCCCAAAATAATGAAAAGTGAAATCCAAAATCGATTTCGGAAACTTTTTGGCAAACCAAAATTTCATTGTCACTAGTCAAACTTGTATGCAAGTTGCCTTTTAAAACTCGACTTTGACAAATCTTTTTTTTCAGAGACCAACTAAAACATCATTTTTGAGCCCCCAAAATAATGAAAAGTGAAATCCAAAATCGATTTCGGAAACTTTTTGGCAAACCAAAATTTCAATGTAACTAGTCAAACTTGTATGCAAGTTGCCTTTTAAAACTCGACTTTGACAAATCATTTTTTCAGAGACCAACCAAAACATCATTTTTGAGCCCCCAAAATAATGAAAAGTTCGATCCAAAATCGATTTCGGAAACTTTTTGGCAATCCAAAATTTCATTATCACTAGTCAAACTTGTATGCAAGTTGCCTTTTAAAACTCGACTTTGACAAATCATTTTTTCAGAGACCAACCAAAACATCATTTTTGAGCCCCCAAAATAATGAAAAGTGAAATCCAAAATCGATTTCGGAAACTTTTTGGCAAACCAAAATTTCATTGTCACTAGTCAAACTTGTATGCAAAATGCCTTTTAAAACTCGACTTTGACAAATCTTTTTTTTCAGAGACCAACTAAAACATCATTTTTGAGCCCCCAAAATAATGAAAAGTGAAATCTAAAATCGATTTCGGAAACTTTTTGGCAAACCAAAATTTCAATGTAACTAGTCAAACTTGTATGCAAGTTGCCTTTTAAAACTCGACTTTGACAAATCATTTTTTCAGAGACCAACCAAAACATCATTTTTGAGCCCCCAAAATAATGAAAAGTTCGATCCAAAATCGATTTCGGAAACTTTTTGGCAAACCAAAATTTCATTGTCACTAGTCAAACTTGTATGCAAGTTGCCTTTTAAAACTCGACTTTGACAAATCTTTTTTTTCAGAGACCAACTAAAACATCATTTTTGAGCCCCCAAAATAATGAAAAGTGAAATCCAAAATCGATTTCGGAAACTTTTTGGCAAACCAAAATTTCAATGTAACTAGTCAAACTTGTATGCAAGTTGCCTTTTAAAACTCGACTTTGACAAATCATTTTTTCAGAGACCAACCAAAACATCATTTTTGAGCCCCCAAAATAATGAAAAGTTCGATCCAAAATCGATTTCGGAAACTTTTTGGCAATCCAAAATTTCATTATCACTAGTCAAACTTGTATGCAAGTTGCCTTTTAAAACTCGACTTTGACAAATCATTTTTTCAGAGACCAACCAAAACATCATTTTTGAGCCCCCAAAATAATGAAAAGTGAAATCCAAAATCGATTTCGGAAACTTTTTGGCAAACCAAAATTTCATTGTCACTAGTCAAACTTGTATGCAAGTTGCCTTTTAAAACTCGACTTTGACAAATCATTTTTTCAGAGACCAACCAAAACATCATTTTTGAGCCCCCAAAATAATGAAAAGTGAAATCCAAAATCGATTTCGGAAACTTTTTGGCAATCCAAAATTTCATTATCACTAGTCAAACTTGTATGCAAGTTGCCTTTTAAAACTCGACTTTGACAAATCATTTTTTCAGAGACCAACCAAAACATCATTTTTGAGCCCCCAAAATAATGAAAATTAAAATCCAAAATCGATTTCCGAAACTTTTTGGCAAACCAAAATTTCATTGTCACTAGTCAAACTTGTATGCAAAATGCCTTTTAAAACTCGACTTTGACAAATCATTTTTTCAGAGACCAACCAAAACATCATTTTTGAGCCCCCAAAATAATGAAAAGTGAAATCCAAAATCGATTTCGGAAACTTTTTGGCAAACCAAAATTTCATTGTCACTAGTCAAACTTGTATGCAAGTTGCCTTTTAAAACTCGACTTTGACAAATCTTTTTTTTCAGAGACCAACTAAAACATCATTTTTGAGCCCCCAAAATAATGAAAAGTGAAATCCAAAATCGATTTCGGAAACTTTTTGGCAAACCAAAATTTCAATGTAACTAGTCAAACTTGTATGCAAGTTGCCTTTTAAAACTCGACTTTGACAAATCATTTTTTCAGAGACCAACCAAAACATCATTTTTGAGCCCCCAAAATAATGAAAAGTTCGATCCAAAATCGATTTCGGAAACTTTTTGGCAATCCAAAATTTCATTATCACTAGTCAAACTTGTATGCAAGTTGCCTTTTAAAACTCGACTTTGACAAATCATTTTTTCAGAGACCAACCAAAACATCATTTTTGAGCCCCCAAAATAATGAAAAGTGAAATCCAAAATCGATTTCGGAAACTTTTTGGCAAACCAAAATTTCATTGTCACTAGTCAAACTTGTATGCAAGTTGCCTTTTAAAACTCGACTTTGACAAATCTTTTTTTCAGAGACCAACCAAAACATCATTTTTGAGCCCCCAAAATAATGAAAAGTGAAATCCAAAATCGATTTCGGAAACTTTTTGGCAAACCAAAATTTCATTGTCACTAGTCAAACTTGTATGCAAAATGCCTTTTAAAACTCGACTTTGACAAATCTTTTTTTTCAGAGACCAACTAAAACATCATTTTTGAGCCCCCAAAATAATGAAAAGTGAAATCTAAAATCGATTTCGGAAACTTTTTGGCAAACCAAAATTTCAATGTAACTAGTCAAACTTGTATGCAAGTTGCCTTTTAAAACTCGACTTTGACAAATCATTTTTCCAGAGACCAACCAAAACATCATTTTTGAGCCCCCAAAATAATGAAAAGTTCGATCCAAAATCGATTTCGGAAACTTTTTGGCAAACCAAAATTTCATTGTCACTAGTCAAACTTGTATGCAAGTTGCCTTTTAAAACTCGACTTTGACAAATCTTTTTTTTCAGAGACCAACTAAAACATCATTTTTGAGCCCCCAAAATAATGAAAAGTGAAATCCAAAATCGATTTCGGAAACTTTTTGGCAAACCAAAATTTCATTGTCACTAGTCAAACTTGTATGCAAGTTGCCTTTTAAAACTCGACTTTGACAAATCATTTTTTCAGAGACCAACCAAAACATCATTTTTGAGCCCCCAAAATAATGAAAAGTTCGATCCAAAATCGATTTCGGAAACTTTTTGGCAATCCAAAATTTCATTATCACTAGTCAAACTTGTATGCAAGTTGCCTTTTAAAACTCGACTTTGACAAATCATTTTTTCAGAGACCAACCAAAACATCATTTTTGAGCCCCCAAAATAATGAAAAGTGAAATCCAAAATCGATTTCGGAAACTTTTTGGCAAACCAAAATTTCATTGTCACTAGTCAAACTTGTATGCAAGTTGCCTTTTAAAACTCGACTTTGACAAATCATTTTTTCAGAGACCAACCAAAACATCATTTTTGAGCCCCCAAAATAATGAAAAGTGAAATCCAAAATCGATTTCGGAAACTTTTTGGCAAACCAAAATTTCATTGTCACTAGTCAAACTTGTATGCAAGTTGCCTTTTAAAACTCGACTTTGACAAATCTTTTTTTTCAGAGACCAACTAAAACATCATTTTTGAGCCCCCAAAATAATGAAAAGTGAAATCTAAAATCGATTTCGGAAACTTTTTGGCAAACCAAAATTTCAATGTAACTAGTCAAACTTGTATGCAAGTTGCCTTTTAAAACTCGACTTTGACAAATCATTTTTTCAGAGACCAACCAAAACATCATTTTTGAGCCCCCAAAATAATGAAAAGTTCGATCCAAAATCGATTTCGGAAACTTTTTGGCAAACCAAAATTTCATTGTCACTAGTCAAACTTGTATGCAAGTTGCCTTTTAAAACTCGACTTTGACAAATCATTTTTTCAGAGACCAACCAAAACATCATTTTTGAGCCCCCAAAATAATGAAAAGTGAAATCCAAAATCGATTTCGGAAACTTTTTGGCAAACCAAAATTTCATTGTCACTAGTCAAACTTGTATGCAAGTTGCCTTTTAAAACTCGACTTTGACAAATCTTTTTTTCAGAGACCAACCAAAACATCATTTTTGAGCCCCCAAAATAATGAAAAGTGAAATCCAAAATCGATTTCGGAAACTTTTTGGCAAACCAAAATTTCATTGTCACTAGTCAAACTTGTATGCAAGTTGCCTTTTAAAACTCGACTTTGACAAATCATTTTTTCAGAGACCAACCAAAACATCATTTTTGAGCCCCCAAAATAATGAAAAGTGAAATCCAAAATCGATTTCGGAAACTTTTTGGCAAACCAAAATTTCATTGTCACTAGTCAAACTTGTATGCAAGTTGCCTTTTAAAACTCGACTTTGACAAACCATTTTTTCAGAGACCAACCAAAACATCATTTTTGAGCCCCCAAAATAATGAAAAGTTGGATCCAAAATCGATTTCGGAAACTTTTTGGCAACCCAAAATTTCATTGTCACTAGTCAAACTTGTATGCAAGTTGCCTTTTAAAACTCGACTTTGACAAATCATTTTTTCAGAGACCAACCAAAACATCATTTTTAAGCCCCCAAAATAATGAAAAGTGGAATCCAAAATCGATTTCGGAAACTTTTTGGCAAACCAAAATTTCATTGTCACTAGTCAAACTTGTATGCAAGTTGCCTTTTAAAACTCGACTTTGACAAATCTTTTTTTCAGAGACCAACCAAAACATCATTTTTGAGCCCCCAAAATAATGAAAAGTGAAATCCAAAATCGATTTCGGAAACTTTTTGGCAAACCAAAATTTCATTGTCACTAGTCAAACTTGTATGCAAGTTGCCTTTTAAAACTCGACTTTGACAAATCATTTTTTCAGAGACCAACCAAAACATCATTTTTGAGCCCCCAAAATAATGAAAAGTAAAATCCAAAATCGATTTCGGAAACTTTTTGGCAAACCAAAATGTCATTGTCACTAGTCAAACTTGTATGCAAGCTGCCTTTTAAAACTCGACTTTGACAAATAATTTTTTCAGAGACCAACCAAAACATCATTTTTGAGCCCCCAAAATAATGAAAAGGGAAATCCAAAATCGATTTCGGAAACTTTTTGGCAAACCAAAATTTCATTGTCACTAGTCAAACTTGTATGCAAGTTGCCTTTTAAAACTCGACTTTGACAAATCATTTTTTCAGATACCAACCAAAACATCATTTTTGAGCCCCCAAAATAATGAAAAGTTCGATCCAAAATCGATTTCGGAAACTTTTTGGCAAACCAAAATTTCATTGTCACTAGTCAAACTTGTATGCAAGTTGCCTTTTAAAACTCGACTTTGACAAATCATTTTTTCAGAGACCAACCAAAACATCATTTTTGAGCCCCCAAAATAATGAAAAGTGAAATCCAAAATCGATTTCGGAAACTTTTTGGCAAACCAAAATTTCAATGTAACTAGTCAAACTTGTATGCAAGTTGCCTTTTAAAACTCGACTTTGACAAATCATTTTTTCAGAGACCAACCAAAACATCATTTTTGAGCCCCCAAAATAATGAAAAGTGAAATCCAAAATCGATTTCGGAAACTTTTTGGCAAACCAAAATTTCATTGTCACTAGTCAAACTTGTATGCAAGTTGCCTTTTAAAACTCGACTTTGACAAATCATTTTTTCAGAGACCAACCAAAACATCATTTTTAAGCCCCCAAAATAATGAATAGTTCGATTCAAAACCGATTTCGGAAACTTTTTGGCAAACCAAAATTTCATTGTCACTAGTCAAACTTGTATGCAAGTTGCCTTTTAAAACTCGACTTTGACAAATAATTTTTTCAGAGACCAACCAAAACATCATTTTTGAGCCCCCAAAATAATGAAAAGTGAAATCCAAAATCGATTTCGGAAACTTTTTGGCAAACCAAAATTTCATTGTCACTAGTCAAACTTGTATGCAAGTTGCCTTTTAAAACTCGACTTTGACAAATCATTTTTTCAGATACCAACCAAAACATCATTTTTGAGCCCCCAAAATAATGAAAAGTTCGATCCAAAATCGATTTCGGAAACTTTTTGGCAAACCAAAATTTCATTGTCACTAGTCAAACTTGTATGCAAGTTGCCTTTTAAAACTCGACTTTGACAAATCATTTTTTCAGAGACCAACCAAAACATCATTTTTGAGCCCCCAAAATAATGAAAAGTGAAATCCAAAATCGATTTCGGAAACTTTTTGGCAAACCAAAATTTCAATGTAACTAGTCAAACTTGTATGCAAGTTGCCTTTTAAAACTCGACTTTGACAAATCATTTTTTCAGAGACCAACCAAAACATCATTTTTGAGCCCCCAAAATAATGAAAAGTGAAATCCAAAATCGATTTCGGAAACTTTTTGGCAAACCAAAATTTCATTGTCACTAGTCAAACTTGTATGCAAGTTGCCTTTTAAAACTCGACTTTGACAAATCATTTTTTCAGAGACCAACCAAAACATCATTTTTAAGCCCCCAAAATAATGAATAGTTCGATTCAAAACCGATTTCGGAAACTTTTTGGCAAACCAAAATTTCATTGTCACTAGTCAAACTTGTATGCAAGTTGCCTTTTAAAACTCGACTTTGACAAATAATTTTTTCAGAGACCAACCAAAACATCATTTTTGAGCCCCCAAAATAATGAAAAGTGAAATCCAAAATCGATTTCGGAAACTTTTTGGCAAACCAAAATTTCATTGTCACTAGTCAAACTTGTATGCAAGTTGCCTTTTAAAACTCGACTTTGACAAATCACTTTTTCAGAGACCAACCAAAACATCATTTTTGAGCCCCCAAAATAATGAAAAGTTGGATCCAAAATCGATTTCGGAAACTTTTTGGCAACCCAAAATTTCATTGTCACTAGTCAAACTTGTATGCAAGTTGCCTTTTAAAACTCGACTTTGACAAATCTTTTTTTCAGAGACCAACCAAAACATCATTTTTAAGCCCCCAAAATAATGAAAAGTAAAATCCAAAATCGATTTCGGAAACTTTTTGGCAAACCAAAATTTCATTGTCACTAGTCAAACTTGTATGCAAGTTGCCTTTTAAAACTCGACTTTGACAAATCATTTTTTCAGAGACCAACCAAAACATCATTTTTGAGCCCCCAAAATAATGAAAAGTGAAATCCAAAATCGATTTCGGAAACTTTTTGGCAAACCAAAATTTCATTGTCACTAGTCAAACTTGTATGCAAGTTGCCTTTTAAAACTCGACTTTGACAAATCATTTTTTCAGAGACCAACCAAAACATCATTTTTGAGCCCCCAAAATAATGAAAAGTGAAATCCAAAATCGATTTCGGAAACTTTTTGGCAAACCAAAATTTCAATGTAACTAGTCAAACTTGTATGCAAGTTGCCTTTTAAAACTCGACTTTGACAAATCATTTTTTCAGAGACCAACCAAAACATCATTTTTGAGCCCCCAAAATAATGAAAAGTAAAATCCAAAATCGATTTCGGAAACTTTTTGGCAAACCAAAATTTCATTGTCACTAGTCAAACTTGTATGCAAGTTGCCTTTTAAAACTCGACTTTGACAAACCATTTTTTCAGAGACCAATCAAAACATCATTTTTGAGCCCCCAAAATAATGAAAAGTAAAATCCAAAATCGATTTCGGAAACTTTTTGGCAAACCAAAATTTCATTGTCACTAGTCAAACTTGTATGCAAGTTGCCTTTTAAAACTCGACTTTGACAAACCATTTTTTCAGAGACCAATCAAAACATCATTTTTGAGCCCCCAAAATAATGAAAAGTGGAATCCAAAATCGATTTCGGAAACTTTTTGGCAAACCAAAATTTCATTGTCACTAGTCAAACTTGTATGCAAGTTGCCTTTTAAAACTCGACTTTGACAAATCATTTTTTCAGAGACCAACCAAAACATCATTTTTGAGCCCCCAAAATAATGAAAAGTAAAATCCAAAATCGATTTCGGAAACTTTTTGGCAAACCAAAATTTCATTGTCACTAGTCAAACTTGTATGCAAGTTGCCTTTTAAAACTCGACTTTGACAAACCATTTTTTCAGAGACCAATCAAAACATCATTTTTGAGCCCCCAAAATAATGAAAAGTGGAATCCAAAATCGATTTCGGAAACTTTTTGGCAAACCAAAATTTCATTGTCACTAGTCAAACTTGTATGCAAGTTGCCTTTTAAAACTCGACTTTGACAAATCTTTTTTTCAGAGACCAACCAAAACATCATTTTTGAGCCCCCAAAATAATGAAAAGTAAAATCCAAAATCGATTTCGGAAACTTTTTGGCAAACCAAAATTTCATTGTCACTAGTCAAACTTGTATGCAAGTTGCCTTTTAAAACTCGACTTTGACAAATCATTTTTTCAGAGACCAACCAAAACATCATTTTTAAGCCCCCAAAATAATGAAAAGTGAAATCCAAAATCGATTTCGGAAACTTTTTGGCAAACCAAAATTTCAATGTAACTAGTCAAACTTGTATGCAAGTTGCCTTTTAAAACTCGACTTTGACAAATCATTTTTTCAGAGACCAACCAAAACATCATTTTTGAGCCCCCAAAATAATGAAAAGTGAAATCCAAAATCGATTTCGGAAACTTTTTGGCAAACCAAAATTTCAATGTAACTAGTCAAACTTGTATGCAAGTTGCCTTTTAAAACTCGACTTTGACAAATCATTTTTTCAGAGACCAACCAAAACATCATTTTTGAGCCCCCAAAATAATGAAAAGTTCGATCCAAAATCGATTTCGGAAACTTTTTGGCAAACCAAAATTTCATTGTCACTAGTCAAACTTGTATGCAAGTTGCCTTTTAAAACTCGACTTTGACAAATCTTTTTTTCAGAGACCAACCAAAACATCATTTTTGAGCCCCCAAAATAATGAAAAGTAAAATCCAAAATCGATTTCGGAAACTTTTTGGCAAACCAAAATTTCATTGTCACTAGTCAAACTTGTATGCAAGTTGCCTTTTAAAACTCGACTTTGACAAATCATTTTTTCAGAGACCAACCAAAACATCATTTTTGAGCCCCCAAAATAATGAAAAGTAAAATCCAAAATCGATTTCGGAAACTTTTTGGCAAACCAAAATTTCATTGTCACTAGTCAAACTTGTATGCAAGTTGCCTTTTAAAACTCGACTTTGACAAACCATTTTTTCAGAGACCAATCAAAACATCATTTTTGAGCCCCCAAAATAATGAAAAGTGAAATCCAAAATCGATTTCGGAAACTTTTTGGCAAACCAAAATTTCAATGTAACTAGTCAAACTTGTATGCAAGTTGCCTTTTAAAACTCGACTTTGACAAATCATTTTTTCAGAGACCAACCAAAACATCATTTTTGAGCCCCCAAAATAATGAAAAGTTCGATCCAAAATCGATTTCGGAAACTTTTTGGCAAACCAAAATTTCATTGTCACTAGTCAAACTTGTATGCAAGTTGCCTTTTAAAACTCGACTTTGACAAATCTTTTTTTCAGAGACCAACCAAAACATCATTTTTGAGCCCCCAAAATAATGAAAAGTAAAATCCAAAATCGATTTCGGAAACTTTTTGGCAAACCAAAATTTCATTGTCACTAGTCAAACTTGTATGCAAGTTGCCTTTTAAAACTCGACTTTGACAAATCATTTTTTCAGAGACCAACCAAAACATCATTTTTGAGCCCCCAAAATAATGAAAAGTAAAATCCAAAATCGATTTCGGAAACTTTTTGGCAAACCAAAATTTCATTGTCACTAGTCAAACTTGTATGCAAGTTGCCTTTTAAAACTCGACTTTGACAAACCATTTTTTCAGAGACCAATCAAAACATCATTTTTGAGCCCCCAAAATAATGAAAAGTAAAATCCAAAATCGATTTCGGAAACTTTTTGGCAAACCAAAATTTCATTGTCACTAGTCAAACTTGTATGCAAGTTGCCTTTTAAAACTCGACTTTGACAAACCATTTTTTCAGAGACCAATCAAAACATCATTTTTGAGCCCCCAAAATAATGAAAAGTGGAATCCAAAATCGATTTCGGAAACTTTTTGGCAAACCAAAATTTCATTGTCACTAGTCAAACTTGTATGCAAGTTGCCTTTTAAAACTCGACTTTGACAAATCATTTTTTCAGAGACCAACCAAAACATCATTTTTGAGCCCCCAAAATAATGAAAAGTAAAATCCAAAATCGATTTCGGAAACTTTTTGGCAAACCAAAATTTCATTGTCACTAGTCAAACTTGTATGCAAGTTGCCTTTTAAAACTCGACTTTGACAAACCATTTTTTCAGAGACCAATCAAAACATCATTTTTGAGCCCCCAAAATAATGAAAAGTAAAATCCAAAATCGATTTCGGAAACTTTTTGGCAAACCAAAATTTCATTGTCACTAGTCAAACTTGTATGCAAGTTGCCTTTTAAAACTCGACTTTGACAAACCATTTTTTCAGAGACCAACCAAAACATCATTTTTGAGCCCCCAAAATAATGAAAAGTGGAATCCAAAATCGATTTCGGAAACTTTTTGGCAAACCAAAATTTCATTGTCACTAGTCAAACTTGTATGCAAGTTGCCTTTTAAAACTCGACTTTGACAAATCATTTTTTCAGAGACCAACCAAAACATCATTTTTGAGCCCCCAAAATAATGAAAAGTAAAATCCAAAATCGATTTCGGAAACTTTTTGGCAAACCAAAATTTCATTGTCACTAGTCAAACTTGTATGCAAGTTGCCTTTTAAAACTCGACTTTGACAAACCATTTTTTCAGAGACCAATCAAAACATCATTTTTGAGCCCCCAAAATAATGAAAAGTGGAATCCAAAATCGATTTCGGAAACTTTTTGGCAAACCAAAATTTCATTGTCACTAGTCAAACTTGTATGCAAGTTGCCTTTTAAAACTCGACTTTGACAAATCTTTTTTTCAGAGACCAACCAAAACATCATTTTTGAGCCCCCAAAATAATGAAAAGTAAAATCCAAAATCGATTTCGGAAACTTTTTGGCAAACCAAAATTTCATTGTCACTAGTCAAACTTGTATGCAAGTTGCCTTTTAAAACTCGACTTTGACAAATCATTTTTTCAGAGACCAACCAAAACATCATTTTTAAGCCCCCAAAATAATGAAAAGGGAAATCCAAAATCGATTTCGGAAACTTTTTGGCAAACCAAAATTTCATTGTCACTAGTCAAACTTGTATGCAAGTTGCCTTTTAAAACTCGACTTTGACAAATCATTTTTTCAGAGACCAACCAAAACATCATTTTTAAGCCCCCAAAATAATGAAAAGATCGATCCAAAATCGATTTCGGAAACTTTTTGGCAAACCAAAATTTCATTGTCACTAGTCAAACTTGTATGCAAGCTGCCTTTTAAAACTCGACTTTGACAAATCATTTTTTCAGAGACCAACCAAAACATCATTTTTGAGCCCCCAAAATAATGAAAAGTTCGATCCAAAATCGATTTCGGAAACTTTTTGGCAAACCAAAATTTCATTGTCACTAGTCAAACTTGTATGCAAGTTGCCTTTTAAAACTCGACTTTGACAAATCATTTTTTCAGAGACCAACCAAAACATCATTTTTGAGCCCCCAAAATAATGAAAAGAGAAATCCAAAATCGATTTCGGAAACTTTTTGGCAAACCAAAATTTCAATGTAACTAGTCAAACTTGTATGCAAGTTGCCTTTTAAAACTCGACTTTGACAAATCATTTTTTCAGAGACCAACCAAAACATCATTTTTAAGCCCCCAAAATAATGAAAAGTTCGATCCAAAATCGATTTCGGAAACTTTTTTGGCAAACCAAAATTTCATTGTCACTTGTCAAACTTGTATGCAAGTTGCCTTTTAAAACTCGACTTTGACAAATCATTTTTTCAGAGACCAACCAAAACATCATTTTTGAGCCCCCAAAATAATGAAAAGTGAAATCCAAAATCGATTTCGGAAACTTTTTGGCAAACCAAAATTTCATTGTCACTAGTCAAACTTGTATGCAAGTTGCCTTTTAAAACTCGACTTTGACAAATCATTTTTTCAGAGACCAACCAAAACATCATTTTTGAGCCCCCAAAATAATGAAAAGTTCGATCCAAAATCGATTTCGGAAACTTTTTGGCAAACCAAAATTTCATTGTCACTAGTCAAACTTGTATGCAAGTTGCCTTTTAAAACTCGACTTTGACAAATCATTTTTCAAGAGACCAACCAAAACATCATTTTTGAGCCCCCAAAATAATGAAAAGTGAAATCCAAAATCGATTTCGGAAACTTTTTGGCAAACCAAAATTTCAATGTAACTAGTCAAACTTGTATGCAAGTTGCCTTTTAAAACTCGACTTTGACAAATCATTTTTTCAGAGACCAACCAAAACATCATTTTTGAGCCCCCAAAATAATGAAAAGTGAAATCCAAAATCGATTTCGGAAACTTTTTGGCAAACCAAAATTTCATTGTCACTAGTCAAACTTGTATGCAAGTTGCCTTTTAAAACTCGACTTTGACAAATCATTTTTTCAGAGACCAACCAAAACATCATTTTTGAGCCCCCAAAATAATGAAAAGTGAAATCCAAAATCGATTTCGGAAACTTTTTGGCAAACCAAAATTTCAATGTAACTAGTCAAACTTGTATGCAAGTTGCCTTTTAAAACTCGACTTTGACAAATCATTTTTTCAGAGACCAACCAAAACATCATTTTTGAGCCCCCAAAATAATGAAAAGTTCGATCCAAAATCGATTTCGGAAACTTTTTTGGCAAACCAAAATTTCATTGTCACTTGTCAAACTTGTATGCAAGTTGCCTTTTAAAACTCGACTTTGACAAATCATTTTTTCAGAGACCAACCAAAACATCATTTTTGAGCCCCCAAAATAATGAAAAGTGAAATCCAAAATCGATTTCGGAAACTTTTTGGCAAACCAAAATTTCAATGTAACTAGTCAAACTTGTATGCAAGTTGCCTTTTAAAACTCGACTTTGACAAATCATTTTTTCAGAGACCAACCAAAACATCATTTTTGAGCCCCCAAAATAATGAAAAGTTCGATCCAAAATCGATTTCGGAAACTTTTTTGGCAAACCAAAATTTCATTGTCACTTGTCAAACTTGTATGCAAGCTGCCTTTTAAAACTCGACTTTGACAAATCATTTTTTCAGAGACCAACCAAAACATCATTTTTGAGCCCCTAAAATAATGAAAAGTGAAATCCAAAATCGATTTCGGAAACTTTTTGGCAAACCAAAATTTCATTGTCACTAGTCAAACTTGTATGCAAGTTGCCTTTTAAAACTCGACTTTGACAAATCATTTTTTCAGAGACCAACCAAAACATCATTTTTGAGCCCCCAAAATAATGAAAAGTTCGATCCAAAATCGATTTCGGAAACTTTTTGGCAAACCAAAATTTCATTGTCACTAGTCAAACTTGTATGCAAGTTGCCTTTTAAAACTCGACTTTGACAAATCATTTTTCCAGAGACCAACCAAAACATCATTTTTGAGCCCCCAAAATAATGAAAAGTGAAATCCAAAATCGATTTCGGAAACTTTTTGGCAAACCAAAATTTCAATGTAACTAGTCAAACTTGTATGCAAGTTGCCTTTTAAAACTCGACTTTGACAAATCATTTTTTCAGAGACCAACCAAAACATCATTTTTGAGCCCCCAAAATAATGAAAAGTGAAATCCAAAATCGATTTCGGAAACTTTTTGGCAAACCAAAATTTCATTGTCACTAGTCAAACTTGTATGCAAGTTGCCTTTTAAAACTCGACTTTGACAAATCATTTTTTCAGAGACCAACCAAAACATCATTTTTGAGCCCCCAAAATAATGAAAAGTGAAATCCAAAATCGATTTCGGAAACTTTTTGGCAAACCAAAATTTCAATGTAACTAGTCAAACTTGTATGCAAGTTGCCTTTTAAAACTCGACTTTGACAAATCATTTTTTCGGAGACCAACCAAAACATCATTTTTAAGCCCCCAAAATAATGAAAAGATCGATCCAAAATCGATTTCGGAAACTTTTTGGCAAACCAAAATTTCATTGTCACTAGTCAAACTTGTATGCAAGCTGCCTTTTAAAACTCGACTTTGACAAATCATTTTTTCAGAGACCAACCAAAACATCATTTTTGAGCCCCCAAAATAATGAAAAGTTCGATCCAAAATCGATTTCGGAAACTTTTTGGCAAACCAAAATTTCATTGTCACTAGTCAAACTTGTATGCAAGTTGCCTTTTAAAACTCGACTTTGACAAATCATTTTTTCAGAGACCAACCAAAACATCATTTTTGAGGCCCCAAAATAATGAAAAGTGAAATCCAAAATCGATTTCGGAAACTTTTTGGCAAACCAAAATTTCAATGTAACTAGTCAAACTTGTATGCAAGTTGCCTTTTAAAACTCGACTTTGACAAATCATTTTTTCAGAGACCAACCAAAACATCATTTTTGAGCCCCCAAAATAATGAAAAGTTCGATCCAAAATCGATTTCGGAAACTTTTTTGGCAAACCAAAATTTCATTGTCACTTGTCAAACTTGTATGCAAGTTGCCTTTTAAAACTCGACTTTGACAAATCATTTTTTCAGAGACCAACCAAAACATCATTTTTGAGCCCCCAAAATAATGAAAAGTTCGATCCAAAATCGATTTCGGAAACTTTTTTGGCAAACCAAAATTTCATTGTCACTTGTCAAACTTGTATGCAAGTTGCCTTTTAAAACTCGACTTTGACAAATCATTTTTTCAGAGACCAACCAAAACATCATTTTTGAGCCCCCAAAATAATGAAAAGTGAAATCCAAAATCGATTTCGGAAACTTTTTGGCAAACCAAAATTTCATTGTCACTAGTCAAACTTGTATGCAAGTTGCCTTTTAAAACTCGACTTTGACAAATCATTTTTTCAGAGACCAACCAAAACATCATTTTTGAGCCCCCAAAATAATGAAAAGTTCGATCCAAAATCGATTTCGGAAACTTTTTGGCAAACCAAAATTTCATTGTCACTAGTCAAACTTGTATGCAAGTTGCCTTTTAAAACTCGACTTTGACAAATCATTTTTCCAGAGACCAACCAAAACATCATTTTTGAGCCCCCAAAATAATGAAAAGTGAAATCCAAAATCGATTTCGGAAACTTTTTGGCAAACCAAAATTTCAATGTAACTAGTCAAACTTGTATGCAAGTTGCCTTTTAAAACTCGACTTTGACAAATCATTTTTTCAGAGACCAACCAAAACATCATTTTTGAGCCCCCAAAATAATGAAAAGTTCGATCCAAAATCGATTTCGGAAACTTTTTTGGCAAACCAAAATTTCATTGTCACTTGTCAAACTTGTATGCAAGTTGCCTTTTAAAACTCGACTTTGACAAATCATTTTTTCAGAGACCAACCAAAACATCATTTTTGAGCCCCCAAAATAATGAAAAGTGAAATCCAAAATCGATTTCGGAAACTTTTTGGCAAACCAAAATTTCATTGTCACTTGTCAAACTTGTATGCAAGTTGCCTTTTAAAACTCGACTTTGACAAATCATTTTTTCAGAGACCAACCAAAACATCATTTTTGAGCCCCCAAAATAATGAAAAGTTCGATCCAAAATCGATTTCGGAAACTTTTTTGGCAAACCAAAATTTCATTGTCACTTGTCAAACTTGTATGCAAGTTGCCTTTTAAAACTCGACTTTGACAAATCATTTTTTCAGAGACCAACCAAAACATCATTTTTGAGCCCCCAAAATAATGAAAAGTGAAATCCAAAATCGATTTCGGAAACTTTTTGGCAAACCAAAATTTCATTGTCACTAGTCAAACTTGTATGCAAGTTGCCTTTTAAAACTCGACTTTGACAAATCATTTTTTCAGAGACCAACCAAAACATCATTTTTGAGCCCCCAAAATAATGAAAAGTTCGATCCAAAATCGATTTCGGAAACTTTTTTGGCAAACCAAAATTTCATTGTCACTTGTCAAACTTGTATGCAAGTTGCCTTTTAAAACTCGACTTTGACAAATCATTTTTTCAGAGACCAACCAAAACATCATTTTTGAGCCCCCAAAATAATGAAAAGTTCGATCCAAAATCGATTTCGGAAACTTTTTTGGCAAACCAAAATTTCATTGTCACTTGTCAAACTTGTATGCAAGTTGCCTTCTAAAACTCGACTTTGACAAATCATTTTTTCAGAGACCAACCAAAACATCATTTTTGAGCCCCCAAAATAATGAAAAGTGAAATCCAAAATCGATTTCGGAAACTTTTTGGCAAACCAAAATTTCAATGTAACTAGTCAAACTTGTATGCAAGTTGCCTTTTTAAACTCGACTTTGACAAATCATTTTTTCAGAGACCAACCAAAACATCATTTTTGAGCCCCCAAAATAATGAAAAGTTCGATCCAAAATCGATTTCGGAAACTTTTTTGGCAAACCAAAATTTCATTGTCACTTGTCAAACTTGTATGCAAGTTGCCTTTTAAAACTCGACTTTGACAAATCATTTTTTCAGAGACCAACCAAAACATCATTTTTGAGCCCCCAAAATAATGAAAAGTTGGATCCAAAATCGATTTCGGAAACTTTTTGGCAACCCAAAATTTCATTGTCACTAGTCAAACTTGTATGCAAGTTGCCTTTTAAAACTCGACTTTGACAAATCATTTTTTCAGAGACCAACCAAAACATCATTTTTGAGCCCCCAAAATAATGAAAAGTTCGATCCAAAATCGATTTCGGAAACTTTTTGGCAAACCAAAATTTCATTGTCACTAGTCAAACTTGTATGCAAGTTGCCTTTTAAAACTCGACTTTGACAAACCATTTTTTCAGAGACCAATCAAAACATCATTTTTGAGCCCCCAAAATAATGAAAAGTTGGATCCAAAATCGATTTCGGAAACTTTTTGGCAACCCAAAATTTCATTGTCACTAGTCAAACTTGTATGCAAGTTGCCTTTTAAAACTCGACTTTGACAAATCTTTTTTTCAGAGACCAACCAAAACATCATTTTTGAGCCCCCAAAATAATGAAAAGTAAAATCCAAAATCGATTTCGGAAACTTTTTGGCAAACCAAAATTTCATTGTCACTAGTCAAACTTGTATGCAAGTTGCCTTTTAAAACTCGACTTTGACAAATCATTTTTTCAGAGACCAACCAAAACATCATTTTTAAGCCCCCAAAATAATGAAAAGGGAAATCCAAAATTGATTTCGGAAACTTTTTGGCAAACCAAAATTTCATTGTCACTAGTCAAACTTGTATGCAAGTTGCCTTTTAAAACTCGACTTTGACAAATCATTTTTTCAGAGACCAACCAAAACATCATTTTTAAGCCCCCAAAAGAATGAAAAGTGAAATCCAAAATCGATTTCGGAAACTTTTTGGCAAACCAAAATTTCATTGTCACTAGTCAAACTTGTATGCAAGCTGCCTTTTAAAACTCGACTTTGACAAATCATTTTTTCAGAGACCAACCAAAACATCATTTTTGAGCCCCCAAAATAATGAAAAGTTCGATCCAAAATCGATTTCGGAAACTTTTTGGCAAACCAAAATTTCATTGTCACTAGTCAAACTTGTATGCAAGTTGCCTTTTAAAACTCGACTTTGACAAATCATTTTTTCAGAGACCAACCAAAACATCATTTTTGAGCCCCCAAAATAATGAAAAGTGAAATCCAAAATCGATTTCGGAAACTTTTTGGCAAACCAAAATTTCAATGTAACTAGTCAAACTTGTATGCAAGTTGCCTTTTAAAACTCGACTTTGACAAATCATTTTTTCAGAGACCAACCAAAACATCATTTTTGAGCCCCCAAAATAATGAAAAGTTCGATCCAAAATCGATTTCGGAAACTTTTTTGGCAAACCAAAATTTCATTGTCACTTGTCAAACTTGTATGCAAGTTGCCTTTTAAAACTCGACTTTGACAAATCATTTTTTCAGAGACCAACCAAAACATCATTTTTGAGCCCCCAAAATAATGAAAAGTGAAATCCAAAATCGATTTCGGAAACTTTTTGGCAAACCAAAATTTCATTGTCACTAGTCAAACTTGTATGCAAGTTGCCTTTTAAAACTCGACTTTGACAAATCATTTTTTCAAAGACCAACCAAAACATCATTTTTGAGCCCCCAAAATAATGAAAAGTGAAATCCAAAATCGATTTCGGAAACTTTTTGGCAAACCAAAATTTCAATGTAACTAGTCAAACTTGTATGCAAGTTGCCTTCTAAAACTCGACTTTGACAAATCATTTTTTCAGAGACCAACCAAACCATCATTTTTGAGCCCCCAAAATAATGAAAAGTTCGATCCAAAATCGATTTCGGAAACTTTTTGGCAAACCAAAATTTCATTGTCACTGGTCAAACTTGTATGCAAGTTGCCTTTTAAAACTCGACTTTGACAAATCATTTTTTCAGATACCAACCAAAACATCATTTTTGAGCCCCCAAAATAATGAAAAGTTCGATCCAAAATCGATTTCGGAAACTTTTTGGCAAACCAAAATTTCATTGTCACTAGTCAAACTTGTATGCAAGTTGCCTTTTAAAACTCGACTTTGACAAATCATTTTTTCAGAGACCAACCAAAACATCATTTTTGAGCCCCCAAAATAATGAAAAGTTCGATCCAAAATCGATTTCGGAAACTTTTTTGGCAAACCAAAATTTCATTGTCACTTGTCAAACTTGTATGCAAGCTGCCTTTTAAAACTCGACTTTGACAAATCATTTTTTCAGAGACCAACCAAAACATCATTTTTGAGCCCCCAAAATAATGAAAAGTTCGATCCAAAATCGATTTCGGAAACTTTTTGGCAAACCAAAATTTCATTGTCACTAGTCAAACTTGTATGCAAGTTGCCTTTTAAAACTCGACTTTGACAAATCATTTTTTCAGAGACCAACCAAAACATCATTTTTGAGCCCCCAAAATAATGAAAAGTGAAATCCAAAATCGATTTCGGAAACTTTTTGGCAAACCAAAATTTCAATGTAACTAGTCAAACTTGTATGCAAGTTGCCTTTTAAAACTCGACTTTGACAAATCATTTTTTCAGAGACCAACCAAAACATCATTTTTGAGCCCCCAAAATAATGAAAAGTTCGATCCAAAATCGATTTCGGAAACTTTTTTGGCAAACCAAAATTTCATTGTCACTTGTCAAACTTGTATGCAAGTTGCCTTTTAAAACTCGACTTTGACAAATCATTTTTTCAGAGACCAACCAAAACATCATTTTTGAGCCCCCAAAATAATGAAAAGTTCGATCCAAAATCGATTTCGGAAACTTTTTTGGCAAACCAAAATTTCATTGTCACTTGTCAAACTTGTATGCAAGTTGCCTTTTAAAACTCGACTTTGACAAATCATTTTTTCAGAGACCAACCAAAACATCATTTTTGAGCCCCCAAAATAATGAAAAGTGAAATCCAAAATCGATTTCGGAAACTTTTTGGCAAACCAAAATTTCATTGTCACTAGTCAAACTTGTATGCAAGTTGCCTTTTAAAACTCGACTTTGACAAATCATTTTTTCAGAGACCAACCAAAACATCATTTTTGAGCCCCCAAAATAATGAAAAGTTCGATCCAAAATCGATTTCGGAAACTTTTTGGCAAACCAAAATTTCATTGTCACTAGTCAAACTTGTATGCAAGTTGCCTTTTAAAACTCGACTTTGACAAATCATTTTTCCAGAGACCAACCAAAACATCATTTTTGAGCCCCCAAAATAATGAAAAGTGAAATCCAAAATCGATTTCGGAAACTTTTTGGCAAACCAAAATTTCAATGTAACTAGTCAAACTTGTATGCAAGTTGCCTTTTAAAACTCGACTTTGACAAATCATTTTTTCAGAGACCAACCAAAACATCATTTTTGAGCCCCCAAAATAATGAAAAGTGAAATCCAAAATCGATTTCGGAAACTTTTTGGCAAACCAAAATTTCATTGTCACTAGTCAAACTTGTATGCAAGTTGCCTTTTAAAACTCGACTTTGACAAATCATTTTTTCAGAGACCAACCAAAACATCATTTTTGAGCCCCCAAAATAATGAAAAGTGAAATCCAAAATCGATTTCGGAAACTTTTTGGCAAACCAAAATTTCAATGCAACTAGTCAAACTTGTATGCAAGTTGCCTTTTAAAACTCGACTTTGACAAATCATTTTTTCAGAGACCAACCAAAACATCATTTTTAAGCCCCCAAAATAATGAAAAGATCGATCCAAAATCGATTTCGGAAACTTTTTGGCAAACCAAAATTTCATTGTCACTAGTCAAACTTGTATGCAAGCTGCCTTTTAAAACTCGACTTTGACAAATCATTTTTTCAGAGACCAACCAAAACATCATTTTTGAGCCCCCAAAATAATGAAAAGTTCGATCCAAAATCGATTTCGGAAACTTTTTGGCAAACCAAAATTTCATTGTCACTAGTCAAACTTGTATGCAAGTTGCCTTTTAAAACTCGACTTTGACAAATCATTTTTTCAGAGACCAACCAAAACATCATTTTTGAGCCCCCAAAATAATGAAAAGTGAAATCCAAAATCGATTTCGGAAACTTTTTGGCAAACCAAAATTTCAATGTAACTAGTCAAACTTGTATGCAAGTTGCCTTTTAAAACTCGACTTTGACAAATCATTTTTTCAGAGACCAACCAAAACATTATTTTTGAGCCCCCAAAATAATGAAAAGTTCGATCCAAAATCGATTTCGGAAACTTTTTTGGCAAACCAAAATTTCATTGTCACTTGTCAAACTTGTATGCAAGTTGCCTTTTAAAACTCGACTTTGACAAATCATTTTTTCAGAGACCAACCAAAACATCATTTTTGAGCCCCCAAAATAATGAAAAGTTCGATCCAAAATCGATTTCGGAAACTTTTTTGGCAAACCAAAATTTCATTGTCACTTGTCAAACTTGTATGCAAGTTGCCTTTTAAAACTCGACTTTGACAAATCATTTTTTCAGAGACCAACCAAAACATCATTTTTGAGCCCCCAAAATAATGAAAAGTGAAATCCAAAATCGATTTCGGAAACTTTTTGGCAAACCAAAATTTCATTGTCACTAGTCAAACTTGTATGCAAGTTGCCTTTTAAAACTCGACTTTGACAAATCATTTTTTCAGAGACCAACCAAAACATCATTTTTGAGCCCCCAAAATAATGAAAAGTTCGATCCAAAATCGATTTCGGAAACTTTTTGGCAAACCAAAATTTCATTGTCACTAGTCAAACTTGTATGCAAGTTGCCTTTTAAAACTCGACTTTGACAAATCATTTTTCCAGAGACCAACCAAAACATCATTTTTGAGCCCCCAAAATAATGAAAAGTGAAATCCAAAATCGATTTCGGAAACTTTTTGGCAAACCAAAATTTCAATGTAACTAGTCAAACTTGTATGCAAGTTGCCTTTTAAAACTCGACTTTGACAAATCATTTTTTCAGAGACCAACCAAAACATCATTTTTGAGCCCCCAAAATAATGAAAAGTTCGATCCAAAATCGATTTCGGAAACTTTTTTGGCAAACCAAAATTTCATTGTCACTTGTCAAACTTGTATGCAAGTTGCCTTTTAAAACTCGACTTTGACAAATCATTTTTTCAGAGACCAACCAAAACATCATTTTTGAGCCCCCAAAATAATGAAAAGTGAAATCCAAAATCGATTTCGGAAACTTTTTGGCAAACCAAAATTTCATTGTCACTTGTCAAACTTGTATGCAAGTTGCCTTTTAAAACTCGACTTTGACAAATCATTTTTTCAGAGACCAACCAAAACATCATTTTTGAGCCCCCAAAATAATGAAAAGTTCGATCCAAAATCGATTTCGGAAACTTTTTTGGCAAACCAAAATTTCATTGTCACTTGTCAAACTTGTATGCAAGTTGCCTTTTAAAACTCGACTTTGACAAATCATTTTTTCAGAGACCAACCAAAACATCATTTTTGAGCCCCCAAAATAATGAAAAGTGAAATCCAAAATCGATTTCGGAAACTTTTTGGCAAACCAAAATTTCATTGTCACTAGTCAAACTTGTATGCAAGTTGCCTTTTAAAACTCGACTTTGACAAATCATTTTTTCAGAGACCAACCAAAACATCATTTTTGAGCCCTCAAAATAATGAAAAGTTCGATCCAAAATCGATTTCGGAAACTTTTTTGGCAAACCAAAATTTCATTGTCACTTGTCAAACTTGTATGCAAGTTGCCTTTTAAAACTCGACTTTGACAAATCATTTTTTCAGAGACCAACCAAAACATCATTTTTGAGCCCCCAAAATAATGAAAAGTGAAATCCAAAATCGATTTCGGAAACTTTTTGGCAAACCAAAATTTCATTGTCACTTGTCAAACTTGTATGCAAGTTGCCTTTTAAAACTCGACTTTGACAAATCATTTTTTCAGAGACCAACCAAAACATCATTTTTGAGCCCCCAAAATAATGAAAAGTTCGATCCAAAATCGATTTCGGAAACTTTTTTGGCAAACCAAAATTTCATTGTCACTTGTCAAACTTGTATGCAAGTTGCCTTTTAAAACTCGACTTTGACAAATCATTTTTTCAGAGACCAACCAAAACATCATTTTTAAGCCCCCAAAATAATGAAAAGTTCGATCCAAAATCGATTTCGGAAACTTTTTGGCAAACCAAAATTTCATTGTCACTAGTCAAACTTGTATGCAAGTTGCCTTTTAAAACTCGACTTTGACAAATCATTTTTTCAGAGACCAACCAAAACATCATTTTTGAGCCCCCAAAATAATGAAAAGTTCGATCCAAAATCGATTTCGGAAACTTTTTTGGCAAACCAAAATTTCATTGTCACTTGTCAAACTTGTATGCAAGTTGCCTTTTAAAACTCGACTTTGACAAATCATTTTTTCAGAGACCAACCAAAACATCATTTTTGAGCCCTCAAAATAATGAAAAGTTCGATCCAAAATCGATTTCGGAAACTTTTTTGGCAAACCAAAATTTCATTGTCACTTGTCAAACTTGTATGCAAGTTGCCTTTTAAAACTCGACTTTGACAAATCATTTTTTCAGAGACCAACCAAAACATCATTTTTGAGCCCCCAAAATAATGAAAAGTGAAATCCAAAATCGATTTCGGAAACTTTTTGGCAAACCAAAATTTCATTGTCACTTGTCAAACTTGTATGCAAGTTGCCTTTTAAAACTCGACTTTGACAAATCATTTTTTCAGAGACCAACCAAAACATCATTTTTGAGCCCCCAAAATAATGAAAAGTGAAATTCAAAATCGATTTCGGAAACTTTTTGGCAAACCAAAATTTCATTGTCACTAGTCAAACTTGTATGCAAGTTGCCTTTTAAAACTCGACTTTGACAAATCATTTTTTCAGAGACCAACCAAAACATCATTTTTGAGCCCCCAAAATAATGAAAAGTGAAATCCAAAATCGATTTCGGAAACTTTTTGGCAAACCAAAATTTCATTGTCACTAGTCAAACTTGTATGCAAGTTGCCTTTTAAAACTCGACTTTGACAAATCATTTTTTCAGAGACCAACCAAAACATCATTTTTGAGCCCCCAAAATAATGAAAAGTTCGATCCAAAATCGATTTCGGAAACTTTTTTGGCAAACCAAAATTTCATTGTCACTTGTCAAACTTGTATGCAAGTTGCCTTTTAAAACTCGACTTTGACAAATCATTTTTTCAGAGACCAACCAAAACATCATTTTTGAGCCCCCAAAATAATGAAAAGTGAAATCCAAAATCGATTTCGGAAACTTTTTGGCAAACCAAAATTTCATTGTCACTAGTTAAACTTGTATGCAAGTTGCCTTTTAAAACTCGACTTTGACAAATCATTTTTTCAGAGACCAACCAAAACATCATTTTTGAGCCCCCAAAATAATGAAAAGTGAAATCCAAAATCGATTTCGGAAACTTTTTGGCAAACCAAAATTTCATTGTCACTAGTCAAACTTGTATGCAAGTTGCCTTTTAAAACTCGACTTTGACAAATCATTTTTTCAGAGACCAACCAAAACATCATTTTTGAGCCCCCAAAATAATGAAAAGTTCGATCCAAAATCGATTTCGGAAACTTTTTTGGCAAACCAAAATTTCATTGTCACTTGTCAAACTTGTATGCAAGTTGCCTTTTAAAACTCGACTTTGACAAATCATTTTTTCAGAGACCAACCAAAACATCATTTTTGAGCCCCCAAAATAATGAAAAGTGAAATCCAAAATCGATTTCGGAAACTTTTTGGCAAACCAAAATTTCATTGTCACTAGTCAAACTTGTATGCAAGTTGCCTTTTAAAACTCGACTTTGACAAATCATTTTTTCAGAGACCAACCAAAACATCATTTTTGAGCCCCCAAAATAATGAAAAGTGAAATCCAAAATCGATTTCGGAAACTTTTTGGCAAACCAAAATTTCATTGTCACTAGTCAAACTTGTATGCAAGTTGCCTTTTAAAACTCGACTTTGACAAATCATTTTTTCAGAGACCAACCAAAACATCATTTTTGAGCCCCCAAAATAATGAAAAGTGAAATCCAAAATCGATTTCGGAAACTTTTTGGCAAACCAAAATTTCATTGTCACTAGTCAAACTTGTATGCAAGTTGCCTTTTAAAACTCGACTTTGACAAATCATTTTTTCAGAGACCAACCAAAACATCATTTTTGAGCCCCCAAAATAATGAAAAGTTCGATCCAAAATCGATTTCGGAAACTTTTTGGCAAACCAAAATTTCATTGTCACTTGTCAAACTTGTATGCAAGTTGCCTTTTAAAACTCGACTTTGACAAATCATTTTTTCAGAGACCAACCAAAACATCATTTTTGAGCCCCCAAAATAATGAAAAGTTCGATCCAAAATCGATTTCGGAAACTTTTTTGGCAAACCAAAATTTCATTGTCACTTGTCAAACTTGTATGCAAGTTGCCTTTTAAAACTCGACTTTGACAAATCATTTTTTCAGAGACCAACCAAAACATCATTTTTGAGCCCCCAAAATAATGAAAAGTTCGATCCAAAATCGATTTCGGAAACTTTTTTGGCAAACCAAAATTTCATTGTCACTTGTCAAACTTGTATGCAAGTTGCCTTTTAAAACTCGACTTTGACAAATCATTTTTTCAGAGACCAACCAAAACATCATTTTTGAGCCCCCAAAATAATGAAAAGTGAAATCCAAAATCGATTTCGGAAACTTTTTGGCAAACCAAAATTTCATTGTCACTAGTCAAACTTGTATGCAAGTTGCCTTTTAAAACTCGACTTTGACAAATCATTTTTTCAGAGACCAACCAAAACATCATTTTTGAGCCCCCAAAATAATGAAAAGTTCGATCCAAAATCGATTTCGGAAACTTTTTTGGCAAACCAAAATTTCATTGTCACTTGTCAAACTTGTATGCAAGTTGCCTTTTAAAACTCGACTTTGACAAATCATTTTTTCAGAGACCAACCAAAACATCATTTTTGAGCCCCCAAAATAATGAAAAGTGAAATCCAAAATCGATTTCGGAAACTTTTTGGCAAACCAAAATTTCATTGTCACTTGTCAAACTTGTATGCAAGTTGCCTTTTAAAACTCGACTTTGACAAATCATTTTTTCAGAGACCAACCAAAACATCATTTTTGAGCCCCCAAAATAATGAAAAGTTCGATCCAAAATCGATTTCGGAAACTTTTTTGGCAAACCAAAATTTCATTGTCACTTGTCAAACTTGTATGCAAGTTGCCTTTTAAAACTCGACTTTGACAAATCATTTTTTCAGAGACCAACCAAAACATCATTTTTGAGCCCCCAAAATAATGAAAAGTGAAATCCAAAATCGATTTCGGAAACTTTTTGGCAAACCAAAATTTCATTGTCACTAGTCAAACTTGTATGCAAGTTGCCTTTTAAAACTCGACTTTGACAAATCATTTTTTCAGAGACCAACCAAAACATCATTTTTGAGCCCCCAAAATAATGAAAAGTTCGATCCAAAATCGATTTCGGAAACTTTTTGGCAAACCAAAATTTCATTGTCACTAGTCAAACTTGTATGCAAGTTGCCTTTTAAAACTCGTTTTTGACAAATCATTTTTTCAGAGACCAACCAAAACATCATTTTTGAGCCCCCAAAATAATGAAAAGTGAAATCCAAAATCGATTTCGGAAACTTTTTGGCAAACCAAAATTTCATTGTCACTAGTCAAACTTGTATGCAAGTTGCCTTTTAAAACTCGACTTTGACAAATCTTTTTTTCAGAGACCAACCAAAACATCATTTTTGAGCCCCCAAAATAATGAAAAGTAAAATCCAAAATCGATTTCGGAAACTTTTTGGCAAACCAAAATTTCATTGTCACTAGTCAAACTTGTATGCAAGTTGCCTTTTAAAACTCGACTTTGACAAATCATTTTTTCAGAGACCAACCAAAACATCATTTTTGAGCCCCCAAAATAATGAAAAGTAAAATCCAAAATCGATTTCGGAAACTTTTTGGCAAACCAAAATTTCATTGTCACTAGTCAAACTTGTATGCAAGTTGCCTTTTAAAACTCGACTTTGACAAACCATTTTTTCAGAGACCAATCAAAACATCATTTTTGAGCCCCCAAAATAATGAAAAGTAAAATCCAAAATCGATTTCGGAAACTTTTTGGCAAACCAAAATTTCATTGTCACTAGTCAAACTTGTATGCAAGTTGCCTTTTAAAACTCGACTTTGACAAACCATTTTTTCAGAGACCAATCAAAACATCATTTTTGAGCCCCCAAAATAATGAAAAGTGGAATCCAAAATCGATTTCGGAAACTTTTTGGCAAACCAAAATTTCATTG